>NC_141102.1:39782911-40097911 GCF_041138505.1 Cibotium barometz | reverse complement strand
TAGGTTAAAGCATACACAGTTAGTAGAGCACTTTTAGACTCGAGTAGTGAAGCAGCACTAAAGTTACATACTTGTTGCTTTCGTGGAACGGTTATGATTGAAGTTGTGGAGCACTGAGGCTACACACTTGTTGGTGCGTATGTGGAGCGGCTCATGCTGAGTATCTAAACCTTCACGTGGAGGTGGTGATGAGTAGGATAGGAGCATTGTGCACAGTTGATGAAACACATTAGAGAGGTTATATTATAGAGTTTTCTATTACCTAAAGGTTAGAAAAGCACGTAGGGAATACTATATTACGAAGTTTTCTATTGCCTAAAGGTCAAAAAGCACATAATGAATGCTAGTTTGAAATTGCTAGAGTACTATGACCTCATCGTATGCTTAAATAGGTGGATCTTCATGCTCATTACCTAATCTAAATCAGTGATTAAGGTATCTTAATGTGGAGGTGGTGTAACTGTGCCACCATGTTATAACCAGGCTCTTTACACCATTACTTGAAATAGGTTGTTTGCTTGTGATGCACACTCACCTCGATTTGTCAAGCTAGTGTAACCTTTCAAAGGAGGTGCCAGTCGAATAAATGCGCCGTTTAGGTTTTAAAGTATAATTATCTCCTTATCACTACCTAAGGTAACAATGTTCAATTTAGTAAGAGTGCTTTTACTAAAAGGGTGCAAATGTATTCATTATCATCATGGGTGTGGTTGTATAAACTTGTCCATGTGAGAGTCTTAATAATTTTTTTTAACGATGAACTATCTTTTAGCCTTGATGTGCATAATGGCACTTGGGTTACATAGAGAGCATAAGTGTAGATGTGAATGCCTATAGAGAGTGAGTAGGACTGTGCATATGCATGTGGATGGGTGACCCTTTAAGGTGGATGTCAAAAATAATTTTGTGAGGCACCAATCAAGTGTATATAATATACAAGCGTGTAGACTCTTGAAGGGAACATTGGTGATAGTTTCATAAATGTCACTGTGTGTGAGGGTAGGATGAATTAGTGATACATTTTTTTTGTTTTAAAGAACCATTCATAAAGAACCTCTTTTTGGATGAAACTTTTTTGAGAGAGTGTGTGTATGGTGTATGTGTGTGTGTGTGTGTGTGTGTGGTGAGAGAGAGAGAGAGAGAGAGAGAGAGAGAGAGAGGAAAATGAGAGGAGAAGGGAGGGAGAGAGAGAAAGAGTAGAATTAGTTTTTAAAATGTTCTTTATTTTGTTTTAAATGGGAAAAATAAAAAATCTTCTTTATTTTATTTTAAACGAGAAAAACAAAAAAGATAACTTTTTTTAACAGGGGAAGATGAGAGAGAGAGAGAGAGAGAGAGAGAGAGAGAGAGAGAGAGAGAGAGAGAGAGAGAGAGAGAGAGAGAGAGAGAACGATGTTTTAATGTCGTAGGAACAATCCCAAGAGACCTAAATAGATCTATCCGACAAGAGTGAGATTCGAACACAAGACGTGTTGAATAACAACTCCATGAGCTAACGGATCTACCACACATTGAGATCGGTTAGCTCATGGAGTTGTTATTCAACACGTCTTGTGTTCAAATCTCACTCCTATCGGGGGAGAGAGAGAGAGAGAGAGAGAGAGAGAGAGAGAGAGAGAGAGAGAGAGAGAGAGAGAGAGAGAGAGAGAGAGAGAGAGAGAGAGGATGTAAATTGGTGGGTACATACATACATACATGCATGCACACACACACACACACAAATACATACATACACACACACATTTATGTATATATATACATATATATATATATATATATATATATATATATATATATATATATATATATATATATATATATATACATATACATATACATATATATATATATACATATACATATATATATATATATACATATATATATATATATTGTCGTATATTTGAATATATGTAAATATATGTGTACACACACACACACACACACACACACACACACACACACACACACACATTTTATACATGTATGTGTTTGTTTTTAAAATTTATATTATGTGCTAACATAACGTGTAAATTGGTGTGCGCGCGTGTGTGTGTGCATTCGCATATATATATATATATATATATATATTATGTGCTAGCATAATGTGTAAATTGGTGCGCATGCATTTGTACATTCATGTGGGTGTGTGTGAATCTTAGATGTTTATATTTATCCTAATAAATATTTTAAACATAGAAAGGTTTTCATATTGTATTTGGCCACAATTGCGGAGATGCCTTCCAATATCAACGAAGTCATTGTGTGTAAATGAAGAAGATGGCGTTCTTAATATGTGGGGAAGTGTAAAGGTTTGATCGTGTGCAACAAAGGGTATAGATTGCAAGTCGATGCATTAAAGGAACAAGTTACCTTGTTTGTCAACTCTTAAAGTTAGTTTGAGCACACTAAAAGAATGACCAAAATGAGTAACAAGCTGGATCGTCTTGTAGCCTCTAGCATGTGAGATGCCTATAAATACTTCCCTTTTGCACTTTGTATTGGGATACAAACTTCTTCGGTGATATTTATGTACTTGGACCATCAGTAGGATGGTAGGATAGACTTTCTAAGTGTACACATGAGAGTTTTTTATTGAGAATGTATTAAGCTTTATCGAAATCGATTGAAGTGTATTCGTGGTGGTAACCTTTATGTAAATGTGTATATGTGATATTATGTCCCATTTTGTGTTGACACAATAAGGCTAGTGTTAGAGGCCAGTCAGACAATTCTTATACCAGTGTGAACTAGTCATTGAGGCTATAGAGTTGGGATTATGGCTCATTTGTAGTGAGTTCTAGTGTGGGAGCTATACCTTGGGCTCTAACTTGGGATTATGGCTCATTTTTGTAGTCAGTTATAGTGTGGGAGCTCTACCTTGGGCTCTAACTTGGGATTGGGGCATCTCAAGGGTTCGAGTTAGTGGTTAGCCATCTAGTTAGCCATGCTAATGATAGTCGTGAGGGCTCGGGGTGCATGGTATGGGATGGCCATGCCTTATGGATGCGGGCTTACTAGTGTGTGCCATTGTCTAGCTTAATGGGTGGCTTACCACTTGGAGCCTAAGTTGAGGGTGGCGAGTGTGCTAGTTGAACCATTTCCCTTGTTTTTTCATGGTTACATTGGTTCATGTGCGATCTAGCAATGTGTTTGGGTGTGCTTCTTAAGCTATCAAATATGAGTTGTTGATCTTGGGTGGTAAAGAGGGGGTAGGTAGATACTTACTTGGGATGTTTCATTTGGTATTAGAGATTGGTTTTGATCATGGGACCTGTGAAATATGGGCCCACCACGTTTTCGTTGTGCCACTTTGATAATACAATAATCCTCTTGTTAACCTAATAACCCAAAGAGAAAGCTTTTAAACCCAAATATTTAAAAATTTATGTTTTTATTTCTTTTGAATCTATAATAAATTTATCTCTAGATTTTTTTTAAAAAATACAAAAAAAACTTTAAATTTTAACCATTAAATTTATCCATATACATAGTTTTCACATATTTCTCTCTTGAGAAGGGGTTAAAATGATGTATTTTAACCATTAAATTTATCCATATACATATTTTTCACATATTTCTCTCTTGAGAAGGGGTTAAAATGATGTATTTTGATTGCATAATTTTAACCATTAAATTTATCCATATACATAGTTTTCACATATTTCTATCTTGAGAAGGGGTTAAAATGATGTATTTTGATTAAATAATTTTTAGATGTGAGGCAAGTGATTGGCTCCATCTCACAAGTAAATTTTTGTGGTGTCGATTGTGTGAGAACTTAGGTTTGTACACCATGATATGTTTACAAATGTGAAGTTATGTGCATGTGATTTGCACTTGTTTCCACGATGTATTTATAGGATAAACTTTTGTGATATATGCCTTGTTTTACACTTGGAAACTATTTAAATTGTGAGATAGACCCACTACAACGAGGAGTAAACCCACAACTCCTACGACTTGGGAGGGCTTCATAAAAATGTTCTTGGAAGCCTTTATTAAAGACCTAGATGATGACACTATGCATTTCCATCGACTACAAACTATATTGTTGGGGTGGGGAGGCCTTTTGAGTCTTTTGAGCAATTTCAAGAGCTTATAGTTAAGTTATCAAATCTATCATATTGTTACATCTACCTATTTTTCCTCCATACATTACCTTATGATTATCAAAATGAGGTAAGGAAGAACGTACTCAAATGTTCTGAATATGCTTTGGACATTGCACATACCTATGAACGATACGGTGGTAGCTCGAGGAAGGATATTGTAGGTCCTTCTCACTAGAAAAAAGCATGAAAAAGAGGAGGAAAGAAAAAAGAAAATGCCAAGTAGTAGCACGATGACAAGAGCCCCTTTGAGGCTTAGCGAGCAGCCTTTGAGCAAGCCCTGTCTTTTATCAAAGTCTTTTGGTAATAAGAGGCCTTTTGGTAAGATTCTACTGTGACCCCTAAGATGCATAAGGGAGCATGTTTCAAATGACATAGGCAAGGTTACTATGCATTTATTATCCATTCATAAGAAGCCTTCAGGTGGTGGTGGTGGTGGTGGAAAAGTAATGCAACCACTAGTGATCACCACTATGTTGTCAACTCAAGCCTTCAGGTGGTGGAAAAGTAATGCAACCACTAGTGATCACCACTATGTTGTCAACTCAAGGCATATCCCAATGCTAGAAAAAGAAGGTTCCTCAAGTCACATTGAAGATCCACAACTATGAAGAAGACATTTCTTTCTTGTTATGCATCTAGGCATCTAGACAAGCTTGATGTATTACTAGGCAAAGAGTGGTTTTTCCATAAAAGCCCCATTGTAAATATTGACTATGTATCTCACTTTTAAACATAATAAGAAATATTCCTTGGTTAGTGATTTATGCGGTCCAATGAGTAAGCTTTCTTCTTGTGTTAATGTGTCAAAGGTGGTTAATGATGATAGTCATATGTGTTCTACTTTGAAAACAAAAGAAATGCTTCTCAATGACGAATGTGATGTTCCTTCTTGTGTTCTTAAGAATGAAGTCCATTGTGATGATGATATTTGTGCATTTTCTCTTAGTAACAAATACCCCTCACCTAGGGTGGATGACCTTATTTATCAGTTTTATGGAGCAAAATACTTCACAAGATTGATCTAAGGACATATTACCATTAGATTACAATATTTGAGGATGATGTCTTTAAGACAAGTTTTATGGGCATTATGAATTACTGGTTTTGCCATTTGGACTCATGAATGCACGATAAATTTTCCAATAGATGTTAAATGATTAATTTTTTCCATAACTGGGAAAGTTTACTTTGTCCATATCTGGGAAAGTTTGTGATTGTCTTTTTAAATGACATCCTTATGTATAGTAGAACCCTTAAGGAACATGCTTAGCATCTGAGAATTCTATTAGACATTCTCAGAAAAGAAGTCTTGTTGGCGATTGAAAGCCAAATATAAGAGTTGACATAGCTTGAACATGTTATTACCATTATCGATGTCCACATTGATTATAAAAATATTAGGAAGGTCTGTGAATGGAGACCATCACCAAAGTCGTCCTTTTTAGGAGTTGTCAACTTCTTCTAGACATTCATGTGGAATTATGCAAATATTGCATTTCCTCTTTCAAATATTTTCAAAGGGGTTGAGAAAGTAAATAACAATAAGTACAAACCCTTTGGGTAGAATGGGGAGGTAGATATATGTTTCAATGAGTTGAAGGATTATAGGCTACTACAACCCCTATGTTACATACACATTGTTGATCCAAGTAAACCATTAGTGGTTGAAACGGATGCCTATGATTTTGCCATCGGAACTATGTTGTTCTAAGATGGTGACATGCCGATTGATTTTGAGAGTAAAATGACCCTCAAATAAAGCAGCCTATCCATGAAAAAGAAATTTCATAGTTTGAAAAAGTAGAGACATTATCTTTATGGATCTACTTTTGTGGATAACTCATCTTTGAAATACTTTTGCAATTCTCCAAAGTTGAGAGGGAAAAGGCTCGTTGGTCTGAGCTTATACAAGAGTTTGATTTTGAAAAAGGGATCTACCAACAAGGTGGTAGATACTTTGAGTAAAATTGGCCATGTGAATCAACTTTCATTTGTTGAGATTTAGTTTGTTTGACTCTCTAAAGGGCTTGTATTTCGTAATAGATTCTTTAGTAGAATCTACAATTTGTCTAGGAGGCTAGGAATGACTGCAGCTTGAAACTAATAGGAAATGGATATTTACAACTGGCTTGGCCTATCGGGAATCCAGTGTGGTGAGGACTGAGCATTTAGTAAGAAGAGATTTCTTCTTACCAAAGATGATGGTTGATGTCAAGCAAATATTCAAAATTGCTAGTAATTCCAAGTCAATAAAGCTGAATGCTCGAGATGTGGTGCCTTGTTGATGCCATTGGAAATACCTGAAAAGAAGTGGTAGAGTATTTTCTATAGACTTTGTGATTGGATTACCACGGCGTTTGAGGGGGAATAATGTCATTTGGTTTATCATTTGAGACCGACTTACTAAGATGGTGAGATTTATTCCTACGAAAGAGAAATTCTTAGTTGTGCAACTTTTTCATTTATTCATTGAGAAGTTGTTTATCCTTTATGGCTTGCCAAATTGATATGGTTAGTGAGCGAGATTTAAAGCTCATTGGACATTTCTGCCATGAGGTGTTTAAGAAATTTGACTCTAAGCCGAGTATGAGTTCATCTCACTTCCTACGTCTGATGAGAAGATTGAATGTGTGAATCATACCATTGAAGACATGCTACATGCATATATTGGAAAGATTATGCTTCACTAGTAGAGTTTGCACAATAGTGCTAAGCATTCTGCTAGTAAGATGAGCCCTTTTATACTCATGTATGGCTATTAGCCCAAAGCCACGTGCTTAGAGAAAGTTTATGTAGGTGATGCAGTTGATTTCTTGAAACAGCAAGAGGTGCTATAGGTTACAAGGGAGAGCATAAAGTGTGTGCAAAATTCTAAGAGATTCCCAAGTAATGAGGATTTTAAAAGTCTATCTCCAATTTATTCGAGGCATTATTTGATTTTGAAAAAGATCAATAAAGTTGCGTACACGTTACATCTTCTAGATCATGTATGCATGCATCTTATCTTTTTTGTTAGTAGACTGAAGAGGTGTTAGATGTAGAAGCTAATTTGGTTGCTAACCAAGAGATTCTACGACTTGAGTATCTATCCATTTATGTTTTCAATGAGCTGTGGATGTGGTTGTTAAGGTTGGATCCCTATAAATCAAACAATTGTCGAGCATTAAATGAAAGGGTCATGTTAGTGAAGATAATTCTTGGGAGAATGTTGCTTCACTATGCCGCCAATATCCAAAGTTTGTTCTCTTGGTCTTCCTCTCATTAGGAGGGGGTTGATGTTATGTCACATGTTGTGTGGACATAACGAGGCTAGTGTTATAGGCCGATCGAATTGTAAGAATGTGAACTAGTCATTGAGGCTATAAAGTTGGGATTGTGGCTCATTTTGTAGTGAGTTCTACTATGGAAGATCTACCTCAAGATTGGGGCATCCTAAGGACCCCATCTACTGGTTAGCCCACTAGTTAGCCGTGCCAATGATAGTAGTGAGGGATGGGATGGCATGGTATGGGATGCATATGCCTTGGGTGCAGGCTTGTGTACAGTTATGTCGGTGGCTAGCTTTGTGGATGGCTCACCATTATATTTTGTTTATAGCCTATGGTTGCAATTTACATCAAGATTTTGGACTGCATTTTTTTGAGGTAGTTGGCACATCCTTAGATCTCAACATTGCTTATCACCCAAGAAACGTCAGACCAAATGAGTAAACCAAGTAATAGAAGATATTTTAATGAGGTTGCTTACAATGCCCCTTATCACCACATCATTGAAATGTCCCCTTTTAATTCTTTTTATGATTATGACTACCTTATACCTTTAAATTAGTCAGATCCTATGATCAAGGTGGAAGTATCTAAAAAGAAAATACTACACAAGATGGATCACAATAGATGCAATCTATTCAAAAATATATCAAGACTACACAAGAATCTACATAGAAATAGTACATTGATCCAAAGAGGTCTAATTGAAACTTCGAAGAGGGTAATATGGTCTTCCTTAGAGTTTGACCCAAGAGAAGCTCCATCTCTTTGGGTAGATACAAGAAGTTATCGCCAAGATATTGTGGACCCTATGTGATTACTCAGAGAATAGGGGATGAAGCTTATGAACTTCTCATACATCTTCACCTTCAAGTCCACATGTCCACAATGTGTTTCATGTGAGCTTCCTTAAGAAGTGCATCCCAAATCCTGAGCATGTTTACCTTCACCTCCTCCAAGTCCACATGTCCACAATGTGTTCCATGTGAGCTTGCTTAACCTCCAAGTATGTCCCGAATCTTGAGCATCTTCACCTAAAACTCCAAGTCCACATGTCCACAATGTGTTCCATGTGAGCTTGCTTAAGAATTATCTCCCAAATCTCAAGCATGTTCTTGATGATGAGAAAGTGGCCTTTCCCACCCAAGCTCAATTAAAACTTGAGTCAGAATCAATTCACCATTTTTGAGAAGCCTCTTAGGAATCGAATCCTAAAGGAGTACTTGATCAAATGGAAGTTATATTTAGCCGAAGGCGCCACGTGGGAGAAAGAGAAGGAATTATCCCATCTACTAAGATGAGGACATCTTGATTCTACAACTGGGGGGAAATTTTAAGAGTGGTATGTGGGTTCATAGTTTAAATTTTGACTCCCAAGGCCCATAGAAATTGAAGTAGATAATTAATATGCAAGGGGTAGCTCAAATTAAGAAGAAAATTTATAGAGAGAGAGAAAGTCCCTCGAAGGGAAAAATAATAAATTTTGAGTAAAGAGTTAAGTTTTCAAATCTTAGATATGTGTAGAAACCCTTATAGGGATATTAAATTAATTTAAGCCCTACACGTGCACATAAATTAAATTACCAATGTAGACTAAGGTCAAATATATAATCTAAGATCTTAGAAAAAATATTCCAAGGTCCTAACCCCATGTGTAAGTCTAGAAGGAAAAATAAAAATTAATGAGTTAATAAAAGCTGAGGACTAGACATTCAGATATGTGCACATATTATACATTGATTAAACTAAAAGCAAGCAGGTAAGGTTCATTCAAAAGACTAAGGATAAACTAGAAGATAAGGCTAAGGTAAAAGAGGCAAAAATATGGAGTCTAAATTATGTTATGGAGAGTCGTTGAGTGCATGTTTGGGTTAATTTAACAAAAGATCTAGATAATTCTTGCTAAAAATATGGGAGCAAAGCTAAAAATTAGTGGAATAAGGTCAAAAGAAGAAAAGAAATGTCGGGTACACCCAAACTTATAAATAAAGAAAAGAAAAATTAGGGAAAGCTTGCAAAAATGATGGTACATGCACATGCTTGAGGGGGCCCTTGGGGCTATAAATATCCCCTTTTCCTTCTTCTTTCCCACACCTACTCCCTTAGTGTGTGGGAGTAGATTTTGTCATCATCACTTGTCCGTGTTGTCATAAACCAAGTATTGGTTGGTACCCTTACAGTTGGGCTTACTATTTGGACATAGTACACATAGTTTTGGTAGTTATGAGAGATTCTTTCCCAAGAGTAAAAATTTGTGGATTTCTCCTTGGAGGGTGTGCTCTTTTTCATCAAATTTTGCTACAGTATACATGATGCTAAATCGCCCATACACAAGGTTAGTGTTAATTGTCTAATTCAAATTTTGCATATCTCATGTACAAAGTAAGTACAACATGTACCTTGTGTCCATTTCAAATTCAAATAAGATTAAGCATTCTACAAAAATTAGCCCTAGTGTTTGTAAATCACATGTACCTTTCAAATTGTAATATTTTAAACCCTTGAGAAGCCTTAGTGGGCCAAACCATACCAATTTATGATTTAGATTTTATAAATTAGAAACTTAGAGAATTATTAAACCTAATTCTATTTTAGATCTTTAGATTACCACCTCATTACAAGAATTTATTGATTATGCATGCTAGATCCTCATGTCAAATTGATAGTTAATCAATTTCATATGCAATTAGGCCAAAAAAGAATAATTAAGCCTAGTAATAAATTTATGGGTATGTTCACATGCTAGAATTAGTGTCTATTAACTTAATTTAAATGAAATCAAGTCAAAGTATATCCTATGCACATAGATTATTATTTTAAGCCCCTTCCTCATGTTATAAGACTAAGATGAATCTCTATGTACCTAGTTTAATATTTTTAGGCCTCGTTTGCATATAAATAAACCAAGGTGTATCTCCAAGTGTCTACTTTAATGTGTTAGACCCTATTCACATGCTAGTTGAGGCCAAAATTATGAGTCGTGTATAACAAAGATTAAACTGACCCTTAGGCATAGTTGAGGGTCATATGCCCTGTTCATATTTTTAGGCCTCGTGTACATATAAATAAACCAAGGTGTATCTCTAAGTGCCTAGTTTAATGTATGCTAGTTGAGGCCAAAATTATGAGTCGTTCATAACAAAGATTAAACTGGCCCTTAAGCATAGTTTTTCGACCCTTTTTGAGAAATTAAGTGATTCTCTTAAGGTGAAAGATATATTAAAGCATTTTGGAAATCATGTAAACCCCTTTGAGAAATGATGTGAAATTGTGCCTTATGAGACTAAATAAAAAATCTAGCCATGTGGAATATGGCATAATTTTTGGAAAGAGAAGGATCTTATTGAAATACAATGGTTTACATGCATGAAGATTTAGTTTTTGGTGCATGATTCTAATTGTCTTTCTTTTAAAGATCGTTTATGAAATACCATTTTCATGGCTATAGTGGTGGTGTGCGAAGGTGCCTCGCACGTTGGGTTGATTATGTGGCCTCTAAGACCCTGATCCCTCTTGGACTAAATGCGGATCATTCTTAGCCTAAGGTTCATGGATGAGTTGAGATTCCGGAACAAGGGGTGCTCATCAATAACTTTTCCATGGGACTCAGATTTAGTCTTTGCGAGCTTTCGTTTGGCCAGGATGTTGTAGAATCTTGTAAGCTATTCTAGGTCACATTCATGAGAATTATGAGCAACTCATAGTTACTTTGATAATCACCATAGTGGGGGTTGTGTTACCTTGGTATATATGGAGGATGGGTCAGATTTACCTCAAGACCTCTATGGACCTTGGTGCTCTAGTGATTACTGTAGTGGGGTTTTTCTTGCCCTAGTATATATATTGGCGGTGTTGAGTTGATCCCTCGTTTATTATTTAGTGGACGCCTATCTTGAGGGCTCATTTTCCCATGGGTTGTATAGCTAGGCATATGTGAGTACTCACAATGGACATTTGACACTGTTTTTAGTTAGTTATTTTTGTATGGACATATATATTAATATTGAGGTCTTGATAATACTCTTTGGACACTCGAACTAAAATTGTGAAATTAAAAATTGTCTATGCAAGATTTTGTTTTAGATTATTCTTTTAAGAAGTTTGGTGTGCATGTTTCCCTTGCATGCGTGCTGGCTAGGGGGCTTAGGAATTATTTCTTCCACCAGTATATAATGTTCATCAAAGATGGGTGCCCGTGTGTCTGTGCTTCAACAAGGATACTATGATGGTAATTCCATCATAGGGTTGCCAAAATCGAACAATGTGAAGAAAGTCTCACCACCGACTTCAATCCCAAACGGCTTCACACCTAAAGTTTGACAAGAATGGAGGCCAAAGCAACATCAAGCAAATCACTCAACCACTCTCATACATTCAGCACCAACACAAGAGCTTGTCTGTTCAAGCAACCAATCAGTAGTAGCAGTCTTTCCTACTTCCTTGACAACATCTGAGCAACAAATTCCAGAATCAATACCCAACGGAGACTTATGAGCGCATCAAGGACAAATTAACAATGCTGTTTTCACTCCTCTGGATGTGAGAAATAAGTGCATAAGATGCTGTTGCTTGCAAGTCATGACCTAGATGACCCATAAAATTATAATTAAAAAAAGCCTTGGGGTCAAAACTTGCAACTTCACCGAATTAGGCCATTTCACGAAATAACCCTTCACGGTTAATTTCTCACAAATTATAGTCTCACGGCTTAAGAACCTGCACTTTTATGATTTAAGCCCCATCACGGATTAAGCCATATCACGCAATAGCCTCTATATATTTGTTAAGCTTATTGCTTATTATTGTTTTGGCTCAATCAATGTAGCAGCTACTCCATGAGTATGTATCCATACTCATGCACTGGAGAACATTTGCACCAAAGCCTCACATCGACAACTTCTAGGTACATCTCTGGATGGGGGGGCCATGGTGGACGAAAGCTTAGTCAATGGTATAACTCATCGCTTGGAATTTTCCTTCAAATTACAAACTTGTCCAAACGACGCTATCATCTTCACAAATCAATGATCATCAATCCTTAGTGAAGATACCTATATTAGCCTCGCAAGTCCATGAAATTCTTTCAATCCTCACCCCAATAAGTGGTTATGTCAACATAGAGTAGTTCAATAAGAGTCTATATGACTCAATTCTTGTACTTCATGTAGATTTGCTTTATAAGAGCACTTAAATATATATAAAAACATAAAAAGCACATGGACAAAAGAAGAGAGGAACCGGTTCTTCTTAACAACATTTGACAGGAATCCTACCACACAAAGAGACATCATCAAAAGCCAAATACTTCAAATGATGAATGTCGCTTCAATGAATCAAATGAGGAACTTAGAATCACTATCTCATTCTGATCTACGTTCCTCTAGATCCTTCCCTCTCTTCTCTCCCATTATTAACATCTCTTAGTGTCCCCACTAACAAGAATCAAATGTAACCTTGCCGATGATTGCCAAAAACAAATTGAGCCAAAGAGAAAAAAAAGTGGCTCACCCAAATATAAAGAAGCAATCATTCGTAAAAAACCCCACCCCCACCCCGTTAGGCGGCCTTGAAAGTTTCGGTCGTGAAAGTTTAGGTGTGAAAAGTCAGACATGAAAAAGGGGTTCGTCGGTTTTTTTTTAAAGGGGCCACCCAAATATAAAGAAGCAATTATTCGCAAAAAACCCCACCCCCCACCCCATTAGGAATTCCCGATACACCACTAATCTATTCATTCATTAACTAGCCTTTCTTATTTCTTCCGGAGGAACAAAGACCATTGAACGTCACTCAACATTAACGCCATCAACAAATCTTTTTCATTCTCCCCATACAAAGGTCTTAAACGCAATCACCAGGACACTATCACCATCAGGAAGGGGGAATGTTAATCCAATTCTAGAATTAACAAGAGCTACTACCATTATCTTACATCAAGGAGTCACGGTAGATACACCAAAGGGTCATACATTCAAGATATGAAGCAATAGTGTCCAAAGCTACAACTTAGATGGGTGCCCGCGATGGTGTGACATAGTATTTATGGCGATTCTTGCTTCAAGAGCGTGTGGTAGCAAGTTAGGATGAAGTCCTAAGTGATGTACTTCATGGATATATTATGAGAGTAGTCATTGTAATAGCATTAGGCCTCTTATGAGCCTAAAGTGCTTGGCCGGCCCCACAGGTTAAGTGAGTGTGAACACTTATGGCCATGTATATAAGTGAATTTCTCTCATAATACAACATACTCTTCCATTGTGCAATTGAGTCTTGCTCTTGCTAATCTCTCTCCTTAATGCATGCTAGTGAGTGTGTGTGAGTGAAGTGAGGTGAGAGGAGGGACGAGGACCCATAGTGCAATGTGACGGTGTGACAACGCTTGTGGGAGACACGGTGGAATTGCTTTGCAAGGAGTTGTAGAGCTTGGAGACCTCAAGGGTTACGAGCTCGGCCATTGGAAAGATCCTCACGACAGTTGCAGTTCACCATGTAATCTCTTTTTGGATGTGTTTCAAGGGGGTTAGGGTGAGCCATAACAACGGATGCCTCTCATGCTTCCTTGTAGAAATGGAAGGGTATTTTGCATTGAGCAGTTGGTGGATTGGATGCTCCCAATGGGAGGACGTGCCTCCATTATGCAGCAAAGAGTAGCCACCTTGATTGTGTCCAACAAGTTTTGGATACTGCCGAGATGCCCACAATGGCACAAACATGTGGCGTTACACCTCTACACTTGGTAGCCTGGTCCAGCAATTTTACAGTAGTCCACTTACTTTTAAGTAAGGGGTCTCTCGTGTGTGCAACGACCACAAGATCTGGTGGAATCAACTATGGTTTTGGAAGCACAACATTGCATTTTGCAGCACGTGGAGGATCATCTGAATGTGTTAAAGAGCTTTTGGCATGGGGTGTAGCTAGGTTGTAGAGAAACTCTCAAGGACACACCCCTTCTTCATTGCTTTACTGTACCATAACATAGCTTGTATAGCTCTTCTCAACCCTTTGACTGGATAGCCCTTGGTATGGCCATCTCCGTGGTAGTTTATGTGCGGTCTTAACACTGAACCAAAAGTTTTGTTGGAGGCTGCCTTGGCAAATGCTACTGAGGCTTGGGAGAAGTAGATCTTTTTTGTTCATGCAAAGCGGATCTTTTATGTACTGGCCATGGCCAAGTTTCATTTTGTATCTTTGAATGCCTAGACTTCGTGATGGAAGTTTTACCCGAATGAAGTGGCTAGTGATGATTATTGTTTAGTTGGTTTGTGCTTTGTTGGAGTAACGTTCCTACTATACCGGGGAATGAAAGTGGTAATATAGGTAGAAATGGCTTGCTGGATGAAGTGCCCACCAGGAGCTCTCAGAAATGCCTTGCTGAGCCCACGAGCTCTCAAAAATGGCTTGCTAGATGAAGTGCCAAGGAGCTCTCAGAAATGGCTTGCTAGATGAAGTGCCCAGGAGCTGTCAGTTTGCTAGATGAAGTGCCAGGAGCTGTCAGTTCAATCATTTTTTTTCCATAGCTCGCTTGTTGGATGAAGTTGCCAAGGAGCCTAGTTGAATCATTTTTATTATTTGTGTATCTCTCTAGAAAGAAGGTATGCTTGGAAAGATCATTGTATGAGGTGTGCCTGGGAACCCGCCTGCCAGATGTTTTGCCGGAGTCTAGCTTGACAGAGAACCACTTGTGTTTTTTTTTTGTGGCATTCATCGAGACGGTGAATTGAGTAAGTAGTGGGCGACCTATGGACGAGAAGCTAGGTCCTCCAAACTCCACTAAGAGCTTCCCACCATCGCCTTCGACTTCTCCAACCGCCGTCACTACCGATGCCCTCCGACCGCTCCGAGCACTATCACTGCCCCGGTGCCCTCCGATCGCTCTGACTGCCGCCGTCACCGCCGGTGCCCTCCAACCGCTCCGATCACTGTCACCGTCGGTGCCCTCCGAAAGCTTTGACCACCGTCACCACCGATGCCCTCCACCAACCGCTATCACTGCCGGTGCCCTTCGACATCTCCGACCGCCGTTGCCGCTAGTGCCCTCTTACATCTCCGACGTGCATGGCCAACTCTGATGGAACTCATGGAGGCAACACCCCTCTCCCTTTCCCGAGGGATGGCGAGATCGTCTTCGAGATCCTCTTGAGCACCATCTTCCTTTTCCCGATGGAAGATCTTCCCCCTACACTACATGATGATGGTTAGGACTTCGAGGAGGAGGACACCCAAGGAGGAGATAAGGGGAGCACTCTCTCGGCGCAAAACAATGGGGGGAGACTCTCTATGGGAGGACATTAGTTGTAGCACATTCTCTGGTGTATGACATTCTTTGTGTTGGAGCACAATCTCTCTTGTATCATTCTTGTCTACAGTTTGTTATAGTGTATTAGAGAAAACCTTAGCTTAGTAATTTTTAACATGGTATTAGAGACATGCAAGACCTATGCTCTACACTGTCTACCGTGCTCTCCGACCACCACCTAGCATCGCAGTATCCCTACAAGCCTCTCACTCACACCACACCCACCACTGACCACTCACTCACCTCACTTGCTTAGTAATTTTTAACATGGTATTAGAGAAAACCTTAGTGATTACGAGATCATTAAGTTCTTCTTTATTTCTATGCAACATTAGGGTTGTGTCTATTTTTCTTCTTTTAGTTTAAGTTGGTCTTTCTCATTTCAAGCTATCTTTGAAGAGCATTTCTACCAACAAACATTCAATAGAACCTTGCAGTGATAGGAGAGAGAAGACAACTGTACCAAAGCTCCTAAGGTTGTAAGGCACCTATGAAGCAGTGCATCACCAAGAATTGTGAATAACAATAGCATTTTTGCCACTCTTGGTGGTGCCAGTAGCACTAGGCCCAAGAGGTCAACAAAAGAGGAGAGGAGAGAAAGGCCACTGGTAGCTTGAAGTTGATCTTGAAGAAGAGTCTTAATAGCAAAGCAAGAAGCTGTGAAGTAGGAGAGATAAGAAAGGTGACTTTAGCAAATGCCTTTGAAACAAGGTAAAATTAAGTCACGGACTCCACTCTAACAAGGTAAGCAACACCATTTAGTTAGAAGTAGTAATAGTAGCTCTCTACTAGATGTTCATGGTCAACACCTTGGCATGATTGAGTTGGGAACCTTGCATTTAGACAAATTCTCCTTTTGCAAGCAAGACGATGCACTCTGCAACAATGCAATGAGAGATGGAGCAATGAGAGAACTAAAGAGAGAGCATCAAAAGTAGCTGGTTTTTTGGTTGTCATCAAGAGCAGCGGGTGGCACAGAGAGGACCTTCCACGGTAGTAGGACAAAAATAGCACTGACGATTGGCATCGACGACACCATGGGGCAGACAAGTCTTGAGCTTGGGCAATTCCACCAGCAATGCCAATATTCTACAATAGCTCTCAACAAGCAGACCCCCATGGTGAACTCCGACGACTTTGCAACATAACAATGTAACAGAACAACCACCACAAAAAAGAAAAAGATATCACTTTATTTTTTGAAACCTAAGCCTTTGTGGCTTAAAGCTCCTTCAAGAGGAGGTGATTCACATGGGAACTGAAGAAAGCATGACCATGGACTTCATGCATGGAACTGAAGAAAGCATGACCATGGACTTCATGCATGGAACTTTTTGGGTTTCATTCATCAACAAGAGCGTGCTCTTCCATTTGTCACATCGTCATCAACATTTGTAAATTATTACGTTATTTTGTAACCTTTGTAAATGTTGGCAATACGAGCAGGTAAAGTCTTGACCATGAGTAGAAAAAAGATGTAACCTTTGAGGTAACGTGGCCAAATGAGCACGTGTGGAATGAACTCTCGAGAAAATCTAGGAACTTAGTCATTGATGCATTCTCGCAAATAAGAAGACCAAGCTTGTTAAAGCTTCCGAGTCTAAAGTGAAGAACAAGCCAATACACCTAGCAATTGAAGTCTACTAAAGACAATAGAGAGAAAAAAGGTGTGGCTTCTCACCCCAGGTTGTAACCCATCCCCCTATGTGTAGAGTGTCAAGTTAAAGCCAACATTGTAACCCATAGGGTAAGTTGAGACAAACCACTCCGACATATGGAGGTAGGTCCAATGTAGCATCCTCATCACCACATGGGATCACCACATGGGAAGCACAACGTGGCACATGGAGTATGAGCATTTATGGACACTTGGATGACACAAGGGTGTATATATCTTGTCGAATAGAGCTCCATGAGAGCTATATAATAGTGTATTTGGATCAATTCCTTGTAAAAAGGCTCTTTTTTATTTTGCCCATTTAAAACAAAACAAAAAAACACTTTTTAAAACTAATTATACTCTCTCTCTCTCTCTCTCTCTCTCTCTCTCTCTCTCTCTCTTTGCATTAAAAAAGGCTCCTTTTTATTTTTTCCATTTAAAACAAAACAAAAAATATTTTTTTAAACAAAGTAATTCTACTCTTTCTCTATGTGTGTGTGGGTTTGGCCTTTTTTATCTCTCTCTCCCTCTCTCTCTCTCTCTCTCTCTCTCTCTCTCTTATTTTTTCCATTTAAAACAAAACAAAAAACATTTTTTTAAAATTGAGTGTACTCTCTCTCCGTGCATTAGACTGACCTCTTTGTCTCCACTGGTTGCTCGTGGTTGGTAGTGTTCTCGAGCTTGTGCTAATGGTCATGTTCTTTAGTTGCCGTCTTCTCAAGGTCATACTAGTGGTCTCATTCTTCAGCTAGTGGTCTTCTAGTTTGTGATGGTCATGCTGGCAGTCTTCTCAAGCGAGCTCCTCCCTGATGGTGGTCATGCTTCACGCTCGATCACGTTGGAGTAGGAGCGGGTAGGTAGGGTTCGGGAAAAGATAGGTTCGACTTAGCCTAGAACTTATTCAAATTCGTGCAGAGCTTGCTCAAATTTGTGGGAGAAGGAGAAGAAAGTTTTCAAGTTTTAAATATATTTTGCAAAATTTATAAAGAAATGCCCTCTGAAGATGGTAAATTTCCTCTTCAAACTACAATGAGAAGGTTTTCAATCAGGCTCAATAAAATTTATTTCCCGAGCACTTCGGGGAGGACGAGGAGCTGCCGCGTGGGGCAGCTAAGAGAATAAAACACTAGTTGACACACAAAAATAAAAAGAAAAAGAAAAAGAAAAATGTTAGTAGCAGTAGAAAACAAAGAATTCAGAGTTTAGTGGTGAGAGAGAACCTAGTTAAGAAGCGTCGAAACTAGAAACTCGAAACCCGAGTCAAACCTCGCTGTTCATGCATGTCGTTGAAGTCGGAGTGGAACGACGAACTCGTCAGCGATGACGAACTTCATTCGATACCTGCAAAACTCTGCAACAAAAACAACAGTAGCAGCAGATTCATCTAACTTCTTCCATTCTCTCTCTTCTGCTGCGCCTGAAGCGAAAGCAGATCGCTGCGATGTCTTCGTGAGATTGCTGGATCTCAGATTGGGAAAGCTAGGAGAAGATTGAGAGGAGAGGCGAGAGAGAGAGACAGAGACAGAGAGAGGATGGGGCTTGACTTTGAGGCTCTGACGGAGGCCACCTCCGGCGCTGTGGGCGGCCTGCTGAGCACGTCCATCCTCTACCCCCTCGACACCTGCAAGACGAAGTACCAAGCCGAAGCCCGTGCCGGAAAGCATCGCAAATACAGGCAGGTTTTCATCCACTCTCGATCTCATGCATCAACCTCTGCTTTTACAAAATTACAGTGTTCTTTTTTCCCCGGGGGTGATGAAGGATGTTTATTTGCTTGTGTGTGTGGGTGGGGGTGTGGGTGGGCGGCGGTGGAGAGGTGCCTAGCATGTTTGCTCGTAGTATGCATGAAGGGGACTACCCAATCTTGCATATATGTTATACCATAAGCACCATGAAATGGATTATGCTTGAGTGGACACATGAAGTCTTGGCACTACATACAGAATGGGTTAGAGCATGGTGTTCTTCCTTTACATGACTGTAAATGGCCTCTGTGGAGAATAGGTCCTCAGATTTATATATCTCTTGTAACCAGATCTCCTGTCGATGTTTTTAAAGAGGCATTCCAATCGCGTCAACTGTTCTCACTCTACCAAGGTCTCGGGACCAAGAACCTGCAGTCATTTGTGTCACAATTCATATATTTCTACAGCTACAGCTATATAAAGAGCATCTACCTGAAAAGGAGTAGGAAAGAAAGAATGGCAACAGGTGCAAATCTTATTGTCGCTGCGGCCGCTGGGGCTTGCACAGCCATCATTACTCAGGTACCCAGCTGCCTTAAAAAAAAAGCTAAGCTTGTTGTTGTTCTTTCATTTAATATGTTTATATGTTTTCAAAGGGTTTGGTTTGATTTGCATGGATAGTTAAACTTGTTTGTGCTTAAACCACAAACCCCTTATGTTTGCAAAATAATTGCTCTAGGTCTCTTACATTGCAGGTGTGACTCTTACTGCATGGTTTGGGACGACCATGTAGGGCTAGGCAAAGACCAAAGGCCCTAATATGAGAGAAAATTGCCATAGAGCGAGTTGTGTGTAGGAAAGCACGTTCTGGGTTTTGCACTCCAAGGACACGGATGTACCACAATCGCACAACTACCTACCATTTGCCGCCGGGGGGGGGGGGGGGTGCAGAGAACTGATAGAAACTCAGTTTGATGGTTTTTCTGGGTTGTGCACTCCAAGGACACATGAACCTGCACCTGCTCTTGGGTGGTGATGATGTATCACAATCACACAACCTGCTACCATTCTTTCTTTCGTTTTTTTGGGTGGGGGGGTGGGGGCGGGGGAGGGAGCCTAGGGGGGGGGGGTCTGTCCTGTTTAATGTTAGCCTTCATCATGGCTGACTCTGTCCTTCACCTCCAGAGAACTGATAGAAACTCATCTTGATGGTCTTTCTATGAAGATTTGTCTACTATGGTGGCATATCTCTACACATGAACCTGCACCTACTCTTAGGTGCTGACGAGGTGAGTGGGGATGTCATAGCACATGGTCTGCGCTATGCATTATGGAGTAGATGATTTGAGGCTCTGTGAGTCGACTCTGATGGAGTCAAGCTCACACTTGGATTTTGTGAAGTTTGGGAAATAATCTGAACTTTCCATTGGTATATGTACTACCTTATATTAATGAGAGTCATGATGCAGTCTGTTCATGCAAAAGGCACTTGCAAGTAAGCCTTGTTATTGTGCATGAGAATGGCTCTTGTGATTGAGGACGAACTATGGATCCTAGCTCTATGGTGGTTTTGGAATAAAGAATCCAACCATCCATAGGTTCTTTTGTTTAGGTTTCCTGGTAGGTTAGAATGTCTTTCACATCAAAAATCTTGAACAGGCAGTGGTACTGTTGCATCTCAGAGTATGTTGGGCTGTCTCTGCTTACTGCCTATCAGACTCTCAATGTGCAAAGCCCATTCAGGATGAGTGTGCAACTTTGTCCTTTGCCCATTGATGCAAATGGACCTGCTCCTCTACTCTCTTTCTGTACCGAATTGTTGGCCATGGTTGGATGGTCGTCATGCACCATCTTTTGATGCAGAGAGAGGGTTGGGATGCAGGTCGGGGCAAAACACTAGATAGGGGCCTTCAATTATTGCAAGGTGAAACACACCTAGACCATTTGAGGCTGAACTAGGCATTTCATGATCCTATCTCATGCCTGTGACTTGTTAGCAATCCCTTCAACCAATGACAGAGCATCACAGTCGCCCATCATCGCCCATTTTGCTCGGTATTATAAGTTTTCTCATGGATCAGGCCATTCCTCTAATGTACTATGGTTGGGTAAGGAGGTAACAGTGAGTTTGGTAGTGGACCTCTTGTTCCCTTGTTTCCATTCCCGTCTTCATTTTTTGCTTGGGCTACACTTCAAAATGTTTATCAAAAAAGACCATGAGTTTTTGTTGTGTTCTTGCATCAACAAACTAAAACTTCGATCTATCAGTGTGTTTCCTGGGGAAATGCTGTCTGGATGATTGCATTGGAGGAGTTAGAAATGATTGTGTTCGTTTCGAAGATGGTCTGCTACAGCACTGCTACCTGTGCATGCGTGTACATGTCCTGTGTCCAAGTGATGCAAGTGTTCTGAGCATTTAAATGTTTGCAGCCCCTTGACACAGCTTCAGCTCGAATACAGACAAGCTCATTTGGTAAGTCCAGAGGTTTATGGGAGACACTTACAGCCGGTGATTGGAGACGAGCATTTGATGGGCTTGGAGCATCCCTAGTCTTGACATCAAATCCTGCTATACAGGTAAGAATTGGCATCAAACTACTGAATAATTCTGCACTGTCTAGGGGAGTTTCCGAGTTTTCCTTACATCTAGAATGGTGCTTTGTGTAGTATACAGTCTTTGAACAATTGAAGGATCGACTGGTCAGGTCACAGAGAGCACAAGCAGCAGCTATGCGAAATCCAGAGGCTGCCTCACCAGTTGTGCTGTCAGCCTTGGCTGCTTTTCTCTTGGGAGCGTTGTCCAAAACCATAGCCACAATTGTAACATATCCTGCTATAAGGTAAGATAGATCAATCAAGTACTCTTTATGTGGGGGAGCAATCAAGTGTTGTTTATCTGGTTCTCTCTCTCTCTCTCTCTCTCTCTCTCTCTCTCTCCCCCCCCTCCACCCCCTGCCCCCACATGCACAGACCAAACCCCTAGAACACACGCACGTGCGCGTACGCGCGCGTGCGCACACACACACATGGGATGCATTTCTGAGCTATTTAAGTACTTTTGGTAAGACTTGCTTGCTCTGATTCTAACAGGTGCAAAGTTCTACTACAAGTTGCTGAGGGGAAAGAAGATAAGGATGAGCAGAAGAGCATTGAAAGATCCTCAAGTAGGCCACCAGAGAGAATGATTGATGCCATCAACATAATCTGGCATAGAGAAGGAACATTTGGATTTTACAGAGGCTTACAAGCTCAAATACTGAAAACCGTTTTGAGTGCTGCACTAATGTTAATGATAAAAGAAAAGGCCTCCAAAGTGACATGGCTTGTCATGGTGACCATTAGGAGGTGGGCCATTCTCACAAACAAGAGATTAAAGAATGCCTGAAACCAACTGTTAACAGGATTGTTAGAAAAAGGGGTCAACATGGTAAAGGCAAAGTACCCCTTCTTTTGAGCAATGTACTTTCAAGGTAAAGCCTTTACTTTTTTTTGGGCGATGCAGTACGGCAGACTAGCAGTCTTCTCAAACGAAAAATAGGTGCATAGTGGGGGTTGATTTGTTCAATTTTTTTGATTGGGAAAATGCCAATTCTTTATGCTGCAGTCACACAAACTTCTAACTTCAAAATGGCAAGTAGCTTAACTTTTAGAAAAGGCAAGGGCAACAGGCAAGGTGGGGAAATGGGCAGTTTATTGTGATTGAAGAGCACTCATCTAGGAGTTTCATGCATTGAGGGCAGCAAATTCACAATCTAGTGATGAGCCTCCAGTCCATGAGGCTGCATAGCTATTAGGTTGTGTACTTTTTTTTTTTTTTTTAGCCCTACGGACACTCGGTCCTTAGCTGATGTTTCGGGCTGGTAATGTTTATGGACTTGTAATCCTAGATGATGTATTTGCTTGATTAGGTCCCATGGGTCATATTTGGTCTCTGGGGATGTTAATGAAACTATCCCCTCTGTTTCTGTTTCTCTCATAAGTCATTTTTGCCTTCTGCATATGTCAATACGAATATGTGAATACATGTGGTGTGTGTGTTGGGGGAGGGGGAAATTCTTGCATTTTGGATTCTTTTTGTGGGGTTCCCATTTAGACTTTTATTTTTAATAGGCCAGATAGCTTGGCAAAAGTCATAGATGTCCTCACAAAAGAGAAGTCAAGTTAATCATCGTGTGATAGCTGGTTACCTTGGGTACCCTAACACCATTGCACAAAAGCAAGCAAGCGTGCAAGGCCACATGGCAATGTAAAAGCAAGGCTTAAAAAAAGATAACCAATGTACTTAGGCTTGCACAAATTGTTTGTGTTTTTTTGTTTTGACGGTAACAAGTGGGCGACCATCGCCTGCATGCTGTCCAGACGGACGGACAATGCGATTAAGAACCACTGGAATTCCACACTCAGAAGATGGTGCATGGCAGAGAAAGCTTCTCTGGTCGATGGTGGTGGCCAAGGAAGCAAGGTTTTCGAAGAGGAGGAGATGGAAGAGGTCGAAATTCCACACTGAAAAGGCGGTGCATGGCAGAGAAAGCTTCTCTAGTCGATGGTGGTGGCCAAGGAAGCAAGGTTTTTGAAGAGGAGGAGGAGGAAGAAGAGATCTGCAGCGGCTTTGAAGGTAGAAAGAGAAGTAGCAAGGAGATTTCCTCCGTAGACGAGAGCTTGCAAGATTAGAGTAGTAGTTGGGAAGCAAACAAACTAGGAAAGCTTAGCGTCAGCCTAGACTCTCCTGCTGCAGCACCGATTTCAATGGTAGTCGTTTTGGTTATGCCCATGGCCACAACGGCCATGGGCAAGGAGCAAGAAAAACAACCTGGTTATGCTCATCGCCACAATGATGGTGTGGTGTATGACCATGCAAAAGATTGTGATGCAAAGCTTGAGAATCATTTTGGCTACTGATGGGGACGGTGATGGTTATGCTCATGGCCATGTCTATAGCCATGCCGATGGCTACAATGAGAAGCAACATGGCTATGGTGAAGGCTATCAAAGCTTTCTTTAGCCAGCTCAAGACATGAAAGACCCGATACCTCGACCCCAACAAACTTCTTTGGATGTGAAATTCCCCTCCATGGGATCCGTGTGAAACCACCGTTAGACATATTCAAAGGTGTTTACAATGTCTTCAATCTTGTAATTGTGGCCTGCATTTACAAAGGTAGACATAGTGATAGTTTTCATTTGCAAAAGGAAGGCCTAAGTTGCCCTACCTTCCAAAAGAAAGACCATCATTAAATGCCAGCTTAGTTATGTCTTATAGGGCCATAACAGACCGCCGATGAGTTGATCTACTTGCTGTGTTGGCTGAATCAATTGCATTCACACTTTGTAGACAGCTGGCTGCTGCCTATCCTGGGTGCCTTCTGTCATAACCTCCTTTGTCCTGTTCTAATTTGTGCTCTCAACATGGGCATGATTTAGGAACTTATGTCAAATATTTACCCTAACTAGTAGTGCATTCCGGAGCATACTTGGAAGCAATGCTAGATTGACATCCGCAATTGATGAGCTTGAAGCATGTTCTTATGTTTGATGGGGATTCAAAAGTACTTCGCAAATTAGAAAATCACAAAATCATTATCACATTTGAAAATGAGTTTTGTATCATGAATCAATATATAGGACTAATGGCCACTTTCAACACTGAAGGTGTTTTGGTCCATTTTTGATATCGAAAGTACTATTTGGGAAACGAGGAAAAGGCACGTTCTCCTATGTTTATAAAATTTTGGGGAGGATTGTGTCAACTCCCCGCCATACTTTATGGTTTTTTATATAAAAACGTCACTCACTCAAACGAGCACGAAAATCCCATGACTTCATGAATGACGTGTAACTCAAATTCAAATGTGGTAATGAATCTGGAATTTATTTACCTTGCGATGTACTTTGAGATTTTTGTCGATGTCCATCGATTCTTCACGTTGAATGCAATCATAGGGTTGATGTTCATACTCATTCAAGCTCTATAGAAAAACATGCATACAAAGAAGACGTGTTGCAGAAATAGTATGGATTGCAATGTCCATCTTCATTCAAGCGCTTCAAGATGCTTATATGTGAATGGAAGGGTACATGTTCTTTTGAAGTACGTTAACAATGCACAGGTGTAAGCAATCAAGAGGATAAAGCTATCCAAGCATTCTAGTTTTGTGTGTGTGTGTGTGAGAGAGAGAGAGAGAGAGAGAGAGAGAGAGTTTGAAAACCCTAATCGAGAAGAGAAACTAATGTGCTTGACAATTTCATGTCACGAACTATTGGTCTTTTTGATATCTAACCTTGCTACTAATATAAATTCACCAACTAGCTTATCAAAAATTAGAACATTATCATTGTGAACAATTCATTAAGATTTTCATGATCTTTGGTTTTTCACATCAGAAGAAAATCATCAAATTGAGTTCTTGAAGCTTGTTTAGTGATCCCCACTTATTGTGCTAAAAATCATTGTAATACCATGGAAAACTATGAGACCATAACCTAGTTTTCACGTCAATTATATACCTCACAAAGAGCTTAAAAATTACACAAGGTGTTTCTTGAGGTAATCCTAGTAGAAATCAAGAAAAGACCATAAGTGTCCTCCATGAAAAACTAGTAGTTTTCATAGCATGAAAAATAAAATTTCACTATGCATAACATATATGGAGGAAAGTTCTAATGGTAGCCTCTAACTACTCTTAGAAAACATCAGGTATGCTCAAAATAATGAAAACATAGGATTTGTTGCATCACCCAAAACTTTGGTTTTTCATGGTGGAAAAAAAATAGAGAGCTACAATACTACAAGGTTGTCATCATGTAGAGTTGGTTGTGGGTCTAAAAATACACATCAACATCTTGTGCTAACACTTATGAACAATGTTTGACTTCTTTGTCATTAACTATAAACACGCCTCAACTTACCAAAAAAAAAACAAGAAAAAGAGGAAGGGCCTTGCTTTACCAACCTAATGTTTGCAAGCTCGAGATACAAAAAAAATGTAAGAAAAAGAAGAATGTTCTTGCTCTTACTAGCCGAATGTTTGCAGGATGATTAGTTTCTCTATATCTTAACACGATAGGTCCAAAAAAGGTGGAAACTAAATCGAAGTATGAGTCCCCATACAAGCCAAGGAGAAGGAAGTAGAAGTTCACATCCATGTCTCAGAAAAGATACACTTGTGTCCATACACTTGGGTTCATACATGGACCAAGTGGTTGGATATACATGGATCAAGTGGCTGGATATATTACGTAGAAGAACATTAATACACCTCACCAAGGGTAAAGTGCACTTCCAATACCACTCCTAGAAGTGTTTATTGTTTCTAGAGGACCCAGATATAAAGGTAAAATTGCAAGCCCTGGTATGTTGTGCACAATAATCGAAATATATCAACTTAAGCTTGAGAAGAATACGTAGGAGAGGATGACAGAGGATGACCTTGAGCTCCTTACAAGAAGCAAATACACACACATAAGAGTAGATAAGTACACAAGAGAGATGGATGGATGAATTTTCTTCTTTTCTCTTCTCTTTTCTACAACCATTAACATAAAGAGATAAGAGTATATACTATATACGAAAGTACTCTCCTACTATAACTTACAAAGATTGGTCCATAGTGTGAACCTAACTACCTATGCCATAACTCTAGTACACCAAAGTGTTAATCCCATTTTGGGATTAACCTAGCATCTCTCCATTACATATAAAAGATAGCATAATAAATGTTATGTAACGGCACTCTAAATGTTGTAATTATGAGAATAGATGGCTATGTCACAAAGCCATGTAATTTGTAAACATTGAGTCCATCTTTTATTAAGTTTTGGACACCCAAGTGTGAAAAGGGCTAGTTGTATAAATAAGATTATTCTCACAATGCAAGACACAACCCCCTTTATACCAATGTAGTCTAGTCTTATCTCCTTGCTCTCTTGCTTGTCTATGATGTGTGTGAGAGAGAAAGAGAGATTTGAGAGGCTTGGTACATGTTCCTTTCATGCTTGTGTTCTTGAGTGCGAGAGTTGAGACAAGTGAATGTCTTTGTGTGGAGAATGGCAACCTCATTGACAGCTTGAGGAGGAGGCAAGGGAGTGGTGCTAGCTACCACTAGCAAAGCTTCGAGTCTACCAAGATACGAGCTTAGATATCCATGAAAATTGTCCTTTGCATCAGGGAAGGGATGGTGTAGCCAATAACATAAAGTGGTTGTCACATAACTTGTAAACCACTGGCAACATATCGCTCATAATATCACCAACCTAGCCAGTGACGTAAGTGTGGAAGCTATCATCTAGGAAGGTCATCAAAGTATGTAGCACTAGTTGATCTTGATATCTCAACAAGGCTAACCTAGGATTATGTGTAAAGTTTCTAAAGAATATTATAACTAGGGAACCAAGACAAGTGAAGTGACCTGCTTGGATGGTAAAAAATTCTAGATCATGATTAGATAAAAGAGAAGCTATACGCCTACCACCACTACACTAACAAGGACACACTAGGTCGAGAATAAAGGTCTTCTATCATTCGAGGATATGCTGAAGGAGAAAAAATTCAACACAAATAGAATTGAATACGATATTATATAGGACCCCGTGTGACAGATAAAGCATGTAGAGCCCTCTCCATGATTATGCACGTCAAGCCCGTAGAGAGAGAGAGAGAGAGAGAGAGAGAGAGAGAGAGAGAGAGAGAGAGAGAGAGAGAGAGAGAGAGAGATGAGGTTAATTTTTTTAAAAATAAATTATAATTAAAAAGACCCCATCCCTCTCCCATCCCAAGTGGTGAAAAATAAAATATCTCACCCCTCACCTATACCAAGTGACGAACTCGCCACTTGGGATGAGGGAGGTGTGGGGTTTTTTTTTTCAATTTGGTTTTTTCTTTCAAAATTTCTTTGAGAGATGGTGGAGAGAGAGAGAGAGAGAGAGAGAGAGAGAGAGAGAGAGAGAGAGAGAGAGAGAGAGAGAGAGAGAGAGGTTGTGAGGGAAAAATTGAGAGAGGCTATGAGGCAAAACCGAGAGGGAGGCCGAACAGGGAGAGAGAGCAAAATCAAGAGGGAGAGGGGGGTGGAAGAGAGCACAAAAGAGTTAGGGAGAGAGGGAGTGATGGAGGGAGGTAGGGAAAAATTGAGCTGAGGAGCGCATGATGGAGGGTGAGAGGGTGTGGCAGAGGGAGATAGGAAGTGTATGATGGAGGGTGAGGGTGTGCCGAGAGAGAGAGAGAGAGAAGTGAAACAGTACATAAATTTTAAAAAACCATCTATGAAAGTGAGTTTATTTTCTTATTAAAAAAAACCTACCCTTCCCCCATCCCAACCACTTGGGATAGGGAAGGGGTGCGTTTTTTTTTTCAAATTTGTATTAAAAAAAATAAATCTAGAGAGAGAGAGAGAGAGAGAGAGAGAGAGAGAGAGAGAGAGAGAGAGAGAGAGAGAGAGAGAGAGAGAGAGAGGGAATTTTAATAAAAAAAATGCCAAGAGAGAGAGGAAAGCATTGCCTTGGAAAAAATTTGGGACTTTCCCCAAATATGGAGAAAATTAACAAATTGAAGCTTAAGAAATTACAGGGCTTTTCTCAAATGTAGTTGGTCCCTTTTTAGTGAGTTTAGGGACCTAAACCACTAGCTTGATTTGCCTCTTTAAGGTAAAGTGCGAATGAATATACCTTAATGGGACCGTCAATCCTTCCCATGGCCTCACAAACTTGGTCAAACTTCTCTAGATACTGAATGAATGAAATCTCCAATTCCATCAAGTTTGGTCCTATCTTTGAGATGTGGATTGCCTTTATTTTGCCCAACTATGCCTCTAGGTGCTATGTTTATGGCAAGCCCCCTTTCCATTTCAAAATCCATTCTAAGCATGTCTTATTTATATTCACATGGCGGTGGAACATAAGGGAGGGATTGCACAAAACCCTTTGTTTCACGTTTTGGTATTTCTTTCTCTATAGGGCTTTGGCTGTGCAATTTCCAATGGCACTTATCCTATGTCGTTTTGGCTTTAATGCTACAGGCCTATTGTGGTGGATATGACATGTTATGTGAATGCCCTTGTGGATCCCTTGGGTTTGAGATAGTCCTAGTCATTATCTCTTTACCCTTCCCCATGCTTCATATTCCTCCGAACGAAGAGGACTCAAACTTGGTCCTATGGGGTGAGGAAGCTTCTATTATAGGTGGGACTCCTAGTTGCACTATGTGTGCTTGCTATTGGGTGGTATGAGGAATGCTTGTCCCCAATGGTACAACAAAAGAGACATGTCTCGATTGTAGTAAAGTGGTTGCCGGGTTGATGTGCTAGCTTTGGACAAATCTATCTTGTGATCAACACCAAATGTTTAAAACATTATGGCATATGTGCACTTCTTGAGGGATCAAATCTATTCCTAGTCATGGTCTCTCTCCTTCACTAGAGTTTTTCCCAAAGATAGGCTGGTTTAATTCCCTTTTCACAAAGTTGATGATTCTCTTTATATAGCCAATTGGTGAATATGGGACAAAGAGGAATGGGTGGCTCCCATTAGGGTTTCATTGTTCGTCCATTCATGGTTACGTTCAATTAGCTCATCTCATCCCAAAGCTCCTCACTTGAGGTGGATCCAAACGAGACTTGAGGTGGAGTCTTGCCTTCTTATTGCTAGGATTAAAGGCCAGGTGGTTTTGAGAGGAGGTGTGTTTTGATACGCTGCAATCAATTGTACTGTTGTTTTTTAACAATTAGTCCAAAAATCGGATTCGCATCAAGGGTTTCACTCTGTTCTGAAACGATGACCTTTATTAGTGCTTCCTAAAATAGGTCTAAAATAGATTTTAGGCACACCTGTTCAGCTCAAGCTATAAAAATAAAATTTTTGGGGGATTTTTCTTTCTAGGCTAATGCCTAGTGTAGACTCATGTCTCTAGGCTCACGTGTCTAACCTTACTCCTCTAGACTCATGTTTGTAGGCTCATGACTTTTTTGTATAAATAGGTTCACATATGTAGGCTCACGTCTATGGCTCACGTGTCTAGACTTCTCTAGACTCACATTTGTAGACTCATGCCTTTTTTGTATAAATAGGTTCATATAGGTTTGGTGAGCTAGACTCATCTCACGATTGGTGGGCTCACATGTGTAAACTCACATATCTGGACTCATGTCTTTGGACTCATGCCTCTTACATCTCTGTACTCACACCTCGAATCATGTCCCTAGACTCACGCCCCTAGACTCATATCTCTAGGCTCATGTTTGTAGGCTCACATCTCTAAACTTGTGCTCTTAGACTCACCTCTCTAGACTCGTGCCTCTAGACTCGTGTCTAGACTCATATATGTAGGTTCATGTGTCTAGACTTACATCTGTAGGCTCATGTCTTTAGACTCACACCTCTAACTATTATATGTAGCCTCACATGTTCATACTCATATCTATAGGCTCATGTCTCTAGACTCACATATGTAGACTCACGTGTTTGGACTCATATCTGTAGGCTCATGTCTTTAGACTCACATATGTAGGCTCAAGTGTCTGTACTCACATATGTAGGCTCATATCTGTAGACTCATATCTGTAGGCTCATGTCTTTAGACTCACATATGTAGGCTCAAGTGTCTGTACTCACATATGTAGGCTCATGTATCTAGACTCACATCTATAGGCTCATGTCTCTAGACTCACATATGTAGGCTCACGTCTTTGGACTCACATCTCTCGGCTAACGGACTCATGCATATAGACTCATTCTATAGGCTCATGACATTTTTATATGAACTAGGCTCATAAATTTGATTATTTTTATATATGAATAATAGGTTTATCTGGGCACATAATTGATTATTATGAAATAGACCTTACCTGGCATGTACTTTTATAAATTAAGCTTATGACAAGGTTAGTGTAATTATTGGGCAATAATTGCATTAATGTCCCAATATTTACAAAGGATAAGAATTTCCCTTGAAAATCGTAGTTGGTACATATTGTATGAAAGGAAAATCGTTAAAGCACATGAGTAGGTATGTCCTTACAAGTCTTTAAGGTAGTTTGTATACCTACAATATTGGGTATACCCACCTAACATTAGGTAGGAAGGAAAATCGTTAAAGCACATGAGTAGGTATGTCCTTACAAGTCTTTAAGGTAGTTTGTATACCTACAATATTAGGTATACCCACCTAACATTAGGTAGGTATACCTAATGTTAGGTATACCTACCTAATGCTAGGTTTGCACAGGTATACCTACCTGTGCAAACTCACCTTTATTAGGTAGACCCACCTAACATTAGATAGGTATACCTAACTCCAGACTCACCTTTTTTAATTCATGTCCCTTGACTAATACCTCTAGACTCAGAGCTCACGTGTATAGACTCACATCTTACGTGTCCAAGCTCATGGCTCATGTCTGGCTAGACTTGCTTCTTTTTTCATAGGATTGTGGGGTCGTGTCTCTCCCAACTTGAGAGATGGTTTGGCTTGGTTTTTAAAGTTTTTTGAGGTTTTTTAGACTTGATGGAGTTAATTAAGATTCCTAACCTTAATAATGGTGGTTGCTTAAGTGCTTAAGTGCTTTTAGATTATTTTTGGTTGATTTTTCATGCTTCTAAGATAAGAAATCCAACAATGCATGGAAAAGTATGAAACACATGAATCAAATTTAACATATCCAAAGCTCCAAAACTGTATACCTTTTGGAGTTTGACTTCCTAATTAACATTGGGCAATATTGGGTGATCACGATACCTAGGAATGAATGAAAGAATGGCTAGGCTAGTCCCTGTAAGTGGCATCAAATATGTCTAAGTCAAGCGGTTATTATCAAATATGTCTAAGTCAAGCGGTTATTATCTTAGCCTTGCCAAATCACGTGTCATTGGCTCTTTCCTTAGAGCCTACAATGCAACTCTGCAATGTGGGTGTTAATCCAATTCTAGGATTAACAAGATCGTTATCTTACATCAAGGAGTCATGATAGATACACCAAAGGGTCATACATTCAAGATATGAAGCAATAGTGTCCAAAGCTACACTTGGGCGGGTGCCTGTAATGGGGTGACAGAGTATTTATGGCAATTCCCGCTTCAAGAGAGCAAGTGGGAGAAACCCCCATTATCTTACATCAAGGAGTCACGGTAGATACACCAAAGGGTCATACATTCAAGATGATATGAAGCAATAGTGTCCAAAGCTACAACTTGGACGGGCGTCCATAATGGTGTGATGGAGTATTTATGTGGCGGATCCCGCTTCAAGAGTGTGTGGTAGGAAGTTAGGATGAAGTCCTAAGTGACGTACTTCATGGATATATTATGAGAGTAGTCATTGTAATAGCATTAGGACTCTTATGAGCCTAAAGTGCCCGACCGGTCATAGTTTAAGTGAGTATGAACACTTATGGCCATGTATATAAGTGAATTTATCTCATAATACAACATACTCTCCCATTGTGCAATTGAATCTTGCTCTTGCTAATCTCTCTCCCTAATGCATGCTGGTGAGTGTGTGTGAGGAGTGAAGTGAGGTGAGAGGAGCAACGAGGACCCATAGTGCAACGTGGCGGTGTGACAACGCTCGCGGGAGACACGGTGGAATTGCTTCTCGAGGAGTTGTAGTTCTTGGAGACCTCAAGGGTTACGAGCTCGGCCATTGGAAAGATCCTCATCACGACAGTTGCGGTTCACCAGGTAATCTTATTTTGGATGTGTTTCAAGGGGGGTTAGAGTGAGCCAAAAATGTTATGGCTCACCCTAACCCTTCATGTAAATCTGCTTCATAAGAGCACTTAAATATACATAAAAACATAAAAAGCACATCGGCAGAAGAAGATAGGAACAGGTCCTTCTCTGACAAGAATCCTAGTGCACAAAGGGACATCATCAAAAGCCAATTACTTCAAATGATGAATGGCACTTCAATGAATGAAATGAGGAACTGAGAATTACCATATCGTTTATGATAATTAAGTTTACGTTCCTCCGGAATCCTTCCCTCTCTTCTCTCCCATTATTAACATTTCTTAGTGTCCCCACTAACAAAAATCACATATAACCTTGCTAATGATTGCCAAAAACAAATTGAGCAAAAAAAAAGAAGGGCTCACAGGAATATAAAAACGTAATCATTTGTAAAAAAACCCCATCCCCCACCCCGTTAGGAATTCCCAATACACCACTAACCTATTCATTCATTAACTAGCTTTTCTTATTCCTTCCGGAGGAACAAAGACCATTAAACGTCACTCGAAATCAACGCCATTGACAAATCTTGTTCATTCTCCCCACACAAAGGTCTTCAACACGATCACGAGGACGTGATCGCCATCAGGAAAGGGGAGATGTTAATCCAATTCTAGGATTAACAAGAGCTACCATCATTATCTTACATCAAGGAGTCACGATAGATACACCAAAGGGTCATACATTCAAGATATGAAGCAATAGCGTCCAAAGCTACAACTTGGACGAGCGCTCGTAATGGTTTGATGGAGTATTTATGGCGATTTCCGCTTCAAGAGCGAGTGGTAGCAAGATAGGATGAAGTCCTAAGTGATGATGTTCATGAATATATTATGAGAGTAGTCATTGTAATAGCATTAGGCCTCCTATGAGCCTAAAGTGCTCGACTAGCCACAGTTTAAGTGAGTGTGAACACTTATGGCCATGTATATAAGTGAATTTCTCTCATAATGTTAATGTAATTCTAGGATTAACAAGAGCTACTGCCATTAACTTACATCAAGGAGTCACGGTAGATACACCAAAGGGTCATACATTCAAGATGATATGAAGAAATAGTGTCCAAAGCTACAACTTGGACGGGCGCCCATAATGGTGTGACGGAGTATTTATGGTGATTCCCGCTTCAAGATTGTGTGGTAGCAAGTTAGGATGAAGTCCTAAGTGACGTACTTCATAGATATATTATGAGAATAGTCATTGTAATAGCATTAGGACTCTTATGAGCCTAAAGTGCCCGACCGGTCACAGTTTAAGTGAGTGTGAACACTTATGGCCATGTATATAATACAACATACTCTCCCATTGTGCAATTGAGTCTTGCTCTTGATAATCTCTCTCCCTCTAATGCATGTTAATGAGTGTGTGTGAGGAGTGAAGTGAGGTGAGAGGAGCGACGAGGACCCGTAGTGCAACGTGGCGGTGTGACAACGCTCGCGAGAGACACGGTGGAATTGCTTCTCGAGGAGTTGTAGTGCTTGGAGACCTCAAGGGTTAGGAGCTCGGCCATTGGAAAGATCCTCATCACTCACGACAGTTGCGGTTCACCAGGTAATCTCATTTTGGATGTGTTTCAAGGGGGGCTAGGGTGAGCCAAAAATGTTATGGCTCACCCTAACCCTTCATATAAATCTGCTTCATAAGAGCACTTAAATATACATAAAAACATAAAAAGCAACTTAAATATACATAAAAACATAAAAAGCACATCAACAGAAGAAGATAGGAAAAGGTCCTTCTCAACAACATTTGACAAGAATCCTACCGCACAAAGGGACATCATCAAAAAGCCAATTACTTCAAATGATGAATGTCGCTTCAATGAATCAAATGAGGAACTGAGAATTACCATATCATTATGATAATTAAGTCTACGTTCCTCCATAATCCTTCCCTCTCTTCTCTCCCATTATTAACATTTCTTAGTGTCCCCACTAACAAAAATCACATATAACCTTACTGATGATTGCCAAAAACAAATTGAGCAAAAAAAAGAAGGGCTCACAGAAATATAAAAATGCAATCATTTGTAAAAAAACCCCACCCCCACCCTGTTAGGAATTCCCAATACACCACTAACCTATTCATTCATTAACTAGCTTTTCTTATTCCTTTTCGGAGGAACAAAGACCATTGAACGTGACTCGACATCAACGCCATCGACAAATCTTGTTCATTCTCCCCACACAAAGGTCTTTGTGTGGTAGCAAGTTAGGATGAAGTCCTAAGTGATGTACTTCATGGATATATTATGAGAGTAGTCATTATAATAGCATTAGGACTCTTATGAGCCTAAAGTGCCCGGCTGGTCACAGTTTAAGTGAGTGTGATGTACTTCATGGATATATTATGAGAGTAGTCATTATAATAGCATTAGGACTCTTATGAGCCTAAAGTGCCCGGCTGGTCACAGTTTAAGTGAGTGTGAACACTTATGGCCATGTATATAAGTGAATTTCTCTCATAATACAACATACTCTCCCATTGTGCAATTGAGTCTTGCTCTTGCTAATCTCTCTCCCTAATGCATGTTAGTGAGTGTGTGTGAGGAGTGAAGTGAGGTGAGAGGAGCGACGAGGACTCGTAGTGCAACGTGGCGGTGTGACAATGCTCGCGGGAGACACGGTGGAATAGCTTCTCGAGGAGTTATAGTGCTTGGAGACCTCAAGGGTTACGAGCTTGGCCATTGGAAAGATCCTCACGATAGTTGCGGTTCACCAGGTAACCTCATTTTGGATGTGTTTCAAGGGGGATTAGGGTGAGCCAAAAATGTTATGGCTCACCCTAACCCTTCATGTAAATCTTCTTCATAAGAGCACTTAAATATACATAAAAAAACAAAAAGCACATTGGCAGAAGAAGATAGGAATAGGTCCTTCTTAACAACATTTGACAAGAATCCTGCCGCACAAAGGGACATCATCAAAAGCCAATTACTTCAAATGATAAATGTCGTGTCAATGAATGAAATGAGGAACTGAGAATTACCATATCGTTATGATAATTAAGTCTACGTTCCTCCGGAATCCTTCCCTCTCTTCTCTCCCATTATTAACATTTCTTAGTGTCCCCACTAACAAAAATCACATATAACCTTACTGATGATTGCCAAAAACAAATTGAGCAAAAAAAAGAAGGGCTCATAGAAATATAAAAATGCAATCATTTGTAAAAAAACCCCACCCCCCACCCCGTTAGGAATTCCCAACACACCACTAACCTATTCATTTATTAACTAGCTTTTCCTATTCCTTCCGGAGGAACAAAGACCATTGAACGTCACTCGACATCAATGCCATCATCGACAAATCTTGTTCATTCTCCCAACACAAAGGTCTTCAACACGATCACGAGGACGCGATCGCCATCAGGAAATAATCCAATTCTAGAGCTACCATCATTATCTTACATCAAGGAGTCACGGTAGATACACCAAAGGGTCATACATTCAAGATATGAAGCAATAGCGTCCAAAGCTACAACTTGGACGAGTGCTCGTAATGGTGTGATGGAGTATTTATGGCGATTCCCGCTTCAAGAGCAAGTGGTAGCAAGATAGGATGAAGTCCTAAGTGATGTAGTTCATGAATATATTATGAGAGTAGTCATTGTAATAGCATTAGGCTCTTATGAGCCTAAAGTGCCTAGTCGGTCACAGTTTAAGTGAGTGTGAACACTTATGGCCATGTATATAAGTGATTTTCTCTCATAATACAGCATACTCTCCCATTGTGCAATTGAGTCTTGCTCTTGTTGCTAATCTCTCTCCCTAATGCATGCTAGTGAGTGTGTGTGAGTGAAGTGAGGTGAGAGGAGCGACGAGGACCCGTAGTGCAACATGGAGGTGTGACAACGCTCGCGGGAGACACGGTGGAATTGCTTGTCAACGAGGAGTTGTAGTGCTTGGAGACCTCAAGGGTTTCGAGCTCGGCCATTGGAAAGATTCTCAAACGACACTTGCGGTTCACCAGGTAACCTCATTTTGGATGTGTTTCAAGGGGGGTTAGGGTGAGCCAAAAATGTTATGGCTCACCCTAACCCTTCATGTAAATCTACTTCATAAGAGCACTTAAATATACATAAAAACATAAAAAGCACATCGGCAAAAGAAGATAGGAGCAGGTCCTTCACAATAACATTTGACAAGAATCCTGCCGCACAAAGGGACATCATCAAGCCAATTACTTCAAATGATGAATGTCACTTGAAGTAATCAAATGAGGAACTGAGAATCACCATATCGTTGATAATTAAGTCTACGTTCCTCCGAAATCCTTCCCTCTCTTCTTTCCCATTATTAACATTTCTTAGTGTCCCCACTAACAAAAATCACATATAACCTTGCTGATGATTACCAAAAACAAATTGAGCAAAAAAAAAGGGCTCACAGAAATATAAAACTGCGATCATTTGTAAAAAAACCCCACCCCCCACCCCGTTAGGAATTCCCAATACACCACTAACCTATTCATTCATTAACTAGCTTTTCACAAAGACCATTGAATGTCACTCGACATCAATGCCATCGACAAATCTTGTTCATTCTCCCCACATAAAGGTCTTCAACGCGATCACGAGGACGCGATCGCCATCAGGAAAGAGGGGATGTTAATCCAATTCTAGGATTAACAAGAGCTACCATCATTATCTTACATCAACGAGTCACCGTAGATACACCAAAGGGCCATACATTTAAGATATGAAGCAATAGCATCCAAAGCTACAACTTGTACAAGCGCTCGTAATGGTGTGATGGAGTATTTATGGCGATTCTCGCTTCAAGAGCGAGTGGTAGCAAGATAGGATGAAGTCCTAAGTGATATAGTTCATGAATATATTATGAGAGTAGTCATTGTAATAGCATTAGGCCTCTTATGAGCCTAAAGTGCCCGACCGGCCACAGTTTAAGTGAGTGTGAACACTTATGGCCATGTATATAAGTGAATTTCTCTCATAATGTTAATCCAATTCTAGGATTAACAAGAGCTACCGCCATTATCTTACATCAAGGAGTCACGGTAGATACACCAAAGGGTCATACATTCAAGATGATATGAAGCAATAGTGTCCAAAGCTACAACTTGGACGGGCACCCATAATGGTGTGACGGAGTATTTATGGTGATTCCCACTTCAAGAGTGTGTGGTAGCAAGTTAGGATGAAGTCCTAAGTGACGTACTTCATGGATATATTATGAGAGTAGTCATTGTAATAGCATTAGGACTCTTATGAGCCTAAAGTGCCCGACCGATCACAGTTTGAGTGTGAACCTTATGGCCATGTATATAAGTGAATTTCTCTCATAATACAACATACTATCCCATTGTGCAATTGAATCTTGCTCTTGCTAATCTCTCTCCCTAATGCATGCTGGTGAGTGTGTGTGAGGAGTGAAGTGAGGTGAGAGGAGCGACGAGGACCCATAGTGCAAGGTGGCGATGTGACAACGCTCGTGGGAGACATGGTGGAATTGTTTCTCAAGGAGTTGTAGTGCTTGGGGATGAGTGTGAACCCTTATGGCCATGTAAATAAGTGAATTTCTCTCATAATGTTACTCCAAATCTAGGATTAACAAGAGCTATCACCATATTCTTACATCAAGGAGTCATTGTAGATACATCAAAGGGTCATACATTCAAGATATGAAGCAATAGTGTCCAAAGCTTCAGACGTGAAAAAAAACAAGAAAAAAAAATCAAATTTAATATTTCATGGAGTTTGATTTCACGGCGTGAAACATTGAACGTTTCATGGCGTGAAAATCTAAGGTTTTACGTGGGAGAAACTTGTCTTTTTGCAAATTTTCTTAGGGAAAAATTCCTTTGTCTCTCTCGACAGTGTGAAATTATACTTTGTTCCTTCTTGATCTATGATGTGCCATATATATGAAGGCTACTAAGTTTGTACTCTTTAGGACAATTGTCTATATAGTGAGGGACTCCAAAATTTTCTTGGTTGAAATATAAAGATTCAATTTCATATTTTTTTACAATAGAAAATTTAAACATTTTAGTTTTGATCATGCCAACACATGCTTAATTACCACACCATTATTTAATTGTAGGGGTGATGTAGCAGAGGGGAAAGGGAACACGTGACTTCATTCTTATTTTTAACTTGTCTTTGTATTTTTTATTCTTGTTTATATACTCATGGATTTTAATATCTCTAACATTTACCAAGAGTTATGCGTTGTGTTCTGAACCATCCCAGAAAATAATAAGTGAAGAATGCATATCTAGAAACAAGAGCACATGGACATTTGTAGAGTTGCAAGATGGTCCTACTTTGACAAATATGAACACTACAGATGAAGTTGGGGGTGAAGAGGAGACCCATGCTCAGCATGAAGTTGGGGATGAAGAGAAGACGCATGCTGCATGAGGCAAATGAGCTGGTTTAGAAGATGTGCAAGGACCTAATGTTGAAGGTTTAGGTGAGCAAGGTGAGTTAGGTGATAGAGAGAAGGAAAGAAAAAAGCTTCATCCCCGAATTCTAGGGAGGGAAATCCATCTTGGCCTCTTGCAAGATGTGTTAAATGAATTTTGCATTAAGCGCATGACAGATCCACCCCTCATTCCATTATGTAGGCTTGTTTCCAAACGAGGTAATCCGAATGGCCTCGTTGAAAATTCCACATTAAGCGCATGATAGAGCCACACCCCTCATTCCATTATTCAAGCTTGTTTCCAACAAGGTAATTCAAATGACCTTGAGTCAAGTTGCAAGCCAAATTTTTTTTGAACTTGAATGGTTGTGTTCTCTAGTGCACCTTTCTTGGTCTCTAGGCACAAGCTAGATGAGGAATACTTGAATGTCACAAATTTGGATTTGCAAGAATGGGGACCCATGTGGAATTTGGTGAATGCATAGTTTGAGGGTGAATTGAATAAAGAGTGGTTTGACTTGAAGGGAAAAGATTCATAGTTTGGGATAACAACAATAAGCTTAAGGCATGGTTGGTCACAAATTCGAGAAGGTATATTTTGTAAAGGAGAGATTCTATGGTTAGCATTAGTTTGTGACATGTAGATATGCTTTTGTGCAGCCTATGAGCTTTACCCATCTCAACACATAAGGGTTAAATGTGTATTCATTGAGGTGGAGAAACATAGGGAAAGGGAGTTGCTTCTTATGTTACAAGAAACAAATGAGTAAGATACAATCTTGATGGCTCTTTTGAGCAGGTTCTTCATAATGGTCTCATCTTATGTTGATTTTGTGGATCATAGGGTCACTTGTACTCACTTAGTGCCAATTCTTGCTCACAAGATCTTTCTATTTCAAAAGTTTGGGGTAGTAGCAGACAATACATCCTTTCTTGCAAACTTGAGTGATGATGAGAAGAAATGGGTGGAGGTGGAGATGGCTCTAGAGAGGAGAATCGGAAACCCTTGGTACACCGCTCTCGCGAGTGTGCTAGATTAGTTTAGATCCAAGATTGGGTATTTGGTATGATCAGCCAACTTCTCTTCTAGGTGTTAAGTAGATGGGTCTATCTCTCACTAACCATCCAGAGGTTCCTCGAGGTTGAGAGGGTTAGTGTTGAAATCAAAAGAGAAAGAAGGGAAGTCACTCTTGGTTAGTGGTGCGTTAGTTTTGATTTTCATTTATACTCCTTGCTTGTAATTAAAGGGCCTCCCATGAGCACATGGGAAGTCGACATCAATGCCTTGGGTTCTTCATTTTAGTGCTTGCCTAAATATTGTGTAGCATTTTCTTCTGCCTTGGGCTCTTCTGCCTCAATCCTTGCTTGTAATTAAAGGGCCTCCCATGAGCACATGGGAAGTCGACATCAATGCCAACCTCCCATGTGCTCATGGGAGGCTCTCCTTCATGCCTAAATACTAGACCTCATGGAAGAAAATATACAACGTTCCAATGCTCATATTGTTTGGTTATGGTGGAAAAGCAGCTACTTTTAGCTCAAGGCTACTATGAAGGTGCCAATCAAATTTGGGTACCTCGATAGTCAAAACCTCTTCCTCAACGTAGCACTTCGAGGCCAAGGAAGAAGAAGAGTACTCCACAACACCGTCCACAAAAGCCTATTCGAGTTCCTCAAAGAACTCCACCAATGCAACAAGTGTGGGTACCAAAGAAACTACTGCAGGCATAAGGTACTACCAAAGAAATACCAATGCTTGGGTCCCCAAGCGCATCACAAAGACCCCTAAGCTTGCACAAAGAAGAAAGCCTCAGCACCAAGCACATCGGCCGCTAGTTTATAGTGTTAGACCCTCAAATCCTATCTCGAATATGGCTCGTCATCGTTTTTGCGCTGTTTTTCATGATTTTTCGTGGTTTTTGGGCTTTTTTTAACCTCGATTTTCAGGTCAAATTTTGAGGTTGCTGGTCGGAGGCCAAAATGGTCGATTTTGACTTCGGATGGCTACATCCAAAGTCGAAGAGCTCGATGTCAGCTTTTCAATGAGCCCTAGAGCGCCTTCATTGAATATACGGTTTAGGAGATACGGGCCTCCAAACTGGGGTGGTATCCAAAGTGCTTTTCTTTTTTGCCAACGGACCCATTTTCACATTAACCGATGGACTTCATGAGTTTTATATAGCCAAGCTCCTCATCAAGGCTCTACTTAGAGCTACTAGAATAACCATCTACATATGAGTGACCTACTCATAGATCAGGCACAAAAGGTTGATCTACCTTTTCCTTCCTTTTGCGTGATACATGTGTGTCTACATATGTCCTCAACCTGTATGACCATGGACTAACATTGGATCCAATGCTAGAGGACTCTATAGGTCCACTAAGCACCTGTGATTGCTACTCTACATGTGGTGTACCAACAACACTTCTTACATCTTCATCTTCTGTTGCCTCCTTCATCCATTGGTGCATACCAGCTACTCATCTTGTCTCAAAGACAACATTTATGCTTACTCGCATATCATGAGTGGAAGGGTTATAACATCTATAACCTTTCTACTCCATAACATAACCAATAAAGATGCATTTCTTTGCTTCGGATCCAACTTTGTTCTTACTTCATCAGGAACATGCGCATTGCAATACACCCAACACTTTCAAGTGAGACACATTCAATCTTATGCCTGTAAACTTTTGTTTTTAGTATTCCAAAAATACTACAACTCCCTCATACAGAGTTTTTCAAAATTCCTTTTGGAACGTTCACCCTAAAAAACGTGCTATGCGAAACAAGGAAACAATTCTCAGACATTTTTTTCGTCTCGAGATAGTGATGTAATATAGGTTTTAGGACCTCCTCTTCCATCTGGGAAGTTCCTAGCATATGCTTTTATCGGAAAAATATCTCTAAGGTCGTTCACGTGCGTATAGCGCCTAAGATAATTAGGACAAACAGACACCCGTTTGATCCAACGAAGATATATAGGAGTTTATGGGACTAAACACTGAGATGGTCTTTTCCTCACCTTCTTCTTGCTTATCCTTATCCTCATATATCGGAAGGTGGTGGTGGTTTCTTAGTGATGAAGAAATCGTGAAGGACATGTATATCCTCTTTCTTAGGGAATGAAGGGTACTGTCTATGTGCATTTGCTCAAAACCATATACTAATGAGGTTTGTAGAATATGCACGTGTACACATATGATATCAAAAAGTTTAAGAATGCCATAAGGGTGGTAAGTTTTACTATTATGTAGAAGAAGGTGTTGGTGTGTATCCCATGCTTCTACCCACCCATGTGTGAGCATCCATTTTAGGCTCTTTTGCATTTTGGGGAGGGGAGAGCCAAGGGAATTAATATTAGTAGGTTTCATTGGCTCTAGGAGCTCCTCGTCTTCATTAAAGTTAGTTGAATTCATTAGTATCTTACACCAAGATCAAAAGTTAAGAAAAAAGGGGTGTAGATATATATATATATATATGTATATGTATATGTATATGTATATAGATTGTCCCTTGCTTAGCTTGAGAGCCTCATTAAATAAACCCATTATGATTGTGGGATCGTCATATCTAGTAGTATTCTATTGGATTAATGGTAGGTCCCCTTGTGTTAGTTCCTCACTTAGAGTTATGTTATATTAAGGGAGGGAGAGGGTTAGTGAGGCCAAAGGTAATTGAACTTGGAGAGATGGAGCAATAGGAGTCCTTGTGGGCCAATGTCACAAAAATCTCTAGACTGACAAATATGCCTTGTCAGAGCTACATGATCACACTTGCTTAAAAAAGGTAGAAGCAAAAACATGCAATAGAGTCGCGTGTGGATGATATGAGGAAATCAAAGCTAATGATAATGGCTAGGTCTTACCTGAAGACTTCGATATCCAGCCATGTTGGCAGCTACCCCTTCTTGCTATAAAGCAATATGCTGACATTTACAAGGCATCTCTAAGTTATCTTCGAATTGATCTATTATACATGCCTATTCGAAGAAGATTTACTGATAGAGAATTTTGTGAAAGGCAAGCCAGAGATTCTCATTTTGCTATAACTTTCCTCATTTTTCACACAACAACATTTTTGACACTTTAAATCAACAACATTTTTGACACTTTAAATCAACAACGTCAATTTATGCTCACAACGGTGCAAGCATGGAGAGCAATCTCAGATCCAGCAATCGTCATTTGTGAGATTCTTCAATCATATCATACTTCTTTCATAGATGTACGAAATGATTATTTGTATAGTTACAACCATGAGGGCATGGGCTTTGGCCTCAATATAGGGCTTTCTGACTGTGGCATCATGTATTATTACCATAAGCTCAGGCTTCATCCTACATGCATACTACTTTTGAAGACGTGATAGATAACAACTTCTAGAGGACGCTCAGTGCCTTTGTGAAGATGTCAGTCACATGATTCTCTGTGCTGACATATACCAGATCTACATCACCTGCTAGAACCTTCTCCCTCACAAAGTGATAATGCACCTCAATGTGCTTCGTTCTCTAGCATGATATATCGGGTTACTAGCCAACTGTATGCTATTCATGTTGTCATAATAAATGACAACTTCCCTATTCATGGGCTCACCCATATCACCAAGTAGCTTCTGAAACCAAGCTACTTTACAAGTTGCCATAGCGGCACCCCTGTACTTTGCCTGTGTACTTGATAAGGCAACTTTTGGCTACTTCTTACTACTCCAACTCACAACATCACTCCCAAATGAGAACATAAAACCATTGATAGATCTCTTGTCTGCAACACTACCATCCCAATCAACATATGTATACCCATGTAGCTGTGTCTCCATACCACCCTCATAGAAAAGTCCATAATCAATTGTGGACTTTATGTACCTGAGAATCTGCCTACCCGCATCCAAGTGTGGCTTCCTAGGGGCTTGCATAAATTGACTCACAAGTCCAACAATATAGCTCAATTTTGGACTAGTAATGGTCATGTTAGATCAAGCTACCCCGCTATGTACCTGTACGTAGTGGGGTCCTCCAAAAGCTCACCTATATCTACGGAAAGCTTTGTTTTCTACTCCAATGGCACTAAAATAGGCTTATAGCCTGTCATACTATACTTGGACAACATGTCCAAGCCGTAATGCCTCTCCAATAATAAAATGCCATGAGGTGATCTCATGAACTCTATGCCCAATAAATACTGCAGCTCACCCAAATCCTTCATCTCAAACTTCTGCTTCAAAATGGTCTTGACATCATGTATGTTAGCATCACTATCACCAATGATACTCAAGTCATTCACATAGATGACTAATAGCATGGTTTCTCTATCTGTCTTTTTCACATAAAGTGAAAAATTTTCATTGGATATCTGAAATCCAATGGGAACAGGATACTCCCCCAATCTTGTTTGACCATGATTTGGGTGCCTGTTTCAAGCTATACAAGGCTTTACATAACCTGCACACAAAATCTAGGTGTGCATCACTCTCATAACCTAGTGGCTGTATCATGTATACTTCTTCTTGCAAATGACCATGCAAGAAGGTATTCTTTACATCCATCCGATGTAAAGACCAACTCTTTGCTGCATCCATAGCAATGACAGCTCTCACGGTTTCTGTTCTTGTAACCGGGCTGAATGTCTCCTCATAGTCAATGACATAAGTCTGTGCATAACCCTACCAATTTTGCCTTATACATGCTCACTGAACCATCAGTGTGTTATGCTTGACTTTATACACCCACTTACATCCAATTTCCTTCTTTTCCTTCAGCAAAGATACTAACTCCCATGTTGCATTTGCATCCAATGTTGTTGTCTCCTCATTCATGGCATCTTCCCATTTCTTATTTCCAAGTGCCTGCTCAAAACAAGTGGGCTCTAATCCCTATATTTCTTTAACCATGTAAGCATAATGATAGGCTGTATATCCATCATATCTCAACCTGTCAACAGGGTACCTAACCCTCATAGACCTGCGTACACCTGGATCACTGCCAGGTGTCCTCAAAACAACTCTGGTTCTCCTTACACCAAGAGTAACCACAAATGGAAAGCCATCCCAATTTACATCACATCTCATTCATTCACATCCCGATTCACATGACATCACATCTCATTCACGTCCATCACATTCATTTACATCATATCCATTTACATCCATCACATCTATTCACATCCATCACATTCATTTACATCACATCCATTTACATCCATCACATCCATTTACATCCATCACATCCCATTCATTCATATCCATCACATTCATTCATTCATATCCACCTTATATACATTCTATTCCATCACATCCTCATTCATTCTCATAACCATCCCATCACATACATTCTATTCACATTATATCATATCACTTCTATCCACATCATATCTCATTCATACACATCTTATCTCATTCATCCACATCCATCCAATCGTTCATGTACGACTACTCACATCTATCCATGCATTCATATCTATCACTTCACATTCACATATATTCATGTCACATCACATCTCTTTACATCACCTCTTTATATTCATGTCACATCACATCTCTTTACATCACATCACATTCTTTCACATACACATCCACATCCATTCTTTCACATATATCCACATACATTCTTTCACATACTCATCCACATACATTCTTTCACATACTCATCCACATCCATTCTTCAAATACATATTCACATCCATTTTCACATACACATTCACATCCATTTTCATCACATACACATCCATATCCATTCTTTCACATACACATTCACATCCATTTTCACATACACATTCACATCCATTCTTCACATACACATCCACATCCATTCTTCACATCCCATATCATTCATTTACATCCCGATTCCCACGACATTACATCTTATTCATTCACATCCCGTTTTACATTACATCTCATTCATTCACATCCCGATTCACATCACTTTACATCTCATCCATTCATTCATTCACATCTATCCTGATTCACATGTCATCACATCTCATTCATTCACATATATCTGATTCACATCGTATCTCATTCCTATGCAGTTTTTAGTTTGATTTTCTTTTGAATACAAGGAGTATTTCTTGAATCAGTATCTCCAAAACTTCTTGATCGGAATTCTAAATTTTATACCAGAATTCCTCGAATTCTATAACTTTGATCCACAGATCAATTTGAAGGGTCTCAAACTTAGTTTCAGATTTGACGGGAGTTTTGAGTGTATTTTTCTAAACTAGTCACACCTTCTTTCCTCAAAACTGACGAAAGAGTTTGGTCTTGGTCATAGTCTGATTCAAGGTTCGAGTCGGATAAGATTTTTTTCTGATCTATCTTTCTCGAAAAGGTTTGATAATTCAGTTACTATTTTATTGAATTTGTTTATGCATCTATTTATGCATAAAAATTAATTTTTATAAGAATAACGCTTTTATAAGAAAAAAATTCCTTTATGCATCTTTCTATGCATAAAAATCAATTTTAATGAGAATAACACAAAAAAGTTCCTTTATGCATCTTTCTATGCATAAAAATCAATTTTAATGAGAATAACACTTTTGAAATAAAAATAAATCCTTTATGCATCTTTCTATGCATAAAAATCAAATTTAATGAGAATAACACTTTTGAAAGAAAAAGAATTTTCGTATGCATCTTTCTATGTATAAAAATCAAATTTAATGAGAATAACACTTTTGAAATAAAAATAAATTTTTTATGCATCTTTTTATGCATAAAAATCAAATTTAATGAGAATAACACTTTTGAAATAAAAATAAATCCTTTATGCATCTTTCTATGCATAAAAAATCAAATTTAATGAGAATAACACTTTTGACATAAAAATAATTTCTTTATGCATCTTTTTATGCATAAAAATAAATTTTAATAATTAATATCAGTGATATCTATGCATATTCATAGGTGAATATGTACATGGAGTAATCAGAATATTTCTTTTAGATGCAAAAATAGTGGGAATTACTCTTTTGAAATAACATAAAAATAAACTTTCTTTTCTACAAAATTTTGAAAAATTTTACCATAACCTCCTTTGTATGGCTGACCATTTCTCATTTTTATCACTCTTTAATTGACTTAAATTAACCCAAATTAGATTTATAGAACTCTAATCTACACAATTTTCTAAAATTCAAGAGAGTAAACAATAAGAAGAGTTTAATTAATCTCGTAGTTAATCTTTCTATTAATCTTTCTAAGATTAAGAAAGGCTGGAATGTAAAGAAGAGAAGGGGGTGGTCTTTTCCTCAAAGGCATAGCATTTGAATTTAATTCAATCAACTGTAAAACATGAAAATCAAGAAAACCATAGATTTAAAATTAAACAAGTAAGAAAATTAACTTACATAGAGCTTGTAAGCTCTCCTTTGGCTTGAGGGATTGAGGGTTCAACTCTTAATTGAAGCAAGAGTGGCCACCAATTCACTTTGGAGAGGATTAGGCCAAAAACAATTGAATTATTAAAAAATTCAATGTAAATGGCTCAGGACAGGAGCAGAGTAACAGTGCATAAATACCATTAAGCTTTTACAAAGGGAGAAGCTTCTATTTATAGGAAAAAGTGAGTCCCTAACCAAGCAAACTGATTCTAGAATTTTTCAGATTAGTTTGATTAATTTTGGATTATTGATCAGTTCAGCTTACTTTTTGGATCTAGATTTGAAACAGGAGAGAGGAGAGATAAAAATATCTCATTATTTTTGAGTTTAAAACACCTCCACACATGTGAAATAGGTGCCTCCTTCGTGAGAGGAGATCCCCACACTGAGGTGTCAAAAATGTATCATTTCCTCTAAATATCTCTTAATTTTTAACTAATAAACCTTGTACTCAGTTAACTCTTCATCTTATGTGAGCATTTACTCATTTTTGGGGGTTTTTCTTTTATTCTTCAATTTATCTCCTCCCTACATTTGGATTAATCTTATTAGTCCATAGGAACCTTAATTGGACCATAATCTAAATTTTTTAAAAATCTGGATCCTTAGGCTAAGGTCCTTTATACCTATTTTTGTACATTGGAAAGTTCTTTTTGAATTTCTGTTTCAGGGAAAATCATTTTAGACACTAGGAGGATTTTTATATCCAAAAATATCCCAATTTTGAATTACCTCTCTCTAGATATTTTCTCTCTTTAGGCCAAAACAGGGTAAAACATGATCTTTCTTTTATTTGAGAAAGAGGAATAATTATAAGATCAGAAGAGGAGGTTCTTATACCTGCACACCTCAAAAGCTGGAGGGAGGAATCTTACATCCTACCCCACTTAAAAAACGCGAGATGTCCTCATCTCGCAACTTAGAGGATAACTCTTTCCCTTAAGATCCAACTGATTCTGGGGTTCCTTATAGTCTGGTGAACCCAACAGAATCTTGGGATAAAGATCCCTTATATAGAACTCATCATCAGATAACAATTCTTTCAGATCATATCATTCATATCCTTAACACAATAATGGTCCATTAGACCGAAATTTTCATCTGAACATTCCTCCATGGAAATTTCAATTGTACAGGTTTTTGATTTGTCATCCCTTAACTTGATCCACTGGGTCAAGGTTTAATAGTAGCAATCTGTCAACACAATCCACTAATCTCAACATCAAACATGAGGACTAGGTCCCCTTCCTTAAGTTCCTTATTCTTGACATTTTGGTCAAACCATTGTTTCCTATTTTCAAGTAGTCATTTGTTGTTGATTGCAATCCTCAAGCTTGGTACAATATATTTCATTGGCATCATTGTGTCTATACTCCATATGATAATCGAAACGGTGTGTACCTAGTTGTAGCTTTGTAAGGCATTCAGTACACTAGAGCATAGGCGTAAGCTTCTTGCCATGGTCAAAGAAAAGGTTCACATGCCCCTAACACTTGTAATCTCTAAACAACCATTTAAAAAATGGAGCATAGACTTCGTGGGCCCCATTAGCTTAGCTACTAAGGGAACCAACTGCAACTTTATCATACTTGCCACCACGACTACATCTCTGAGAGTGGGATGACGCCAAAGCTACATGATCACGGTACACATTTTAAAAATTAAGTGGTGGAGTTCTTACCCAAAGAATTCCTTGTGTTGCATGAAAAGTTGACACCTTTACTATCCATACGTGAATGGGCAAGTTGAGAGCACAAACAAAATATTGTGTGCTACCCTCACCAAGATAGTAGAGGCATTTAGAAGTACATATAGTTTATAAATGAAGTGATGGAGTTCTTACAATAAAGGAGACCATTCCCTCCTCAAAACTGGGCAGCCCTCCCTAGGGACGAACCCATTTTTCAATGGGGAAATGGTTGGCCCAACATCCCATTCCCTCATGTATGGAATTTGGGAGGTGTTGAAATCTCAAAACTATTTGTTTTTTTGAGAAATCAACTTCTGAGCAAAATGCTCTTAGAGTGATGGGGCGACAAAACTGTTGTATTCCCTGACAGAGGGAGCTGATTTTGTGGATCAGAATCATCCTCCTCCAATGATCGTGGAAAACATGGCATTTAAAGTCCTTTTTGTATAAGTGAAAACTACACCCAAACAAGAATAGTGTGCTATTGTGAAAACTGAAAACTACAACCAAACAAGCACTAGTGTTCTATTGTAAAAATTGCCAACAAACACTTGTAGACATTAAATACTTTTTCCATTTGATATGACCTTTAACACAACAATAAGCTAAAGATCTATTGCAAAAGAATATAAGGCGTGAAAGTAAAGAATGACCATTTAGCTCGTGTCAACAGAATGTTCTCACATAGAATCCATCTAAACAAAAAATGTAGAATAATAAATTCACAAACCCCCATACACTAGCTTGATATCAAGGCCACTCACACAAAAGGATAAAAGAGATGGAAATTAAGATTAAAAATCAAACATAAATTAATTGAATGGTTTTCTATGGAGCATAAAAAAAAATGAGTCCACCTATTGAAAAATTCTAGAGTAATAAATTCAAAACCACCATACACTATGCGTGTAATCTATGAATCCATTTATGTTTTACTATCAAATGCCTCTTTTTGTTTTTAGTATTAAATGCCCCTATTATCTATGAAAAATCATAGCTACCATTGCGATTTAAAAAAAACAAATCATGAATCCCTTTTTTATTATTTCAATCAATTAAAAAATACTAAATAATCATATCTACCATTTTTAAAAAAAATCATCCATACATTATTATTACAATCAAACAAAAAATACTAAATAACATGATTTTTCATTTTTCACAAACATAAGGCCCCTCTTTGAATGCTTTTCGCCCAGGGTTGATTTTTAATGGCCGTTATGAAAATTTTCATGGAGCCATCAAAAATACACTACAAAACGAGCAAAAAGCAACCCTGTAGTGCCTCCCTTGGAGTTTCATCAGGTCAAATGTTTGGCATGAGAAGTGAAGGAATCACACGAATGCATGGGTGCATAATGCACATAACCACATGTGTGTGTGTCAATACATGGAAGAGTATGTGTAATGAAATCATGTGCAACCACCATGGAAAGCAAACAATATCAATTCCTTCATGTTTAATTATGTGAATATACAATTTTCAAATCAAAAATTTTTATTAAAAGAACTTGAATCTAGGACCAAGCTCTACATGCCTATTGAATCAAAATTTTAAAACAAATTGAATCTAGGACGATTTGTATGCCCATTGCCGAGATACGAAGAAGCATTCTGAACAAACTACAAATGCTCCATAAAAAGTGTGTACCTTTAGGCCATGTTATGCAAGGAAACATGTGGGTGCCTTCACCAACAAGATTGCCATTTCTAATCATTGTAACTAAAAATTTGTTGCAACAAATTAGTCTCTGTTCATTACATAGCAGCACTTTAATGGGCATGCCGTCCTCGGAATAGGATTTGATAGTCTTGCATTTGGCAAAGAAGCATATAGAGTTCACATAAATTTGCTTTTATCACTCAACCCTATCCTATGTATCAGAGGGGTAACCTGATATTGATGGGTCAACTTAAGAGTCAATAACAGCACAGTTAGCAACAAGAAACCTCTTTAAACTCCTACAAGAAATTCATCCCCAAGAGCGGCACCTTGTGGCCAAATGGACTCGGATCAAGTATTTTCACATGTGAGCATGCTCCAAGCATGGAAGATGGCATGGGTAAGAAGGACACACATTGAATGTACATATTGGTGTGGCCATCACTGTAGCTAAACATGTTGCTTATTTGAGCAAAGGGTACAGGAAGAGATCAAATAAGCATTAAGAGGAGCAAATGTCATAGCAATGGAAAACAATTATGCCATTTATAAGAGCTCATTCTATTGGGCGCCAAAATAACTGATTCCATGTGGAGCAAGCTGGTGCTTTCATTGTCTACCTACAACTTGGGTGCTCACACTGGAGTATAAAGCAAAAGCTTAAGCTTAGTGTTTATCGTGACAATTTCAAGTATGTTCCAACTGCAATGAAGTCAAGCTACATTCATTTCAGTATGTTCTATGGTTGATAGTAGAGTGGCGTCATAATGATACAAGTCGAGCCTTTTAACAAAGCTTACCACAGGCACATTGTTGAAGTTTAGGAAAGGTGGTGAATTTCGTTTTAGAAGATGAGGCTGCTTATTAGTGCTATCTGCTGGCGAGTTTTTTTTGGCAGAATCTGAAAGATGTCACACCACTCCACAAATGGAACCACTGTTATTGATCCACTCCACAAACAGTAGTACAAAAAAATACATTAAGCTGCTTTGTAGAAATATCTGCACAATTATGGCAAAATTTGAAGTGTAGCAAAGATAATTTCAGCACCGGTATGATCCATAATGCATATCAAGCCTTTGACAACTGTTACGACAATGTGCTTTAAAAGGCACTATGCCAAACTCAAATCTGTTGTTAGCCACAATAGTTTGCCAGAACTTAAATCATAATCCCATAAATTTCAACTGCTGCTATTGTACAGCCTTCTTGAAATTGCTCCGGTATTTTTGTGAGACGACGAACAAAACTGCACAAATGTGATGATGTTACACATTCTTTTAGTTGAAGCAGCACCACCAACTCCACAGCACAATAACTAGATAGAATAATATCTTGTTCATGATAGTTTGTGAAGATGATTCATACTAGAAAATAACAATTGCTAGCCTGTTCGTTTAAAAGACTATTTCCCAGCCATATTATAGGATGGTGTGGAAGGTATTTCCACTCTCCATTATGTAGCTCGCTCACCGAAGACCTCAGTTTGACAACTCAGTTCTCTCAACCCACTAAGATGGTTGGCATGTCATCAAACATGAAAGTTGAATTATAAATATGTGCTGAGATTTACTGCAGGCTAACTTTATGCTGATTTAGCATGTTCTAATTAACCTTTCATGGTGCATAATATGGTGTGGTCTAGTTTGGTTAGCAAATATACCCTGGCCAGGCACCTGAGCCTGCTTGGCCAGGGGTGGGGCATGTGAAGTACCTTAGAAACCTTTCATTTTTTCACACACAGAGCCATGCATACATACACATGTATGTATGTATTGTACATACATATTGCATGTATGTGTGTGTGTGTGTGTGTGTGTGTGTGTGTGTGTGTGCATGTATTGTACCGGTGTACAGTAGCTCCCCTTTGGGAATCAAAACTTTCAAACCTCCTTTGAAATCCGTAGTGTTACATGTTTTCGAAGGTTCTGACAACCCTGGTGGCCTCTATAATCGTCTACATAATGTGCTGGTTGACCTCTGCATAACCAGCATAATGATACAAGACCATACGGGTCGTACCATACATCTTGCCACATTGTGTGCACGCTTGTAAAGGGTTTTCAAGTCCCAGAGGCACATGGCTTATGGGGATGACAGGCTGGGAGCGTAAGGAGCATATATAAACAGCAAAGAACTCAGTATGAACTCATGTAACCAAAGGAGCAATTTGGACGGCTTTTGGGCAGCCCAAACCAGCCAGCCAGGGACTGGGCCTGTGAAACAGCCCTAAACATACATGCATGCATACATACATACACAGACACATACATGCAATATGTACAATACATACACACGTGTGTATGTATGTATGCATGGCTGTGTGTGAAAAAATGAAACATTTCTAAGGTACCATATATCAGAAACCATACGGGTCGTACCATAAATCTTGCCCCATTTGAGACAAGTTTTTAACGGAGGCGACATTGTGTGCATGACTGTAATGGGTTTTCAAGTCCCCAAGGCACATGGCTTATGGGGATGAATGGCTGGAAACATAAGGAGCATATAAAGACAGCAAAGAACTCATGTACATCAAGGGGAACAATTTGCACAGCTTTTGGGCAGCACAAACCAGCCCCAGCTAGGTACCCAAGGACCAGCCAGGGACTGGGCATGTGAAACAAAAAGGGAGGATTTCCTCATATTTGATTGTGAAGCTCCCCAACCAGGCAAACCAGTAGAATGGGCGATGCTGAGGGGGGCCTGCAGGGGGGCGCTATTCATAACCCCCTATGATGCAAATTTTCTGGTCCATGCTGGTCACCCACCAGCTCATGACCAGCTTGACTAGCTATGGATGCCCAAACCTGTCCGCCCAGTAGCAGATGTTCTTAGTAGAAAGACCAGCATCCAAACCAGTCAGGAGTCTACCGTTCTCAACATCTCTAGAAAAGACTTAATTAGCATAGACGATCAGCATGTCGATTCCACAGAGTTTGGTACTCAACCCAGTTTGGCTCTCAATTTTGAGCCTGGCCATTATTCACTTCACAGACATGCAAATAAGTCTAGACGAGATGTCCACTTCAAGGAAGGGGATTGGGTCTATTTACATATCATGAAACAGGGATTGAAACAAGTGGACAAACGTTGTCCCAAGCTTTCATTCCATAGTTTTGGCCCTTTTCCAATAGTTAAGAAGTTAATGGATGTCTCCATGAAGTTAATGTTGCCTACCAGTTGGACAATGCATGATGTTTTCCATGTTTCTTGGCTAAAACCATATATTGGTCCAGAAGTGTTTAATGTTTCAGATGAACAGCAGCCAGACGTGGTAGACGAAGCAGAAGTTATTGAGCCCGAGTAGATCCTTCTTCATCGTTGGAAGCATGGTTCCGATCGACGAATACGTCAGTTCTATACGAAATTCCGAGATCGAGGTACCCACGAACCCTTATGGATAGATGAGGAGTTCTTCCAGGAGTACCCCCAGTTGTTGGTGGACTACTTGAAAGCCATGAACCTGCCGCAAAGCTAAGCAGGAGGGAATGTCACATGCACTCTGCACTCAGTGCATGGTGACAAACTGGCTTATCATCAGCAGTGTAACATTTGTACATTATTAGAACCCAGTAGGATGATATTTGTCGTATGTCGCGATCCCATTGTATATCCTCAGTCCATGATAAGTCACGCACGAGCTACGTAGGTCATTCCTCAGCCTTAGCGGGTCAGTCAGTCAGTCAGTCAAGTCCCTTAACCCACTTGGAGAGAATCATTCATGCATCATGCATGTAGAGTCAGTAGAAGCCTTAGGGTTTGCATCAAAAAGCACTCTGCATTTTGCATAACATGCATTCATATGCCTGTGCATCACTTAGAACATCACAGAAGCCTTAGAAAACTTACTAGGATTTATTTGGTATTTTTTCAATATTTTATAGTATTTTACTAGCATTTAATGCCATTTATAAACATAAAGTTTACTAAATTTATGACTGGTCAACTTGACCAACCCCCATAAATAGGCATGCATGGTGCTTAGAAGAGCATTCAGTCCTCAGAATCCAGGCGCCTCATATCCTCAGTCCCAGGAGCATCCCCGCCTGCAGCCATAGTCTCATCCAGCCCTTGGAGCTTCTGCGTTTGCTTCTCCAGCCCTTGGGAACCTGCGTTCTTGCTCCAGTCAACCCTCGCAGTCCAACGCAGCAGTACAGCAGTCCTTGCAGATCTTAGGCTCAGCCATTCAGGTCATAGGCGCAGCCAGTCAGCACCTCCACAGGCCCCAAAACAGTATATATCTCTGCGTTTGTGCACATATCATAGCCGGCAGGTGTTCAGTTCAGACCAGCCTTGCGTTTTCAGTTCTGCAACAGTCCTACAGCAGTTCTTCCACCTTTGTGCATCATCCATACATCCTTCAGTCATCTGGTGAAGGTAACACAGCATTTTCAGCATACTTTCATAGCTTAGAACAGTTCACTACAGTCCTTCCCACAGGCAGGGAGGAGAGAGAGAGAGAAAGAGAGAAAGAAAGATTTTATTAACGTCTTCCAAAAGACCGAACTCGGCCTATGAGACAAATTGGTGTACCTCTATGGGGTATCCTTTGTCATCCCAACAAAATGAAAAAGTACTGAACTAAAAAGCTGAATCTGGGTGTGCAATAAGTACAATGAGTGGGGGAGGGGATGGAGCTCTACTACTAGGAGAATGCAAAGCTATATGCATGGAGTATACAATCATGATATGCAACCTAGCTAGCTCCATCCTGTACCATACTGGGGATATAAAATGCTATACATCAATAAAGGGGGTGTCCAGAGCTCCCTGAAGAACATGCCTCGGTTTGCTCTGAAGCAAGCCAGTCGCTCCGCACCCTCTCTGTGAAACTGAGCTCTGATCTCTGTCATCTCTCTCTGGTATAGGCGTGGTGTACGAAAGCCAGGTGTCCTCTGTCTCCTGTGGACTCTGAGTGTCTCTGCTCTCTGGAGAGTAATTCCTTGCCGTGTAGGGACTGGGAGTGGGATGGATCTCTGAAAAAATGTAGTAATCTGTGTCTGTCGTCCCCCCTCTGGAGCTGTCTGAGCCTGTAATGATGTCTCTCTGTGACGCTGTATGTCTAGAATGAATCTCCCCAGTATGCGCTGGTTTGCTGCCTCAAAGATCTGGTGTAGGGAATGTGGCTCTCTGAATGAAATGGGATCTCTCTCTCTGATGGCTGTATATGCTCTGCATCTGCATACATAATGCTCCTCACTCTCCACCTCCTCTCTGCACAATCTGCATACCCTCTTCTCTCGGGGGATCCGTGCTGCTCTGCCAATCTCAATCTCCAATCGATGTGATGAAACTCTAAGCTGACCAATAGCCACTCGGGAGCCGTGTGGTAAAAAGCCCTCCATGTATCTAGGCCTCTCTATAAATCCATCATCAGTGATACTCATGAACGTGTCAATCTAGCTCTGGCTGCTGAACCCATGGTGAAGCGTGTGGCTGCTCTACAGAGAAGGTAACACCTAGATACACGTATGATGTCACCACCTCCACCTGGCGTCCTGCGAGAGTAAATGTCAGCTGACTCCTGCCCTGTCTCGATGTATGAAAGACCATAACCTTGGTTTTCCCAAGGTTCACAGTAAGACCCCTCTGTGTGCAGAAATCATCGAGTGCATGTAGATGCTGCTGTTGACCTCTTGGAGACTCAGAGACTAATACAATATCATCAGCATAAAGCATAATATGTACTGAGGTACCTGCTAAATCAACTCCATCTCCGCCTCCCCGTGTAATGAAGTCAGCCACCTCATCAATGTATAACCCAAATAGCGTGGGGGAAAGTGGGCATCCTTGCTTCACACCAATGGTGCTATAGTCTCGGACATACCTCCTGGACATCTGACTCGCCCAAAAACCTGCTCATATAATGCATAGATGCCCCATGTCATATCTGCTGGTATGCCAAGAGACTGCAGGCGCTGAAAGAGCCTCTCGTGGTGCTGTGTCAAATGCCTTGGTATCAGAGCATAGACTTCCTTGGAAGCGGAGGCTTCCTTCTATCAATAAGGAAGAGAAAAGATCTCAAGTGGGGACCACACTTACCATCATTGCTGTTAAGCATGGCTAGCCGCTTCATAGCTTATGAAGCAAGAGCATGAGCAGTAGACAGCTTGTTGATCTAAGGATTTATGAATTCACAGAATTTTATCGTGGAAGTGTGAAGTTGGCTTTATGTGCACACGTTTCGCACTCTTTCCATATGGATATTGTGGATTATATTATCAAGCTTACAGGCAAGCTATATGGAGATATTTCTTTTGGCTTCATGACCAACCTGGCAAAGAAAAGCTAAGTATACTTTGAGTTTGCAAAGTTGGTGCGTTGGCTATTTACTATGAAGTGTTTTTGATGTTCACTAACACTTGTATAGCTATGCAAGGAGAAGGTGTTGTTGTTTGCCTTGAGATGGTTTCAGGGAAACATTGTTTATGGCTCCCTTTAATGGGATGAATTCTTTTCATGGCTCCCTTTAATGGGATGAATTCTTTTCATGGCTCTCTTTATTGGGATGGATTATATCTATGGAGATTTCTTTCTTGGACGAGATTTATATAGATATTGGGCTTCACAAGCAATTTTTATGGACGAATCTGTCCGAGTTTATAGAGAAGAAATCTTTGGATATCTCATGGATATGATGCTTTTATGGATAAAGTCCACCTCTACTCCAAGGTGTGTGGTTAGCACGGAGAATGTGGTAAGAGTTATGGTATACAAGGATTATGGTATACAGGTGTATGGATTCCTGGACTTCTTTTCTAGGAATTTGGATCCATCCTCAGGTTTATGGATTATGTTTATGGCTCCCTTTTACTGGGATGGATTATTCTTTTTGGCTCCCTTTATTTGGGATGCATTGGACTTATGGAACTCATGATTCACATACCCTGTGTAGTGTTCTCTTGTCCTACGTGCTCTCTTGAAGATTGTTTCTACCATGTGAGGGTGGAACAATAGAGAGCAGATGGAAGGGAACATGGGCACTTCAAAGGGTAGTGACAAGCACAACATACCCTGTGTAGTGTTCTTGTCCTACGTGCTCTCTTGAAGATTGTTTCTACCATGTGTGGGTGGAACAATAGAGAGCAGATGGAAGGGAACATGGGCACTTGAGAGGGTAGTGTGAGTTGGTGGCCGAAATGCTTATAAACTATGTGTAGCAGAAATGCGTATGGAACACCAGGTTATCTATGCCTGCGAGTGATTGTTTTCAGGACTCCTTGTTTAGCCGCCCTGTGTAGTATTTCTCTTGTCCTAAGTGCTCTTCAAGATGTTGCTACCTTGCTTGGTAGAACATAGAGCCAACGGTAGAGAATATGGGCACTGAAGTCAGGCCGGGCGTCAAGGCAGCTCCTTGGTGATCTACATCGACATACCATTGTTTTCTAAATGCTGAATTTCATATGCATTGGCATGGAGGATTTGGCAATGGCTGCCCGTGAAGCTATGTATTGAATTTCTCCAATAGTAATACAATTTACTCAAGGGAGGGGTCGGCCGTTCCGGCTCATTGTGTCTCTTGTAAGCCCACCTCTCATCCAAGGTGTGTGGTCAGAGTACCAACACGGAGTGCAAGTGGTAAAGTGGACATGACGGGACTTATGTCTATGCCAACGGTCATGTGGACCGATGTCTTGTTGGCAGGAGACTTATTTTGTCTCGCCCATTTACTTGGGACATGGATTATGATATCTGGACTTATGGGACTGATTTGTCTCGCCCATTTACTTGGGACATGGATTATGCTATCTGGACTTATGGGACTGTTTTGTCTCACCCATTTATCTTGGGACATGATTTTGATATTGGTATTATGGAGACTTATTTAGTCTCGCCCATTTCTTTGGGACATGGATTCTTCAGTTATATTGGATTTTTTGAGACTGTCTCGTCTCGCCCAATCGATGGGACATGATTATATCTTGAATATATGGCTTGAAGCTTAAAGTTGCGGACAACTTTTAAGAAGTTGGGGAGGATGTCACCAACCTGGACATTTCCCAGTCTAAAAGGGGTCTGGTGGACTCCAGGATGTTTAAATATTTGGAAAGTACAAGCTTTGGGAATGGGGGATTATCCTAGAATACAAAGGACCACACTCCTAAAATTTAGGAGAGTTGCTATTTTTGGCCCGACTCCGATGGAAATTCTGTTCGCGTCATTACATTTGGAATTGAGCAGATACCAAGAGTTGGCAAAGTGCCTATGACAGAATGTCTACCAGTTGGGATATTTTTAGAGGTAAAGATTATGGAAGGACCCATCTCTTAGATTGGGACATGTGGCAAGAAAGTGGACCAAAGTGAGACAAGTGGCCTGACACTTGTTAGAAAAAGGATCAAAGTGAGACAAGTGGCCTCACACTTGTCATTTCAGCTATTGTGTGGCTCTCCACTTGTCATTGTAGCCTTCTCTTGCCATTTTAGCTCATGGGAGGCCCAAATCTATAAATTGGAGAGCTCTCTCTTCATTAATGGAGGCTCTCTTGCTGCACACTAGCCTCTACCACCGTTGAAGGCTTCTCTAATGATGGCTACTCTCTTTCTCTCTCTCTTGAAGGCTGCCCATGAAGAATACCGGCTGTTGGGGACTGTTTTGGAGGCTTCCATCGCGAAGAAATACTGAAGGCAAGGGTATTCAATCATTTATTATGATTTCTAGCCATTGTATGTGTTGTACCAGCATTTGTACTTGATGTACCTGCTGTACCAGCCATTGTACCTGCTGTACCAGCCATTGTACTTGCTGTACCAGCTTCTGTACTTGCTGTACCTGCTGTACCGCCCACCATACCGGCTGTACCAGCCACTGTACCTGCTGTACCAGCCACTGTACTTGCTGTACCAGCTTTTGTACTTGCTGTACCTGCTGTACCAGCCACTGTACCGGCTGTACCAGCCACTGTACCTGCTGTACCAGCCATTGTACTTACTGTACCAGCCATTGTACCTACTGTACCGGCTGAATGGAGAGTTGTACTTGCTGTACTAGCTCTATTGCATGAAGACCCGTGGTTTTTGGGGAAGAATCAGTACCCACACGGAGGTATATGGATTACATTGATGGCTCGGCATTTCTACAGCCTATGTTCCGGCTTGGTAGCCTTGTGTTGGGCTGTGCTATGGCATTTGTATAGGGATAATCCGGCATCTCCCGTGGGGAGAGTAAGGCCCTCAAAGCTTGTACATGATATTATTCTCCTTGGGTAATAAAATACTCCAAGGGGGGGGGGGGGGGGGGGGGGGGGGGGGGGGGGGAGGGGGGGAGGGGTTGGCCCATTCCGGCCTCTATGCGGTGTCACACGTGCAAGCTCCATTTTCAGCATTTGTGGATGTTTTGTCCAGCTTTATGTTTTATGCAAAGTGATGATGGATATGTGTTAAGGCTGTGGCCATGTTTAAATGTTTTAATATGCATTGATGGTATCAACAAGTGTGTCAAACCTGCTCATATAATGCATAGATGCCCCATGTCATATCTGCTGGTATGCCAAGAGACTGCAGGCGCTGAAAGAGCCTCTCTCGTGGTGCTGTGTCAAATGCCTTGCGGAAATCCACAAAGCAGCAATAGAGCTTTCTCTTCCTCACTCTGGCCTAATCAATCATACATCTCAAAGTGAATACATGGTCAGTGGTAGAGAAAGCTCTCCTGAAGCATGCCTGCCCTGATAAGTGTAAACCTGCTCGCTCAACATATAAGCTAAGCTCTTGCTCCAACACTGCACCATAGAGTTTGGCCAGCACGTGGCCAACCATAACCGTCCTGTAGTTGCTCGGATCGAGCATATCCCCTGTTTTGTGAATCGGCACAATGGTGTGCATCGTCCACTCCGCAGGCAAACCCTCTGCTAGTGCCCTGTTAAACAGGTGTGCAAGAAAAGGAGCCAAAGAATCTACTGCATATATGAGATGCTCACCCTGCAGGCCCATATGATAGGCGGCCCGTCCATGCTGTAGGCGGCGGATAGCTTCCTGTACCATCGAGTGGGTAAAGAAGCTAGCTGTGGTAGGTCGAGGCTCCTGTGGCTGAGGTATAGGTGGCTGCTATGGGGCATGGTATAGGCCCTCTGCATATGTGTGCCATGTCTGTGGGTCTGCAATAGGTGTCAGTGTCCGGGGCTCTCTGAAGTGCCGCCATGAGATAGGGCTATCTCTACTCATGAAGAAATGAAAGATCTCTAGCTCCTGTATCTCTGCGAAGGCCCGCCTTTTGCGGCGAGTAAGTCTCCTCATCTCTCTCCTCGACTCCTGCTCTGTGATGGCTCCCAAGGCTCTCTCTATGCGGAGCCGTGAGTATAGGGCTCTGCACTCGTCATCATACCATCTGTTCTGGGGCATAGTCCCAGATCTCGTAGGCTCTCCTGGGTGGACACGATGTGGGAAGCTCTGTAATGCAGCCGTGTGTAGGAGTGACGCCAGCTGGGCTGTAATGGTATCCATAGGTGCCAAGGGATCCATGAGTAGGAGCCCATCCTCTACTCTGCCAGTGTATATGTCTGCCATGTCATGTGTGAAGTAGATGGTAGTGTGTGGCGTCGGTATGTGGGGGGCTGGTGATACTGGTGATCCAGCTAGTGAAAATGCCAAGTATGTATGATCTGCCCCAATAGGACGAGGTGGAATGGAGAATGAGGTGACAGCTGTGATGCTTCCAAAGACCCCATAATGTAGTCTACCACCGTGCCTCCGGTCCGTGTATGACCCCCATGTGGGAAGCATGTCAGCCCTCCTGATCCAGGCCACTGTAGCATCCCGTTATAAATAACGAGACAATGCCTGGCTCCCAACTCTAGTAAATGGTCTCCATAATGTCCCCTGTCTGGTCCAGTGTCCTCTGATGCCCGTCTAGCCCCTATCTCCTGTGGATCCACAGGGTGGAGGATCTCCATGTCATCATAGTCATACACCTCACACTGTCTGCTCTGTGTAAGCATTGTAGTCGCCCGTAAGAAATACTTCCCCTAGTGTAGAATAATGCATAATCTCCTCTGACAGACAAGTGTATGGCGAGGCTCCTGTCTCCTCCTCCTCTGGCATGTCCTCTGTAATGACATAGGAGGATCCTGATGGAGGAAAGTAACATAGGGCTATGTATATAACCCTGTCCTGTGAGAGTTGTAAGCTGATCCACATGTATCTGGCCTCTGGATCTTGTGTTACCACTCTCAGTCTCCCCTATAGCTCCCGTCTGAATAGAACTGCTATCCCCCCCGACCCTCTCGAGGTACCTTGGCGTGTGGTCCTCCTGTATGCTGACTCCCACTGGAATCCCTCTACTCGAGGTAGCCCTCTCTCTGGGCTCTGATGTGTCTCTGTCAGAAGTATGATGTCTCTCCCCACCATAACATGCTCCAGTCGTCCAGGCTGCACCCATAGTGAACCATTATAGTTCCATATTGCCATGTGTATCTCTGTCAGTGGCCTGGTCTGTGTCCCATAGGCCCCAAACCGCTAATCCATGGGCCGGCCATCAATGATGACCCGACCATCTCGATAGAAGGCCTTCTTGCCTTCTCTCCTCGCGTGTAATGTGTGTGTGTGTGTGTGAGGGTTGGGCTAGGTTGGGAGGAGAGAGAAAGAGAGGATAGGGGTAATAGAGAGGGTTGTGGGCTAGGAGGAGAGAGAGGATAGGGGTAACAGAAAGAGTTGGGCTGGGATGGAAGGAGAGAGGATGAGGGAACAAGAGAAAGAGGATAGGGGTAATAGAGGGTATAGAGAAAGAGTGGATCAAACAAGCTCATTCCATGCCTATCCCCCACATGGTGATCCCCTATATGACACATGGCAGCATTCAAGAGCTCCCCCCCTTCACACACAGATATCATAAAATTTTCCTCCATCAAGCCTCTCTATGTAAGAAGCTCCTTTTTTTGAAAAAAAAAATAAATCCCAAAGCTAATTTGTGCCCATTGTATCGGCTATACCTGTGACTCGAATGTTGAGGCGGCGGGCATGCCTCATCTTCTCCTCCTCAATGGTGGTGTGAATGATTTGGTGTTCTTCCCTTTGAGTCTCCTCCCTCACTTGTTTACGGATGTTCTTCTTCACCACCTCAACCCATCCTGACTGCTTGGCTTCGAGTTTTCCCTCCATGTCCTTTGTGATCTCCTTGGAGATCTCTTCTTTGATGGCCGTGAGAGTGTTGTCATTGATCTCCCCTTCTTCCTTCTCAGTATTCTTGATGGCTACCAGTTCCACTTTCAATGCACTCACCTCCTCCTTGAGTGCCGAGGCAGGCACGCTTCAGGAGAGCTTTCTCTACCACTGGCCATGTATTCACTTTGAGATGTATGATTGATCAGGCCAGAGTGAGGAAGAGAAAGCTCTATTGCTGCTTTGTGGATTTCCGCAAGGCATTTGACATAGTACCATGAGAGAGGCTCTTTCAGCGCCTGCAGTCTCTTGGCATACCAGCAGATATGACATGGGGCATCTATGCATTATATGTGCAGGTTTTTGGGCGAGTCAGATGTCCAGGAGGTATGTCAGAGACTATTGCTAGCACCATTGGTGTGAAGCAAGGATGCCCACTTTCCCCCACGCTATTTGGGTTATACATTGATAAGGTGGCAGATTCATTACACAGGGAGGCGGAGATGGAGTTGATTTAGCAGGTACCTCAGTACATATTATGCTTTATGCTGATGATATTGTATTAGTGTCTGAGTCTCCAAGAGGTCTACAGCAGCATCTACATGCACTCGATGATTTCTACACACAGAGGGGTCTTAGTGTGAACCTTGGGAAAACCAAGGTTATGGTCTTTCATACATCGAGACAAGGCAGGAGTCAGCTGACATTCACTCTCGCAAGACGCCAGGTGGAGGTGGTGACATCATACATGTACCTAGGGGTTACCTTCTCTGCAGCAGCAGGCAGCCACAGGCTTCACCATGGGTTCAGCAGAGCAGCCAGAGCTAGATTGACATGGGGATATGCAGCATTGGCTATGCTAGAGAGACAGTGCCACCAGGCGCATTTTCACGAGCTCCAGTCGAAGGGGTGGCTATTTGACACATTAGTCATACCGGCATTGATGTATGGAGCAGCGGTATAGGCGCCAGGCCTTGCTACCCGTTGGTGGACACAGATAGAGAGACCACAGGCCCTCATGATGGCACGCATGATACGCAGCAAACCGTTAGTACCTCATGACATTATCCGAGCAGAGTTTGCTGCGCCTCCTATGATGGTAGAGGCCATATTCCAGACTATATGCCTGCTAGACACATTCAAAGAGATACCACAGGACAGATTGTCATACAGAGCTTTTGAGGCATCTAGACAGCTGGCTGAGGCAGGAGACAGAGGATCATGGTATGCACAGGTCACACATTGGTTCTCACAGCATGGCCTAGACATGGATCATCTACCGTCATTCCAATATGACAGGGATGCACCACATATCCGTCTCTCTCATAGTGAGAGGAACAGAGTATTGAGACAGGTCCTATGGCAGCTCTATACACGAGAGACATGGATATCGCCTACACAGCCTCTTCCACCGAAGATGCTATTCTACAGAGATCACTTCATGAGTATCACTGATGATGGATTTATAGAGAGGCCTAGATACATGGAGGGCTTTTTACCACACGGCTCCCGAGTGGCTATTGGTCAGCTTAGAGTTTCATCACATCGATTGGAGATCGAGACTGGCAGAGCAGCACGGATCCCCCGAGAGGAGAGGGTATGCAAATTGTGCAGAGAGGAGGTGGAGAGTGAGAAGCATTATGTATGCAGATGCAGAGCATATACAGCCATCAGAGAGAGATATCCCATTTTGTTCAAAGAGCCACATTCCGTACGCCAGATCTTTGAGGCAGCAGACCAGCGCATACTGGGGAGATTCATTCTAGACATACAACGTCACAGAGAGACATCATTACAAGCTTAGATAGCTCCACAGGGGGGACGGCAGACACAGATTACTACATTTTTTCAAAGATCCATCCCACTCCTTGCCCCTACACGGCAAGGAATTACTCTCCAGAGAGCAGAGACACTCAGACCCCACAGGAGACAGAGGACACCTGGATTTTAGACACCACGCCTATACCAGAGAGAGATGACAGAGATCAGAGCTCAGTTTCACAGAGAGGGTGCGGAGCGACTGGCTCGCTTCAGAGCAAACCCAGGCATGTTCTTCAGGCAGCTGTGGACACCCCCTTCATTGATGTATGGCATTTTATATCCCCAGTATGGTACAGGATGGAGCTAGCTAGGTTGCATATCATGATTGTATACTCCATGCATATAGCTTTGCATTCTCCTAGTAGTAGAGCTCCATTCCCTCCCCCACTCATTGTACTTATTGCACACCCAGATTCAGCTTTTTAGTTCAGTACTTTTTCATTTTGTTGGGATGACAGAGGATACCCCATACAAGTACACCGATTTGTCTCATAGGCCGAGTTCGGTCTTTTGGAAGACGTTAATAAAATCTTTCTTTCTTTCTTTCTTTCTCATATCTCTCTAAAGTTTGAAGTATTAAAGTGGAATGCTAAACTCACGAAACTCAGGATACAGAAGACGGTGTGAGCATTTGTGTGACAGGATTCTCCAATACGAGGCTTCCGCTGCATATTACAAACATTTGCATGCTTTGTGATCTTGTGCATACCCAACAAAGATACACTTTTCTGCCTTTGGATCAAGCTTCTTCCTCTTCTCATCTGGCACATGCACATGAGCAATGCTACAAAACACTTTGAGATGCCCAATGTTTGGCCTATATCCAGTAAGACACATCTCTGGCGTATTTTCATGTATGGTAGCTGTAGGTGTCTTGTTAAGCAAATACACGGCTGTGGCGCATGCTTCTGCCCAATAAAAGTTTGGCATGCTCTTCTCATTTAGCATTGCCCTAGCCACATCATCAACGACCTTGTTTTTCCTCTCAGCAACACGATTTTGCTGAGGTGTGTACTTGCATGAAAGCTACCTTCTAATGCCATTCTTCCTCAAGAAGCCCTCAAATGCATGTGAGATGTATTTACCACTTTTATCTGTTCTCAAGCATTTGGTCCAACAACCATATTACTTTTCTTCAAATGCTTTAAAATCCATCAACTTTGCTAAGACTTCACTCTTCTCTATCAGAAAATAGATCGAAGTCATGTTGCTATAATCATCAATGAAGGTTATATAGTCCCTCCTGCCACTAATGGATACCCCAATACATTACTGTGAACAATCTCAAGTGGCCTGTTGCTCATGTTGCCTTCTCTAGGGAATGGCAACCTTGCTTGCTTTTCAAACTAGCAAGCATCACATATATGCATACTCCCATCATATTTGAATCTACCAACTATGCCTCTTGATTGCATATTCTTCAACTTCTGTATGTTCACATGCCCAATACATTTGTGCCACATCTCAATATCTTGGACCATATTATGGCTTTTAGAGAATATAGCCGATTTCAACTCTGGAATACCTGCATCCAATTTGAATAACGTACCTTCCTTCTTGTCCTTGGCAATAACTCTACAGCCATTCTTAAAGTCTTCAACGAAGCAACCATGCTCGTTGAATCGTACCTGTAATCCTTGCTCAACCATTTGACCAACAGAAGCCAAACTCTTTGTAATAGAAAGCACATACAAAACATCTGACATAGACTTCACCTCGCAATTGTGCAGCACCAATGGCACACTCCAAACATGAGTGATAGCATGCTGAGTATTATCTATCTCCACATATTTTTTTTCATTCATTGGTTTCATGTTCTCAAACCACTCACCATGGCAAGTCATGTGATTTGACGCTTCCGAATTCATATACCACATGTCATCACTGTCTCCATGTGTCATCATGGAACCCACTACATGCTTCATTACAAACAAGTGATTTGCACTACCATCATGACTATCAGATGCAAAATTACCACTATGTACTCTACCCCTCTCAAATCATTATGTTTGCGATAGCAGTCACGAGCCATGTGACCAAACTTTCCACAATAGTGACATTCCACATTTTGCATAGATGATTGTTGACCTTGCTAACGACCTCTTCCACAAGCATTACCTCGACCTCTTTGAGGTGCATAACCGCGACCACCTCTTTTTTTTTCTCGAGAAAAGATCCTTTCATTAGTTATATAAAAAACGCCCGTAGGGCTACAAAAGATCTCTCCTGCTCATAAGAGAAAAAGAGTAGTGAATACAGCATGGCAGCCCGGGAGACTCTCCCTAGGTGCTGCAAAATACAAGCATCAGTACAAAGGACTGAGAGGCTAAATCATACAATAGGGGGGGGGGAAGAGCCAAACAGGTGGCATGTAGTGCCAACGGGGGGATCCCGTGTGTAAGGTGTAGAAGGAGCCACAGCGCCAAGTGGTGTGAAAGGCCTGGCGCCGCAAGATCGCCTCATCCGAGTCTCCCCGGATGCGGTCGTACTGTCCTCGCAGGGTGTGGATCAACTCCTGCCAAATCCCCCGTACAGTCTCTGCTGGTGGCTCCAATCTCCCCTCAAAGGCCGTAAAGCACCGGGCCCTCCAGGTGAACCAGATGGTGAGGCTGCTGAGGAGCTCCCATCGTAAATCCCTCTCCTGTGTCCAGCTGGCGGACGAGAAATCCGGTGCCGGAACCAGGCGAGGCTGGCCCCTAATAAATCTGATGGCCTGACTGCCCTGCTCCATCTCATAGCCCATAGCAGGCCCTGACGAAGTCGACCAAGCAGCAGCACCCCACGTAAACATACCCTCTGGAGAGAGGGGGGCTAGAATACGCAGCATCCGCAGCCAAATCTGCTGCGCCTGAGGGCAATCCCAAAGGCAATGTCTCTGTGTCTCCATAGGGTGGCCGCATCGGACGCAGGCCGCCGGAAGACCGCTGTAAACAAGCCAAGTGCCAACTGCTGAGCCCCTGTGGGCGACCAGCCACTGAAAAGTCGAGATCCTGCGGGCCTGCCGACTAGCCCAGAGCCGAGCCCAAAAATCCTCCAGGAACTCCTGTGAGAGTCCCTGTAGCCGCCAATGCCCCGCTGCCGCTGGAGAGACCGTCCTCCTCGCTGTCAAAATATGCCGCCCCAGCCGAACAGTATACTGGAAAAAGGAAATCTCTGTGGCCTCAAGGGATGCATAAGGATCATGCCACTCGTACTCCCCGGGGTCCCACTGTAGCCAGGCCAAGGGGCGCGCTGCATATGCCCATATGCGCCAATCCGGGAGCACATCAGCAGGGTCGGGGTCAATATGCCACTTCCGAGAAGCGGCGGCCACTACCCGAATCCTCTGCAAGGTGCACTCTGCAACCAAAGGCAACTCCACCTCCACTCTCTGGAGTCTGCCCTCATCCTGAATCTCATAGTAGAGGCAACTGCCATCCTCAGTGCAAGCTCTGACAGCAATCAAGATCTCCAACTGTGTAAAGGCTCCCATCCACCGTGGGGCCACTAGCTCGAGAGGCGTGAACCACTCCTCTGTGAGTGCCTCCTGAATATCATCCCTCATAATCAACCCCCCTCTGAAGTGACTCAGCCTCTCCACCTGGATCTCCTCTGGGAGACTGCAGAAGGCCTGCCAGTCTCCAAAACTACGAGCTGGGCCTGCCGCTAAAGGCCCCCAGGCTAGACGAGGCCGAGAACCCAGCATATGACGCTCTGTGCGAACCGCTGGGCTCCAGATGAGCGGCTGTCTGGCCCGCTCCTCAACACAAGAAGGAGGTCGCTGAGAGAGCCCCGGTCTCAGCAGCTCCCAAGCTCTCAGGATACTCAAAGCAAATCTGTCCTCCCATCCTCTACTGAGGCCTGTCCTCCTCATCTCTATGAAGATCCAGCGAATCTCTGGTGCCCAAGTGCCCCCTGTTGGGGGCGCCCGAGCTTGCAGCCGCCGCTGCAAGAGGAGCTCTTTCCAAGGCTCAGCGCGCCTGGAAGCAACCCCCGAACGATAAGCTTCCCCAATAAGGCTCTACTCTGATCGACTGGATCTATAATGCCCAAACCTCCCTGAGCCAGCGGAAGTGTAATAACTGTCCATGCAACCTTTGCCCGAGCTGGCTGACCGTCCCGCCCAGACCATAGAAAGTTCTTGATCAGCCTCTGTACCTGGCTGATGCAAGAGCTCGAGAAGATCCAGCAAGACGTAATGTACCACATGGTCGCTAACAGCACCTGATTTGCCACCACCACCCTCCCAGCCAAGGATAGTCGAGGTGTACTCCAATACAAAAGCTTCTTCCGAATGCTCAGAAGAAGCGGGGCAATCTGCTGCTCAAGTGACAAATCTAGGCCAATCTGGCATCCCAAATACCGCACTGCTGTGCCTGGAGGAATCCATCTAAAACCGGGGTCCGGGCTCCATGCCGGAGTGGGAGCACTACTGATCCAAAAGGCCACTGTCTTGCGCCAATTGATCAATGCTCCCGAAGCTGCACTGAAAACCTGGAGCGACTGCTCTGCCCGAAGAAGATTGGTCTCTTGGCCATGCAAAAATAAGCCCGTGTCGTCTGCAAACTCAGCATCAAGCAGGTCCTCCCCCCGGACTGGGAGCTGAAGTCCTCTCAAACCAACCTCCTTTGCCGTCAAATACATGCTCATAGCCTCTGCAAAGAAGAGAAAAAGAAAAGGGGCGAGGGGACACCCCTGACGGACTGATCTGGTCAGCTCAAAACTTGGCCCCCGTCCTCCTGCAATCAACACCTGGCTGCGAGCTGTGGAATACAGAGCCGCCACCCCTCTGATCCATCCTGGCTCAAAGCCCAGGCGAAGCATAGTGCCCTCTAAGAAACCCCAATCAACTCTATCGTATGCCTTCTTAAAATCGAGAAGCATCACGACCAAGTCCTCGCCAAGAAATCTAGCTCGGGCCATCGCCTCCCAGAAAGTAAAGATGTTGTCAAGGATATTGCGCTCCTTGACAAATCCTGTCTGAGTAGCATGAATCAACTCCCCCAGGAAGGGCTGGATCCTCAAACTCAAGGCCTTTGCTAAGACCTTGTAGACAGTATTGAGGATCGTAATAGGCCTCCAATGCCGAATATCATCTGATACTCCCTCCCCCTTGGGGATAAGATAGATCAAGCCCTCTGAAAAGCTCTGCGGCATCACCCCAGTGTCCAAAACATGTTGAAAGCCCCTGCGGAGGCCTGGCCCCAAAAGGTCCCAATAGCGCATAAAAAAGGCCGGCGTTAGTCCGTCCTCCCCTGGGCAACTATGTCTCGGTAGGACCCTCAAGGCCTCGGCAAGCTCAATCTCTGACAGAGGCGCACCTAGAACTGTACGCATACGGTCTGTGACCCTCCTCTGCACATGGGCCCACACAGTCTGTCTGCAAACATCTCGATCCTCAGTGGGCTGGCTCCGCTGAAAGCAGGTCTCTATAGAATGCAGTGGCAATGCCTCTGATCTCCCCGAGCTCAGTAGCTACCGATCCATCCGGTCTACCAAGCTGGCGGACTCCTGCTCGCGCATGACGGGGTCCAGTGATCTCAAAAAACTCTCCAGTCACTCTATCACCAAGCTGCGTCCACTGAGAGGCCTGACGACGATAGTAAAACTCATGTCTCTGCTCCTCTACCTCTCTAACCTCCTGGAGAGCCTGGCTCAGCTGGGACGCCACCCACTCACATGCAGGCTGCTGCTCCTGAAGGCGCTGTAGCGAAGCAAGGCTGCGTCTCAGCCGATGCTCCCGCTCGCGAATCTCTCCCAGCCGTGTCAAAGCTGCAGCATGCAGAAAAGAGCTAAGATCGATGAGTCCCTGGGCACACTGGCCCGCTGCATCCTGGTCAGAGCACTGACTACCATGCCAGATCCTCTCAATGTCCTCAGCGAGACTGGGATCTGTAAGTACCCTCTCTGGGATCCTCAACTGCAAGCTGGGCTCCCGTGTCCTCTCCTCCAATATGTCAAGATAACTGGCGCATGATCTGAAAATGAGGTGCCAGCGAGAATGCCGACGGAGCCCCCTCGCTCCCCTAACCAGTCGCCCACATAAAAGCGATCAATCCGTGATAGATTAGTCCCTCCCTGCCGGCGATCCGACCGAGAGAAACTAAGACTGTCCTGAGACCGGGAGAAAGCCCCATGCTGCCATGCATCAGTGTTCCTCAGTGACGTGCAAAACCGGTCCCAAGCTGCAAGCTCCGTGCCGTGCACTGTAACATGACTGCCTCCCACCCTATCTGCCGGGTCCTCAAGCATGTTGAAGTCTCCCCCCACACACCAATGTGCGGCCTCTGGCAATGCATCCGTAACCTGGGTCTAGAACTCTGCTCTGGCACTAGCATGATTAGGCGCATAGACGTTGAGCACGCCCAATAGCTCATCATGCATCCTCAGAATGACATACTGTGCTCTACCAGGCACAATGATCCCTCGATCCACAATGGCCTGCCGCCATACATCTGCAATGACCATGCATACTCCTCCCTGTCCACCCAAAGGACCAAACCCTGCAGACCAAAAAGTGTCCCATCTACCAGGCATCACCGAACCATATCTCCGGATCCTGCTCTCACCCAAGTGGTGCTCCTGCATCATCAAAATATCAATGCTGCCACCAACCAGGCATCTCTGAAGCTCCTGCCTCAAGCAACCACGATAGCGTATAAAATGTGCTCCGCCAAGGCCCTGTACATTCCATGAGATGATCCTCATGGATGCCCTGCTGAGGTGGATGCTGTCTCAGCCGTACGGCGGGCCTTCGCAAGCGGCTTGGATGGAGAGTAGTCCCCATCCGAGCGGCTGCGAATCTGCCCACCCGGTGTACTGCAAGAATCCCGGATCAGGCGCCAGTGTGGCTGTGGCCCATGGCGACTGCCTCCCGCTCTGACAGAGCAACCTCGTGTATACACACATATCCAGGGTCGCGTGCTAAGTCTGCCACTATGCGAACGACCAGATGCCGAATCCCTGAGGTATCCACACTCCCGGGATCCAAGAAAAAATGAGCCAACTCCCAAAGTCGGCCTATCACATCTGTCACCTCCAGATCGCTCATGTGATGAGAAAACTCAACTGCCTGAGTCTTCAAAGTGCTGAGAGCGAGCTCTAGAGTCCACTCCCGGTCGCAAGGGCCACATAGAGGGAACGAGAAGGCCACCGCTGAGTCTAGTGCCTCCTCCCCGCGGGCCGGAGGTATCACTACATGAACTCGGATGGGTGCTGGCTCATGGGGGCCCTCTGCTCCAAAAAGCCGTGTGAAGGCATAATCAAAAGCCTCCAAGCGCTGTCTAATGCCAAGGCGACTCAGCCGACTGCAGATAGATGAAATCCGTGAAGCCCGAATCGGCATAGTAGGTCTCCTCTGTGATGCTCGAGCGAGGTCAGTGCTCAGCGCCCTCCGGACTGCAGGTGAACGCCAGGGGACTGCCAGGGCCTCCCGGGAAGGTGAGGCGGGCGGAGGGGGAGGAGGGGGGGGCGAGGGGGGTGGAGAGGGAGCCGCTGCTGAAACCGGAGCGGAGACGGGAGGAGGCGATGGTGGAAGCGAGGCGGTGGGAGGGGACGGGGGTGGGGGGGGTGAAGGAGGGGTGCTGGCATCTCCTGGTCCTCAGTCGTCGCCGCGGGGGTCTCCTCCTGGAGGGGAGAAAAGCTGTTCCTCACGGGAACCTAGTGAGGCTGAGACTGTGGCTGCTGCTGCAGCGGTCTCTGGGCGTGCTGCTGTGGCTGTCTCCCTCGGCGGCGCCCCTGTCCAGGCTGCCACTCCGAGGTCTCTGTGGCCTGAGCAGGTGTCCCAGAGGCAGCCTGCCGAGCCGAATCTGTGGGCAGGCCATCAGTAGCCTGCTGCTGTGGTGAGGGTCGGGGTCTCCTGCGAGGGCAGGCCTTGGCCAGATGGCCGACCTGCCTGCAAATGAAGCACTGATTCGGGAGCCCCGAGAACTCCACTCTCTGATCTATCCATCCCCCCCCCTATCCTAGGTAGCTGGGGTCACATGGCTCATAACTGTTATCGCAAACAGAATGATTTGAGAGAGAGTAGAGTACATGGTAGTAATTTTGCATCCAACACTCATGATGGTAGTGCAAATCACTTGTTTGCAAGAAAGCATGTAGTGGGTTCCATGATGACACATGGAGACAATGATCTTACATGGTATATAGATTCAGGAGCGTCAAATCACATGACTTGCCACAGTGAGTGGTTTGAACACATGAAACCAATGGATGAAAAAGGATATATGGAGACATGTGATGACACTCAGCATGCTATCACTCATGTTGGGAGTGTGCCATTGGTGATGCACAATGGCGAGGTGAAGTCTCTGTCAGATGTTTTATATGTGCCTTTCATTACAAAGAGTTTGGCTTCTGTTGGTCAAATGGTTGAGCAAGGATTATAGGTACGATTCAACGAGTATGGTTAATTCGTGAAGACTTTAAGAATGGTTGTAGAGTTATTGCAAAGGGCAAGAAGGAAGGCAGATTATTCAAATTGGATGCAGGTATTCCAAAGTTGAAATCGGCTATGTTTTCTAAAAGCCGTAATGTGGTCCAAGATATTGAGATGTGGCATAAACGTATTAGCATGTGAACATACAGAAGTTGAAGAATATGCAATCAAGAGGCATAGTTGGTGGGCTGCCCAAATTCAAATATTGTGGAAGTATGTATATATGTGATGCTTGCCAATTTGGAAAGCAAGCAAGGTTGCCATTCCCTAGAGAAGACAACATGAGGAGCATGCCACTTGAGATTGTTCATAGTGATGTATGGGGACATGTGCAAAGCCCATCCATTAGTGGCAGTAGATACTATGTAATCTTTATTGATGATTATAGCAGGATGACTTGGATCTATTTTCTCAAAAAGAAGAGCGAAGTGTAAGTAAAGTTCATGGATTTTAAAGCATTTGCAGAAATGCAATATGATTGTTGGATCAAATGCTTGAGGAGAGATGGAGGTGGTGAATACACCTCACATGCATTTGAGGACTTCTTGAGGAAGAATGGCATTAGAAGGCAGCTTTCATGGAGGTACACACCTCAACAAAATGGTGTTGTTGAGAGGAAAAACAAGGTCATTGGTGATGTGGCTAGGGCAATGCTAAATGAGAAGAGCATGCCAAACTTTTATTTGGCAGAAGCATGCACCACAGCCGTGTATTTGCTTCACAAGACACCTATAGCTGCCATACATGAAAGTACGCCAGATATGCGTCTTACTGGATATAGGCCAGACATTGGGCATCTAAAAGTGTTTGGTAGCATGGCTTATGTGCATGTGCCAGATGAGAAGAGCAAGAAGCTTGATCCAAAGACAGAAAAGTGCATATTTGTTGGATATGCACAGGATCGCAAAGCATACAAATGTTTTAATCCAGATACTAGGCAAGTGCTCATTTCACAAGATGTGGTGTTTTATGAGCTTGCTAGTTAGTACAAAGCAAAAGATGAGGATGCTAGTGATTCTAGTGATGATGATGTACATGTGGACTTGCCGATACAGCGCGTACTTTTTTTGCAAGACATACAAGAAATGTTACAAGTTGCAAAGGAATCTATTAGAAGTGCTCAAGACAAAGACAGATTTTATTCTAATAGACATCCTTCACCGAGAGAGTTCTCTTAAGAAACGATGGTGTATTTGCGAGTTCCGAAAGATTCCAAGACTTTACGGACATGCCGATTATCCCCTAGATACTGCGGACCATTTCGAGTTACATGCCGGATTGATTCAGTTGCATATTAACTGGATTTGCCGTCTCATGTGAAAGTTCATCTTGTATTTCATGTCAGTAGACTTAAGGAAGTACTGGGTGAAACAAACCAATTAGTTACTCCTCAAGAAATCATAGATGTCGAGGATATGACATTTGTGCCACACGAACTGAAGAAGATTCTTGGATTTTGTGAAAAGGGATTGCGGCATACGCTACTCATGGAATACAAAATCAAGTGGAAGCATCTGTTAGCAGTCATCTCCTGTCTGTACACTATGTCAGGGCCTTTGTTGTGGGTGTGCCCGCCCGTTTTAGTGTTTTCCCATTTTTCCTCACTCTCCATGTATTTTTTCCATGTTATGGAGGTGTGGCAAGGCTGTCGGCTGCCCCCAATTTCTGGCTGACTGCTTGCTCAGGCATTCGACCTGTCCAGGCAGGCACCTGGCCGACTGGCCAAGGGGCTGCCCATGGCTGGTCGTGCTGCTGTCGACCTGTTTAAGGCTGGCCGACCAGCAGCCTGGGTCTATATAAAATGGCCCCTTACCCCCACACTCCACATTGTACTCTCCGGGATTTTCTTTGGTGTATATAGCAGAGTTATACAACTTCTCTCTCTCTCTTTCATCTGTATCTTGCTCTCTACAGCAGTTGTCTTCATTTCCGTTGTGCATTCTGACATGGTATCAGAGCCCCAGGTGGCTTAAAGCTTAGAGACAGTGGGACGTCGAGGGTGTGCTGATTTGAGGTGCTGATTGGAGACTGTTTGGGCTGTACAGGACTTGGAGATCGGGTAGAAGGCGGCCATCACCGTTGGACAGCCACCTTGCATATTATTTGCAACCTCTTCTTCTTCTACTTTTTTCCCACCCACCCTCCCTTCACAAGACCTTGTGAACCCTTGAGATGGCTGACTTGCTTGAGATGGTTGAGAAGCACGTGATCCCAACACTCCCCACGTTCCCCATGGATCGACAATTGGACGGAAACAACTACGGCATATGGAAGATAATGTTGGAGTCTGTTTTGGAGTCTTATGACTTGGCTGATTTCATTGTTGTTGGGGTTCCACGGCCGGAGTTGGAAGATGGGGAGTTACCCTCTGTACGGAAGGAACGGGAGGCGCAGGCACAGTTATGGGATCGTGTTAATGCCCGCGTCCGTTCTTTTATCTTCCTAAATTGCACACCACAGGTGATCAATCACATAAAGCATATGACGTTGGCCAGAGGGATTTGGCAGCATTTGGCTTCTCTATACAACAGGGATCACCCATGAAGAGGATCTCCTTGGAAGTTCAGATGCGGGTGATGAATCCTACAAAGTCGTCGACGATGCGGGAGCACATCAACAAGTTGCAGGCTTTTCACAGCAAGAGGTTCTCCAGGCAAGGAAAGAGAGATCGTCAGAGGATATGGCCATCACATTGTTGTCCCATTTGCCCTCTCAGTACTTAGCATTTTACTCCTCTTTGATCACTAGTGGCAGGCTCAGCACCATCACATGGGAGGAGCTTGTGCCAATGGTCTTGGACCAGGAAGAGCAATTCACAAACCCTCCACAGGGCAGAAGTTCTGAGGCCTTGATTGGCCAGTGGTCGAAAGGCCGTAACAACAACAACAAGAACAAAGGAAAGTCTTCATCGGAGAAGTCTTTTGAGAAGAAGCCCAATTCAGACCGTGAGAAACTGAAGGCCGAGCGGACCTACAACCATTGTGGCAAGAAAGGCCACTATTGGAGGAAGTATCCCAAGCGGAACAACGGGAAGAGTGCTGATTCTTCAACTTCAGCTGCAAAGACTCCAGCCTTTGTGCACTTGGAGATTTTGGACACCGATGCTTCATCTTCTTCGAGCGAGGAAACAATTGACTTCACCACCAGGGATACTCAGGAATGGATTCTTGATAGTGGTGCTTCCAGGCACATGACTCCTTCCTGTGATTTCTTATAAGATCTGAAAGTCGCATTTTCATTGGTGACAATTCCACCATGCCAATTCACAATGAGGGTCGGATGGAGATCATTCCTGATGGCAGAGGGGGGAATCATTCCTCTCGTGTTCTTTACGTCCCCGCACTTGATTTTCATATGTTGTCAGTGCATGACGTTTGCAAGACTGGCTTCCGGGTGGAGTTTGAGGAGCATTCTGTTGCTCTACGGGATAAAAAGAATGGCCACGTTGTTTAGGAAGCGGAGTGGAGAACGGTATATACAAACTCTCAGCACTCTCCTCACTTACAGGCTCTCAGATTGGTGACTTGTGGCACTTTCGGTTTGGCCACTTGAATGTGGATGCATTGCGGCTAGCTTTCCGGGACCAGATGGTGGTTGGCTTGCCAGATGTTGGCAGCAAACAGGGACACTATAGTTCTTGCATTCGTGGTAAGCAGCACAGAGAATCTTTTCCGAAGCAAGCTTCCAGGCGGGCTTCGAAACCTTTGGAGTTGGTACACACTGACTTCTGTGGACCTATGCAGACGCCATCCTTGGGAGGTTCTTTGTATTTTATGCTGCTGCTTGATGATTGTAGCAGATTCACTTGGGTTTATTTTCTTTCTCAGAAGGACCAAGCTTTTGCTCGGTTCAAGGAGTGGCATGTGATGGTGGAGAAAGAGTCTCGCTTGGAGATAAAGACTCTTAGGGCTGACAAAGGAGGAGAGTTTTCTTCCAATGCATTTGTGCGGAACATGGCATCAAGCGGGAGCTGGCCAATATAGGTTCGCCTTCAGAGAATGGAGTAGTTGAGCGTAAGAACAAGACTATGGTGGAGATGGCAAGGACGATGCTGGAGCATCGTGATCTTCCTTGTCCACTTTGGGGAGAAGCTGTGGCTACAGTTGTCCATATCCTCAGCCGTTCTCCGACGCCTTCAGTACCAAACATGACTCCCTTTGAGGCGTATTTTGGCAAGGAAACTAGATGCCTCCCATTTCCGTGTGTTTGGGAGTGATGCATATGTTCACATTCCAAAGAAGCAGAGGAGGAAGCTTGACTCAAAGTCCCAAAAGCTTGTTTTTGTGGGATATAACTCTCTTTCCAAGGGATACAGGTTGTATGATCTAGAGAGGAACGAGGTCGTCGTCAGCAGAGATGTGGTTTTTGATGATCATGTTCCAGTTTCCACTGTTGATGAGCCGCCACGTCTTGGAGACCTAGATAATGATTTTGATGATGATTCTCAGTCAATTGTTCCAGCTGGACAGCCTCAGTCAGTTGAGGAGGTTAAGCCCGTGGCTCGAGATGAGCCCGTGCAGCAGCTGGAGGCTCCGCGTTCTGTTCGAGTACCCAGGTGGTTGGTAGACACCCTTCGGGAGTCAGGTGTTACGGAGCTTCCCTCTGAATGGACCATAGAGGACGGACCTCGAAGATCGCATAGAGTTTGTGACAAAAGTCATTCAGCAGAGCTCTTACAGATAAACTATGCTTTGATGTCTCGTATCATGTAGGACAAAGAGCCCACTTCTGTCAAGGAAGCCCTTGCACAGGATACTTGGAGGAAAGCCATGCAGGTGGAACTGGATGCCATAAAGAAGAATAAAACTTGGGAGTTGGTTTCGAGGCCATCGAAACGGTCTGTCATTGGTGTTAAGTGGGTCTTTAAGACCATGTATCCGTCGGATGGGTCAGTGGACAAACACAAAGCCCAACTTGTGGCTAAGGGTTATGCTCAACAACCTGGCATCGACTATGAGGATACCTTTGCACCAACAGCGAGGATAACCATGATTCGGACCATTCTTGGCCTTGCTTCTTCTTAGCAGTGGCCTGTATATCAGATGGATGTGAAATCTGTGTTCCTTAATGGTGTGACCTGCAGGAGGAGGTATATGTTGAGCAGTCTCCGGGCTTTGAGGTTCTAGGATTAAAGGGGGTGGTTTACAGGTTGCGGAAGGCCTTGTATAGTCTTGAGCAGGCTCCCAAGGCTTGGAATCAGAAGATTGATTCCTTCTTTCTACGGACTGGATTTCAGAGATCAGTTGCAAATCCTAGCTTGTATCTCTTTCGGGAATGCAACATGGTCATGTAACACGCAGAAGCTCTGAGAGTCTTCTTTCAGCCCTAAACACTCCTGGAAACATGCTAATGCAAAACGCAGACATGAAGAGAAAGTAGAAAGAGAGTACTCTTCTACAACCCTAGGCTGTCTTCATAAAAAGGGTGATAAACACCAAAATCTGTCCTAGACAAAGGACCCAACTCTTATGGAGTTGAATGACTACAGCAATGAGCATCCTGGCCTATTTATAGCCCCTTTGGACAAATGAAACGCTGGCCGACTGCTGGTCGGCCAGCCGACTAGGCATATATCCATATATTCTGAAGCGTTTGCAGCCGCCTTAGCCTTCTCTTGCCATTTTAGCTCATGGGAGGCCCAAATCTATAAATTGGAGCCCTCTCTCTTCATTAATGGAGGCTCTCTTGCTGCACACTAGCCTCTACCACCGTTGGCAGGCTGCCCTAATGATGGCTACTCTCTTTCTCTCTCTCTTGAAGGCTGCCCATGAAGAATACCGGCTGTTGGGGACTGTTTTGGAGGCTTCCATCGCAAAGAAATACTGAAGGCAAGCGTATTTAATCATTTATTATGATTTCTAACCATTGTACTTGTTGTACCAGCCTTTGTACCTGCTGTACCAGCCATTGTACTGGTTGTACCAATCCTTGTCCTTGTTGTACTTGCTGTACCAACCACTGTACCCATTGTACTAGTCATTGTACATGATGTACCAACATTTGTACCAACTGTACCAACCACCGTACCGGCTGTACCGGCTGAATGGAGAGTTGTACTTGTTGTACCAGCTCTATTGCATGAAGACCCGTGGTTTTTGGGGAAGAATCAATACCCACACGGAGGTATATGGATTATGTTGTTGGCTCGGCATTTCTACAGCCTATGTTCCGGCGTGGTTGCCTCGTCTTGGGCTGTGTTATGGCATTTGTATATGGATAATCCGGCATCTCCCGTGGGGAGAGTAAGGCTAAAACCGGTCTATGGACACATAAAGCGGTAATTCATTCACAAATAACCTGGACTTACTCAGACACACAATCACAGAATCCTCGCTCCCTAGCTCAACAACACATTGGCCCCGAAGTCCGGCGCTCCTTGCGGTATTTCTTTATTGTTAAAAAGTTGGAAAATACAAAGCACGAGTGCAACAGAGCACTCTACTTGCACCAGCTGAGTTTTACAAATTTTGTGAGAAAATTTGCCAGCATAACTGCACTAAAACTGTTCCATAACATCTCAGAATGAGTCCCAACTGACAGGCTCACTTCCATAGGCATCAGACTACCCAATGAAGTCCAAAACATCACAATTCAGCTTGCTGTAATTTCCTGCACAGACCTGTTTTCAGCTCTGTTTTCAGCCCAAATTAACCCTTGTACTGTCCTGGAAGACTTTAGCAAAGTCCTACTGCATTCTGGCATCAACTGGGCAACATAACAGCCCAAAAACAGCACCTAAACAGTGCTGAAACAGCATTGTATTGAAGAGGTTATTACCCTCTTTCATCCCTGCTTTGGTGTAGGAATTAACTACACCGGTTCCTGTTCAAGGAGGCAACTAGCCTCTGCATATAAGCATGAAATTCACACGACTGTACCTGATTTTATCTGATGAGAGCATTACCATAGTCTGCAAGAGAGAGAGAGAGAGAGAGAGACTGTGGGGAGCAAGCTCAACCCTCAATACATGAGTTGCAGGGCAAGGGAGTGCACCACAATAGCTCTTATCCTGCAGCAATCCACCATAATGGCTGCAAATGAGCCTCATTCAGCCCAAAATCCCACGCTTCCCCCTTCTTAATGTGGAAAATACACATAAATTTGACACTTGGCACATTTTTAAGCCTTTTTCCACATGCAATCTTCCAAGCTAAAAATCTCCTGACTGGTTCACACTCTCACAATAGTCCTTGGCCAGCTTTTGGTCCCCTTGACATTCCGCACAAACTGACGCGAACACTTTTCAATTCCGACACTGCCCAAAATAGTAGTTCCCTATATTTTAGGGATGATGTCATCTGCATTCCTTCTGGTCTCCTGACCATCTTTGACCACTATGGTCACTTCAGAATTTGCTTAGAATTCAAGATACATCATTTCGGTGGCGGCCACTTACTAGTGTAAACCGGCCTATGCCCTCATTCAGTGGCCATGTCCTGAACACTGTCATTCATCTTTCAGTGCAGTTCTCAGGCTTAGCCAACCACTGGTCCAAAGTCCCACTGGCTGACCCATTCTGACATTGCAATGGCCCAAGCCCTTCCAAGAGATCCCGAGGGAAAACAACAACAACCAAAGAGAAAGAAAAGAAAAATATATATATTTATAAAGAAATGTAAATAAGGAAAACAACTGCAAAAAGTTTCACCTCCCGGTGACATACCCCCCTCTTGAAAGAAGCAAGCGACCTCGATTGCAAGTCCACATGCAAACGGATGACACAGGACGATCACAAGATTCCCCAGGTGATTAATGTCATCGCATGTATCTCCTGCCAACGGATGACACGGGGCGATGATAGGAATTCCCCACTACCATTTGTGCCATCGCAGGTTCAAGCCTTTCAAATACATGTTTCCGGATGCAACACAGGGCGATAAAAAATATCTTGTACTATTAGTGTCACAACATGTAAATCATTCATTTGAAGCGTAACAGATACAACTTCAAAGCACTGAAAGTTCATTCATTGATTAAGTCATTGACAACAAATGTCAAAACTGTACATTGCCAAACATATAATACAAATGTACAGGTCATTCAGAATTCAGCTTCAAAAAGCATATTAAACCACTGCAGGTTCTAACAGGAAGGCTTCCTTGTAAAGTTGCATCAACTGAGGTGAATCAGCCAGTTCAACCTCAGCCATCCATTTAGCATCCATTGGTGAATAATTTTTGAATTTCACCAAGTATCTTCTTGCAACTTGTCCTTTCACTTTTCTGTCTTTATGGGCCAGAATCTGCTCAGGAACCAGAATTTCATCCAATTCCCCCACTTCAGGCTGTTCCTCTGGCACCATATCTTCTGGCACATTGCCAATAAAAGGTCTCAACAGGCTCACATGGAATGCATTGTGGATCTTCCAAGTGTCTGGCAATTTCAGCCTGTATGCCACATCACTGATCTTCTCTGAGACTTGGAAAGGACCATAATATCGCATATTGAGCTTAGGAAACAGACGTTCCTTGCCCTTTCTTTTTCTCAGTCGTGCCTTTTCAAAGCGCAATAAGACCCAGTCATTCTCTTTAAACAAGAGCTCTCGACGATGCATGTCAGCAGCTCTTTTCTGCTTAGCTTGTGACTTTTCCGAGGCATATTTGACCTTCTTATACGCTTCTTGCCATCCCTCAACATACCAATCTGCTTCAAATATCTTATCCTTTGTCTGCAGAATGGGAGGTACTTTCTTGCCACCTTCAACAATTTCAAAAGGCGCCTTGCCAGTAGAGGAATGCACTGTATTGTTGTAAGCATACTCTACTAATGGCAAATAATGCTCCCAAGTTGCCTTATGTTCTGACACATAACATTTCAGCAGATCTAAGACAGTAGAGTTAGCCTCTTCAGACTGCCCATCAGTTTGAGGATGAAAAGAAGATGAGAATTTCAAGGTCGTGCCCATATTCTCAAACAATGCTTTCCAAAACAAGCTAGTCATCCTTGGGTCTCTGTCACTGACAATAGACTGTGGCATACCATGGTATTTAAAGATATTCAGCATGAAAATCTTAACCATGTGCTCTGGTTTAATCTTCTTTCTAACAGGAATGAAGTGTGCCTGCTTGCTGAATCTGCATATAACAGTCCAGATTCCATCATTCCCTGTCGTTGTCCTTGGAAGATAAAAAATGAAGTCCATGGCAATACTTTCCCATGGTCTCTCTGGAATAGGCAGTGGTCGCAATAACCCAGGTGGCTTCTGTCTGTCAAACTTGACCTTCTGGCATACTAGGCAAGATCTGACATAAGCATCAAGATCACGTCTCAAAGCTGGCCAATAAAAGAAAGTCTCAACCGCTTTCACTGTAGCATCAATGCCTCGATGTCCAGCATACGGTGGAGCATGACTTTCTAGCATTACTTTCGGCCTTGACTGCTTAGTCACGCATAGCTTTCCATGCATCATGAGAAAGCCGTCTTTCAGAACATAGTGATCATGATGTTGATTATTCATTAGCTGCTCATAGATTCTGGAAAAATCTTCATCACTGGCATACTACTCTTTCATATCATCCAATTCCTGGTGATAAGAAATAGAAACAGCTGACACTTGTGGTTTGTGAGACAATGCATCTGCAACCACATTCTTCTTGCCTTCCACATGCACTATCTGAAAATGGAACATTGACAGAAAATTTGCCCAGCGCATGTGTTTCTTTGACAACTTTGCCTGTGTGAGAAAGTATTTGAGCGTCTGATGATCCGTTTGCACAACAAAATCAGCACCAAGCAAATAGTGCTTCCAACTGGTAAGTGCATGGATCACAGCTAGCAGCTCTTTCTCATAAATCTGATAGTTCTTCTCAGTGTCAGAGAGTATTCTACTCTCATATGCCACGACTCGGCCATTCTGCATCAAGACAGCACCAATGCTGTTCCCACATGCATCACACTGCACAAGAAATGACTTAGACAGATCTGGCAATATCAACACAGGATCTGTAGTCATTTTCTGTTTCAGGCATCTAAATGCTGATTTCTCTTTATCTGTCCATTGCCATTTAACGGCCTTCTTTTCAAGCGCATGTAACAGTGAAGCAATCTCTGCAAAATGCCTTACAAATCTGCGGTAGTAAGAGCATAGGCCAAGAAAACTGCGAACATCATGCACAATCTGTAAATCTGGCCATGAAACGATTGCTTCAATCTTAGCAGGATCCATTGTGACACCATCCTTTGATACAATGTGCCCAAGGAAGTGAATTTCTTCCAGAAAGAATTCACTCTTCTTGCCATTAATGAGCAATCTGTTGTGTTTCAGCTCATTAAAGGTTGCTGTCAGATGGTCTCTGTGCTCCTCTTCACTCTTTGAATAGACTATCATGTCATCAAAGAATGTGCCCACAAAACTTCTGTAAGGACGGAAAATTCCATCATTCTGTTAAATGTGGCAAGAGCATTTGTCAATCCAAAGGGCATGACTAAGAACTCATAGAGACCAAATGTAGTGCGAAATGTGGTCTTGTGCACATCCTCGGGTCTGATTCTAATCTGATGGTACCCACTCTTCAAATCTGTCCTGCTAAACATTTCTGCTCCTTGCAAATGGTCAAGAATATCATCTATGCGCGGAATCGGAAATCTATTCTTGATCGTGTTCTTGTTCAAGGCTCTGTAGTCAATACACATTCGCCATGAACCGTCTTTCTTCTGTACTAGTAACACAGGTGAACAAAACGGAGAACTACTGGGCTGAATTAGTCCCTTCTCTAACAGCTAATTAACCTGTGTCATAATCTCTTTCTGCTGGGCTGCGCTAACCCTGTATGGTGGCCTATTGGGCGGACTAGACCCTGGAATAAGATCTATGGCATGATCCTCTGGCCTCTCAGGGGGTAACTCTCCTGGTAAAGACTCTGAAAAACAATCTCTAAACGTATCCAAGAAAGCTTTTCTACCTTCATCTAATGTAGACAAATCAGTTTCAACTTCATTCACTTGCTTTGCAAAAACCAAGTACGCAGAAAGATGATTTTTCATTACTGAAGTTATGGCAGAAGCAGAAATAACTGGGACAGACTCTCCTTTCAGCTTCGCATCCAGAACATGAGTCTTGTCCCTATGTACAATTGTGATTTTCCTGTTGAAAGCATCCAACACTGCATGTTTTCTATGACACCATGGAATTCCCAACAGGACATCACATCCTTCCAAAGGCATGATAAGAAACTCCTCTGTGTCCACATAACTCTGTATATGCATGCGAAGTTTGCCAAGTATAGGAGTGACAGGAACTGAATGCCCAGGGCATGCCAAATCAGCCTGTCCAACTGGTCCCATCTCTTCAGCACGAATTCCCAACTTGGCTGCCAATGCCGGTGAAATAAAGTTGGCTCGAGCACCAGGGTCAAATAAAATCAGCACTGTAGCATCTCTGATTTTACCCCATGCTCTGCACAATTCTGTAGCATTATCACATGGCTGGTCACCAACCATGTCAGGTACCAATCCTGCACTCGGCATTGTCTTCTTCTTGGGTGGCCCTTCTTTATCCTCGGCATCTTTTGCTGGCTGTTGTGGACATTTTGCAGCCATATGCCCTTTCTGTTCACAGATGAAACATTTCCCAGCTTGCATCAATGCCTTTCTCTGTTCAAATGACTTGTCCTGTAGGAAGTTACTGGCAAGAGTGCATCCCAAAACTTCTTATTATACTCTTCCAAATTTACACAGTTGGCTGCATCAAGTTTGTGCCATGCTGTCATAACATCCACTTCAAAAGTATTTGTAAGCCAGGCAAAAGAGAACTGCTGCTTAAACTGAACCCATGTAGCAGGTGCTTGTCCTTGCATCAACAGTGAGGTCCACCACTGCAATGCATTGCCTTTCAAGAAAGTAGCAGCCTTCCGCACCTTAGAAGACTCTGTAAAGTTACCTCCAGTGTATGCTGCATCAAATTGCTGAATAAAAGTCAGCGCTTTCAATTTGTCCTGCATCCCACTGAAAGTCTCAAACTTTACTGCTTGACCTCCTCCTTTGTAATCCTTTTGCACCTTTTCTGCATCAGTCCTTATTGCTCTTTGTCCACTAGGTTGAGAAAATTCAGCCACACTGACAGGTGCTACGGGCCCCAAAGCTGGACTAAAAAAAGTTTGAAATCCGGGTTGCACACCTATATTGGCATAAAGAGGGTTCACGGCTTCCATAGGCATCATTCCTGGTGACCCTCTTGACATCAGTCCTAGCAAAACTGTGGGCGGCCTAGCCATGGCCTGGAAAACAGACCCACCACCAAAATAGCCAGCCTGGGAAGCAACGAATGGAGGAATGGTCTGCATGACCCTTTGCACATTACTGCCCTGGCCATTAAATGCCTGTACCTGTGCCTGGGTAACATGCTGCACTGGATCAGCTAGTATCACAGGTGCCTGCTCAACATGCTCTACCCTCATTTGCAACTGTTCTTGTGCCCTCTCTACGGCATGCTGGGATGCTTCAGCCAGGGAATCCCCTATACGTGACTGCAAAAATTTCTTCATTCTGGGATTCTTAACTAGCTGCTGAAAAGTTCCAAGCATGCTAAGAAGCTGTGCCTGAAACAAATCCTCCTGTTCCTGTTCTTCCTCTAACAAGGCTGGCTGTACTACTGGCTCCGTCCGAGCAGAGGCTGACACCTGGGCACCTGTCACCTCTATACGCTGTCTGCGAGTAGAAGAGGAACTCTCTTCGGCAGGGAGCTTGCCTTTCCCTTTGTCTGTCATACTGTCAACCGAAAGTTTAAGGGAACCTGTATCCAAAGAAAGAGACCGTACTCTTTCTCACCTGTAATCAGTTGTACCTCACTATGTGTGTCTCCTGTTCACCCAATCCAATCCGTGTCCGGGCTCTTGCAGAAAAGAGGACCCTATTCCGGCAATGGAACCATAAAACCGGTCTATGGACACATAAAGCGGTAATTCATTCACAAATAACCTGGACTTACTCAGACACACAATCACAGAATCCTCGCTCCCTAGCTTAACAACACATTGGCCCCGAAGTCCGGCGCCCCTTGCGGTATTTCTTTATTGTTAAAAAGTTGGAAAATACAAAGCACGAGTGCAACAGAGCACTCTACTTGCACCAGCTGAGTTTTACAAATTTTGGGAGAAAATTTGCCAGCATAACTGCACTAAAACTGTTCCATAACATCTCAGAATGAGTCCCAACTGACAGGCTCACTTCCATAGGCATCAGACTACCCAATGAAGTCCAAAACATCACAATTCAGCTTGTTGTAATTTCCTACACAGACCTGTTTTCAGCCCAAATTAACCCTTGTACTGTCCTGGAAGACTTTAGCAAAGTCCTACTGCATTCTGGCATCAACTGGGCAACATAACAGCCCAAAAACAGCACCTAAACAGTGCTGAAACAGCATTGTATTGAAGAGGTTATTACCCTCTTTCATCCCTGCTTTGGTGTAGGAATTAACTACACCGGTTCCTGTTCAAGGAGGCAACTAGCCTCTGCATATAAGCATGAAATTCACACGACTGTACCTGATTTTATCTGATGAGAGCATTACCATAGCCTGCAAGAGAGAGAGAGAGAGAGAGACTGTGGGGAGCAAGCTCAACCCTCAATACATGAGTTGCAGGGCAAGGGAGTGCACCACAATAGCTCTTATCCTGTAGTAATCCACCATAATGGCTGCAAATGAGCCTCATTCAGCCCAAAATCCCACGCTTCCCCCTTCTTAATGTGGAAAATGCACATAAATTTGACACTTGGCACATTTTTAAGCCTTTTTCCACATGCAATCTTCCAAGCTAAAAATCTCCTGACTGGTTCACACTCTCACAATAGTCCTTTGCCAGCTTTTGGTCCCCTTGACATTCCGCACAAACTGACGCGAACACTTTTCAATTCCGACACTGCCCAAAATAGCAGTTCCCTATATTTTAGGGATGATGTCATCTGCATTCCTTCTGGTCTCCTGACCATCTTTGACCACTATGGTCACTTCAGAATTTGCTTAGAATTCAAGATACATTCACATTTCGGTGGCGGCCACTTACTAGTGTAAACCGGCCTATGCCCTCATTCAGTGACCATGTCCTGGACACTGTCATTCATCTTTCAGTGCAGTTCTCAGGCTTAGCCAACCACTGGTCCAAAGTCCCACTGGCTGACCCATTCTGACATTGCAATGGCCCAAGCCTTTCCAAGAGATCCCGGGGGAAAACAACAGCAACCAAAAAGAAAGAAAAGAAATATATATATATTTATAAAGAAATGTAAATAAGGAAAACAACTGCAAAAAGTTTCACCTCCTGGTGACAAAGGCCCTCAAAGCTTGTACATGATATTATTCTCCTTGGGTAATAAAATACTCCAAGGGTGGGGGGGGGGGGGGTCGGCTCATTCCGGCCTCTATGTGGTGTCACGTGTGCAAGCTCCATTTTCAGCATTTGTGGATGTTTTGTCCAGCTTTATGTTTTATGCAAAGTGATGATGGATATGTGTTAAGGCTGTTGCCATGTTTAAATGTTTTAATATGCATTGATGGTATCAACAAGTGTGTCAAAGGCCCTAGTCCCCCGGGCACCCGCCGCGAGTGGTTCTTTGTCTCTCAGCAGCGGTATGTCCATGAGTTGCTTGAGGCCTTTGGGACGGAGAATTGCAAGCCTATCACGTCACCGATGGACCCGAACACGAAGCTTACAGGTAATGATCCTTGTGAGCCAGTTGATGCCTCTCTATACCGGAAGCTCGTTGGTTCATTGATCTGGTTGCTGAACACCAGATTGGACTTGAGCTTTCTTGTGGGGCTATTGAGCTCGTTTGTGCAGACGCCGTTGAAGTCTCATTGGGACGCAAGATTGCGGATCTTGCAATATCTGCAAGGTACGAAGGATCTTGGACTCTTCTATGACACTGGAGATGAAACGAAGGACCGAGTTCGACTCAAAGGTTGGAGTGTCTCAGATTGGGGAGGAGATCCAGACACGAGGTGATCTATAGTTTTACCCTCGGCTCAGGAGCTGTTTCATGGAGCAACAAGAGGCAGCCAACTATTGCCTTGTCGTCTACAGAGGCAGAGTACTGCGTTGCTTGTGGTGTTGCTTGCGAGGTTGTGTGGCTGCGGAGGTTGCTTAGCGAGATTGGGTTTCCCCAGAAGGAGCCCACGGTCATCCAGTGCGATAACCAGAGCTGTATCGCTATTGCTCGGAACCCGGTCTTCCATGTCCGGACCAAGCACAATATCACTTTGTTCGTGAGAAGATCTTGGCTGGTGATATCTTGCTTCCGAATCCAGGAGCTGGCATACGGTACTCACGGAATACAAAAGCAAGTGGAAGCATCTGTAAGCAATCATCTATGTCAGGACCTCTGTTGTGGGTGTGCCTGCCCGTTTTAGTGTTTTCCCATTTTTTCTCTCTCTCCATGTATTTTTCCCACTCCAAGCACCTAGCCGACTAGCTTTTTCTGGTCGGGGGGCTGCCCATGGCTGGTCGTGCTGCTGTCGACCTATTTAAGGCTGGCCGACCAGCAACACTGGGCCATATAAAATGGCCCCTTGCCCCCACACTCCACATTGTACTCTCTGGGATTTTCTTTGGTGTATATAGCAGAGTTACACAGCTTCTCTCTCTCTCTTTCATCTGTGTCTTGCTCTCTATAGCATATAGCAGTTGTCTTCATTTCCGCTATGTATTCTGACAGCATCATGTTCAGGAGGACACTACATGGGAGACATTGACTACCCTTCAAAGGGATTACCCTAGATTTTTACTAAGCTCAAGAGTGAGCTCTTAAGGAAGGGGAGTATGTCATGTGCACAAACTGTATCTACCGAGTGCAACACGCACACAAGACTAGCTTCGAGACTTGGGGTAGCTTGGAGCTAGGTAGGCTGATTGGCGAGCTGGGCTAGGGATGGACATACCGGCGGGCACCCAAGTGTGGACGCCTGGTGACCAGCCAAGAGCCTATAAAAGAGTGGACAAGGTCAGTCAGTTAGTCATAGAGTCTCACGAGTCTTTGTGAGAGCTCTACGGTCAAGAGCTTGGATCTAGTGCAGAACGTGCATCTGCTTCATGCAGCCGAGGCCAGCAGCAATCTCGAGGCCCGTGAGAGGGTAGCTCTGTGGCGGTATGAGACGTCATGGGGTTTAAGATTGGTCGGTGCATCTTGCTAGTTAGCTCAGATCGTGGCTTGGTGGGAACAGCCATGAGTTATGGATTTTGCCCATGGCTATCATGGTTAGGTGGTGAGTCAGGCCTACATCCCCTTCACGTTGTTTGGCTTTGTCTCGCAAGTTTTGGCTCGGTATTTCTACAGCCTATGTACCAATTGAACTTTATGGTTGCCTCGTATTGGGTTGTGTTATGGCATTTATATAAATAAATAATCCGGCATCTCCCGTGGAGAGAGTAAGGCCCTCAAAGCTTATACATGATATTTTCTCCTTGGGTAATAAAATACTTCAAGGAGAGGGGGGTCAGTTGTACACATCTCTCTTTTACAGTTCTATGAAATAAATGGCATATATTTAAGGATATGGCCGATTTCAGTGTTTAATTGCATTAATAGTCATAAGTGTTTCGTGCAACCCCCTGCCCCTCTGGAAGTTACGATATCATGTTCCATTATCTTAACTTGGTGATACCTCGATCTAAGATAAATCTTAGAAAAGTATTTTGTACCATTAAGTTGGTCAAACAAGTCGTCAATGGCGTGGATTATGATTAAGAGCACGTAGTCCATGCACATCCGCATAGATCCATCTTTCGTTTTTACCAAAAGAATGGGTGATGTCCATGGTGAAGAACTCGTGCTTATAACCCTTTCTTCATATACTCAACTAACTACCGTTCCACAAATAGGTGTTTAGGGGAGGGAAGGCCGTCAATCTTTCTACTTTCGTTCTCTTTATATTTTAACCTCAGAGTGGCTTAACCTGTAAGCAAGTTTGCTTATAGATTTTGAGTCTTGACCCTGGCAGTACATCAATGCCATGGTCAAGCTTCCTAGACGATGGAACACCATCTCGGAGAACATCGGGAAACACATCCCTAAACTCTCGCAATAAATCACTCAAAGCAACTTCGTACTATTGTTTTATTGTCTCGCTTTTAGCCTTGGTATTTACGTTTTGTTTACAATAAGATAAAATAGGTTTTGAAAAACAGTGGTCTCAACCAAGGCCCTTTAAGTTATCACAACTTAAACTAGTTTCAACTACGGAAACTTTATCAATCACATTTATTTTATCTACGAAAATAAATTGATGCAAGAGTACAAATATATACCTCGACGAAATCATAGATGCAGGTGGAACCTCCTGCTCACCCTATAGCCTCACCACTCTGCCCTCATACACAAACTCTAAGCTATTAACTCAGTAGCTACGACTCAAGGTAGGGTCGAGATAATACAAACAATCCTTGCCTAGATAAATATCGGCTCTGGCCAAGTGCATGACTTGAAAAGTATTATCATGACCATTAGCCAATGATATAGTATACTTATGGTCACTCTTTGTCTCATGTGGTCCAACTGATGGCTGCCACATCGCCTAGGTAACGCAACAAGCGTAGGTACTATCCGTGTGCGCTACAGTCATCTCTTTGAACTCTGTGGAACTACGAGGTAACCGCTGGATAGTATATATATAGCTGCCGAGAGGATTTACTATCCTTCTCGCTACAACTACCTTCAGCTCCCAACTTTGGACATGTTGCCTTGCTATGTCTAGCCTCGAAACAGTTCAAGCATACATATTCTTTTCTAGCTTTCTCATATTGTTCCTTCTTAGTGGATTTAGATTAGTTTCTCTCTCGAAACGGAGTAGTTTCTTCACCCAGCGCCCACTCTGTCCTCTCTGCTACTCACTCTCGCTCCCTTGCCTCCTGTCGCCTTGAAAGAATTTCCTCTTAAAGCCGGAGCCTTCTTTACTCTCAGTTGTCTTGCTAAGATTATATTTAGAGCAACGTGAAATGTCGTTATAAATCTGCACAAACTTTATGGCCTCACCGAAATTTATCGGTTGCTTAGGCTTTACAAAAGCCTCATAGTCAGGATGTAAGCCTCTCATGAATCCGCGTAAAGTCTTCAAACTCATCGATTCTCTTTAATTTCAACACAATCTCGCGATAGTTGGAGATGTATTATAATAGAGAGATGCCTTACATCGAGCATTTATCCCAATCACGCTAGAACCTTTGCAACTCATTCACAGGCAAAAACTCTTTTTAAAACGTTGTTTCAAACTCTACCCAAGTACTCAGAAGTCTCGGCTAAACTCATCCACCATTTACACACCTTGCATGTCAAAGACAAGCTAGCCTCTATGGGCCTCACATCCTCTAGCGTCTGCCTAAGGTTTTGGATAACCGACCACTTTTGTAGAAAGATATTTCTACTCTCTCCCAAAGCTCGGCGGCTTGAGGTCCTTCAAGAGATTAGCAATCATTACGGACTGCTTCGCACTACGTCCTCGGTAGGAGGAAAATGCACCCTCCTCTATGCAAATCTCAGTGCAACAACACTTCTTGCAGGAGTACCAGCACTAACGTCCAAACGGGCATGAATACTCCTAAGCACGGACAAAATCTCGGTCTGATTTCTCTCCAATGCGTTGGTCCTTACAAACAACTGGGCTTTGGAGCCCCTCGAGATATCCATCTCCGCCCTAACTCCACATCTCCATAGGCGTTCTCATCGAGAAGATCGTCTTGGAAGTAATTCTCATTAGTATCATCAACTTGCAAGGACTACTCGTCCACTAAGTTCATATTGTCCGTCGCTGTGAATGGACCTACGGGGTCGAGTATCATCTCCATAGGCGTTCTCATCGAGAAGATCGTCTTGGAAGTAATTCTCATTAGTATCATCAACTTGCAAGGACTACTCGTCCACTAAGTTCATATTGTCCGTCGCTGTGAATGGACCTACGGGGTCATCTACGAACAGAAAAACATCAAAAGCTACGTCAATACAAACATCCCCGCTCCCTCGCGAGCCCGAAGAAGATCGCGTCATCTCGGTCTGGTGAGCGGTCACTGCCTAGACCAGACACGGAGGACAACATACGAGGAAACCTCCATAATTCACCTAACGACGGCGAACTATCCCCGCTAGCCATGCTGGAATCGGATTTCTCAAGTCTTTCTTTTTTTAAAATTAATTAATTTATTTATTTATTTTACAGTTAAATAACAAAATGCAAAAAATAAATAAATAAAAGACAAGATGAGAATTAGATACTCAAGTCTCATAGAGTGTGCCGGCTGCTGGAGACGCGGTCTCGTCGAGGTAGGTGTCGATATTCCAATAGTAGAGAGACAGTGGCAAGATTAATTCCAAAGACACCTTCGACATAGAGGATATATGCGTCGTCAGCGCGTCGAGTTGGCCGCGAATACCTTTGCGTGGGAAAGCCCTCCAAGACCAATGATAAACAAAAAAAAATATTACTCTAATTTTATTTACTCTCCTATGCGTTTCAACAGAGAGCTACATGGGGTTCTTCTTTGTCTACACACATAGACCCTTGCCTACACACATAAGCGTACTCCATCTCGGTTGTGGCTACGTCCACTCGACAACGAGAGAGATACCGAGAACGAGAGAGATGGAGACGAAGAGATGGTAGCGGTCCCCTCCCTTCGCATGCGTTGCTGCGGCTCACCAAACAGGACAGAGAGATGCGAGGAGGTGCACTGGCACCTCTCCCAGTGCACCTCCCCTCCTTTTAGTGTTTGTTGTTGCAACCCGAGAGCAAGAGGGGTGAAGAGTCGGCCCTCCCCTTTCGTGTGTGTGCTGCGCTGCAGCCCGAGGGTGGTCTCTTTGGCAGCTGGACATGAGAAAAAGAGCGGGAGAAAAAGTACTCTCTCCCCCTTTTTGCTACTCTGCTGTCTACCGCCTATGTCACGGCGGTGGCCCCTTTGTTTGGCAAAAGAGAGAGAGAGAGAGAGAGAGAGAGAGAGAGAGAGAGAGAGAGAGAAAACTATATTAACGTCCTTTAGAGGCCACATCTGACCTATAGGACTAATCAGATACATCCATGTGATTACATTCCACTTCAGGGGCAACAAAATGAAAATAGAGATAAAACTAAAAATAGTTCAAATTCCCTACATGACCATAGGAGAATCCTAGATAACATGAAGGATTTCTCTAGCAGCTACTCTTCATTACTACCATGTTTGGTTGTCCTGAAATCTGCAATAACAGCTCTACTTCTACGGTAGACTGTCCATTTTCCTTGTTTCCTTGCTTCGTATACTATCTTGAGCTTGGTGTCGCTTCTCCCTTGACTACCGTCAAGCGAGAGAGAGAAATGAAATGAAATGATATATTAACGTCCTCAAAAGGCCAAAATGACCTATGAGACCAAACAACAATTGGTGGATCTGATACAATGTCTGTGTAAGAAAAGCTAAAACAACTAAACAACTAACTGAAACTGAAACAACAACTATGAGGAAAAGTAAGGTACTAGGAGCTCCTAATGGATAACATCTCGGAAGGAAAACTCCAGCAACAAAGGTAAGCATCATATACATCACTATCCAAAGATGTCTCTCATCGACTCCATGGTGAGTACTCTGACTGTACGTCTCCCATGCCGTGCTGGTATGGTCCTGATCCTCTGTTGTAGTCTCCGCCGGTGTCGGGATGGGCCTCTCATCTTGGGATGCCTGGACCGCCCCAGCTCTATAGCCCGATCAATCAGTGTACCTCTGGTGCGGCTATACTCTGGGGCTAGCTGCAATGCCTGCTGGCCTGAGTGCTCAATCTCTGGTCAAAAGAAGTCTGTAATCTGCCTCTGTAAGTGTCTCTCCCTCTCTGATCCCCTCCCTCTCAAGAGACCCTCTCTATGTCTACGCAGCTCCAGCAAGTATAATCCGAGGCATCTCTGATCCTGGTATCTCATGACTCTGGAAAGTGGTCTGAAACCCTCTCTGTACAGGCACTAAAAACGACCTCATATCTCATAATATACTGGACAATGACATATGTAATGTAACTCTGTCGTTGGCTCCATCTGGCACAACTGACAAATCCTAGCCTCAGCTGGTACTCCTCTGAATCTGCCAGTCTCAATCTCTAGCTGGTGTGAGGATGTGCGCATCTGACCAATAGCACACCGTATCCCATGAGAAAGATGAGTATCCATGTAGCTGGGTCTAATCACAAACCCATCCTCCGTGAGCTGGAGAAGATGATCTCTATAGAAAGCCATCTTCGTACCAAGCTCATGTGTCGGTTGTATCCATGTCCTCCTAGTGTCCAGCTGAGTCAAGTCCTGTCTGATAAGTCTGGTAATCTCTGCCCGTGTGAGAGAGAGGGAGGGTGCATCCAGGGAGTACTGAAATGGAAGTAGCCTGTCCATACTAAAGCCATGCAGTTGGAACCAAGCTGTCATCTGTGCATACCAACATGATCCGTCTCCCTGTGATGCCAACTGTCGTGAAGACTCCAGGGCTAAGCGAGCATATCTGTCTCTAGGGAGAGCCCAAGTGCTATGTATAAAGGAGACTGATCGAGTGAGTGCCTCTACCACCAATGGGGGGGCAGCTCTGCACGGATAATATCATGTGGTACGGAGGCCTTGGCCCTAATCATCCGGGAAATCATAGAAACCAAGGGCCTCTCCATACATCTCCATCCATCAGTGCTACCAGCTCGGCTATGGTGATCCACTGAGGGTCCCCATATCTCCACTCCATACAGCATGGCTGAAGTGACCAAAGTGTCAAAGAGCCAGAGCTTTGTTCGAGGTTCCTGAAACTGAACCTGCGAACACATCCTCTTTAGTCTCCCCAATGCTACATAAGCTCTGGTCAATCTGGTCTCCGCTGCTCTCCTCAAGGAAAATAGTGGGCCACTAAAAACCACACCAAGGTAAGTATATGCATCTGTATACTCCACTGTCTCCTGACCATATGTAAAGGTGGGTACTGACCTCCTAACCCACTGTGCTGTGGTGTTAAACACCATCACCTTGGTTTTACCAAGGTTAACAGACAATCCACTGTCCTGTGCAAACGTGCGCAATGCATCCAAATGACGCTGCATCCCCTCTGGAGAATCTGAGATCAGCACAATATCATCAGCATACAATAACAGCGGAATCCATGTCCCTGCTAGTTGTGCTCCTCGGTCACCCTCCCGCTCTACATAGTCCGAAACCTCATCCACATACATCCCAAATAAGGTGGGAGAAAGGGGGCAGCCCTGTTTCACCCCAATAGTGGAGTGAATCATCTCAGATATACCCTGAGTAGTACGTACCTGCCCCACAACTGTCCTGTATAAAGCCATGATTCCCCAAATCTGAGCACTCCCATCTCCTGTAGTCTGCGCATCAGTCTGGCTCTCGGTACTGTGTCAAAAGCTTTGCGGAAATCCACAAAGCAACAATAAATCCTCCTGCCATATAATCTGCCCTCCTCAATAATAGCTCTGAGTGTCAAGATATGGTCAAGAGTGGAGAAACCTCTCCTGAACCCTGCCTGCCCTGATGCACGTATGCCCTCTCAACTAGAGAGAGAGAGAGAGAGAGAGAGAGAGAGAGAGAGAGACTACGCCTTCTCCTTCCCGACTGAATAACGAAGAGAGAGAGAGAGAGAGAGAGAGAGAGAGAGAGAGATATATATATATATATTAAGTGTCTACTAAAGACCCAATGGGCCTATGAGACCAAAGTGATGCAATAATGTCCATGGCATATCTCATCATGGAATGGAATATAAAACAAAAAGAAAACATAAACATGGGTGATACAAAACTGTCCATGGAAACTCATCATGGAAATACTAAGAACATAGAAACATGGAAGCAGCATCAGCTCCGAGTAGATGGTATACTACTCTCCAAAATATCAAGCATGGGGCTAATGAGTATGGCCGAGAGGTCTCCCTTAGCTATGTAGCGCTAAGTGCACTTCTCCCCCCTGCTGTGCGCTGAAAGCGAGAGAGGGAAAGCTTCGCTCGTTCTTCCTCTTCTCTACACACACACACTGGCTATGCTCCCCTCTTCTCCACCACACCCCCAAGATATGGTTGCGGTTCTTATTGCATCCTCTCCACCACACAATCGTGCTGCTTAGATCCAATTTTTTTGAGATAAAATCAGATTTGAAATTGAATGGTTCAAAACCATTGAGTGGGCCCGGCCCCAATCACGTGGACCCCGACCAAACAAATCTAACGCTTTGATATCAATGTTATGCGCTTGTAGCGACCATGCATGGAAGATCTCTGGATCACCACCCAGTCATAGAGAGAGAGAGTTAGGGATCCTCACCGCCGGACATATGTAGTGACTTGCCTGCCCACACATGTCCAACCGCCCACGGGACTACGCCCAAGCACCCTCTCCCCCGAACCTTGGCTCGCTCTCCGCCCACACTCCGTTGTCGGGAGGCTGGGAAAAGAAGAACCGCCTCCATAGCTACCTACCTAGCAGCCTTGGAAGACACAACAAACACAAGGGGCACCACCAGCACGATGCTGGAAACAGAAATCTCTCAAAACACCACACAGAGAACAAAGAAAAGGCAGCTTCAACGGCTCACATATCCCATTATCAAGGCCTTTTATCTGTTACCAAGGCTAAGCCACTCAGATATCATCAACACAAACCCTATTTGTCCATTTACAAGGGGTCATCCATCACACATAAATTTATCAATTGACAAGCTTCAACCCACTCTTCCTTGCACTCTCCTTTTATCACACACTCACAACAAACAACTCACACACACTGCCCAAAGGTTTCTCTTGGTTTCACACCAGAGGCCTCGAAACAAGGCAGCTACCACATCTCTTTCTCTGCTCCCAGTCTCGGTGTCGTCCAGCTTCTCTACAGCTGCCAGTCTCATCTGCACCACCAGCTGCCTTCACCTAAGTGTCTTTTTGCACAAGGCGACCACCCTTATTCTCTTCGCTCTCCACGCTTTGCCCACACGGCAAATCCTTGAGATGGCTCCCTAGCGCCTGCAGCTTACCCGCCAGTTGCCTTCCTTCAACGAGGCGGCCAACACACCTGCGACCTGCAGCTCACCCACACTCTCCTCGTACCCTTGGCGGCTCCACTCCACGCTCCCCAGTGCCTGTAAAACCACCAGCGACTGCTTCAAGACACCAACCACACAGGCGGCCACTTTCCCTTCACCACCTCTCCTCGAGCCACTTCAGCGCTCTCCTGCGCCCTTGACCCTAGCTGCGCCTTCTCGCTGCAGCTCCTCTACCAGGTGGTCCCTCGCTAGCACCTGCTTGTCCCCGCTATATCACCAGCCAGGCTCTTCTTGCAGAATTCTCAGAGAGCGACCTCTCGTTGCTTTTTTCTCCCCCCAGACTCCTCTCACCAGCGGCCACCGCTTTCACTTCCTTTCGCCAACCTTCTGGAGCTCGCGTTGGCAGACAAGCTGGCAGCCATAAAGACTTCCATGTGGCTCCTTATAAGGTAGCCACGTTTATCATTATTTTTTATTTATTTTAAAGCTTCCATTAGATGGCCACACAATGCCCTCTACATCACCTTGTTTCATCTGATTCACGTGCGGCGCCCATACTTTCCTTCCAAAACAGATGCAACATCTGCCCACAGCTCATAGTCAGCAGCACCAACTTACCAAACATGACAATTGCCCCATGCCATACTTCAATGCCTATCAAGGCCTTCATCAAGATTTTTTTAAACACCAAAATCCGCACAATACCACTTCTCAACACCATGGCTATCATGCCCAAACCCTCTGCAATGTGGAGATATACGGCCATTCCAAACCTGAAAGACCCTCCAAACTCAAGCATAAGAGCAATTCATATTTTGCTAGCGTCCCTTGTAGATTTCAATATTTACAGTCTGAATTGGGCTCTCTCCACATAACCAGCATATGTACATCCATTTCCACCAGAGGTTCATCAAAACCCCATCATTGACATCCTCATGCTCTTCCACCTCTTACTTGCACACATCCAAGACACCCTCTTGACAAATAGAAAGCTCATATAATAAGAACTTCAAATCTCCAGCAAGCAGCTGCTCCAAAGAAAAATGCATGCACTAACTCACTCCAAAGCCATTCAGTCTGTACATTTGCCAGGGCATTCAGGGCAAAGTTTTATTGCACACCATGCATCCCATATGTACACGGACTCAAAACACCTTTACAGAATTTTGCCTGACATACTTTGCCCAACCCCTAGCCTGCTGAATCATTCATGATCGGCAGTAAAAAGCATTTCAAGACCTAAATCCATATCCAAAAACTGCCCTTCATCTGAAATCACATCTTCAGACACTGCATCCTGCACAATCACCATCAAACGTGCATAATACTTCTTCAACCTGTATCCATTTACCCTGGAAGCATGTAAAGTTTCATCTAAATCTGCCAATTGATAGGTACCATTTGCAAATCCTTGCATCACCAAGAAAGGTCCTTCCCACTTAATTTGAAACTTCTTATGAAAGGAATTATCCAGCCTGCTATTATAACGTAATACCAAGTCATCCTTCATAATTCCTTTACTTTTAATTTTCTTGTTGAACTTCTCCAACGTCCTTGCCTGCATATCTTCATAATGCTTCAAAGCATTATCCCTGCTTAGCTGTGCTTCTTGTAAATATAACAGCCGCTCTTTAAGGGCATCTTTAGGCTCTTCCAAAAGCTTTTCCAACATTTTAACACCTGGTATCTCCACCTCAATAGGCAATAAGGCTTCTTTCCCATAAACAAGATGAAATGGAGTGAAACCCGTACAAGTCTTAATTGCTGTCCTGTATGCCCACAAGGCAGCAGGCAACTCCAGATCCCAATTCTTGCCTTGTCGCTCTGTCACCTTAGATAAAATCTTGATCAATTCACCATTGAAACGCTCATTCAGGCCATTACACTGTGGATAGTAAGGTGTGGTAAAACTGCGACTGATCTTCATCTTTGTACACAAATAGTCCATAAGCTCTGCTCTGAAACCTGGACCCTGATCAGAAAGCAATTCCAATGGCATACCAAATTTACAACAAATATCCTGATATACAAACTTTGCTACTTCCTTAGCAGTAATTTGTTTTACTGCCTTTGCTTCCGCCCATCTAGAAAGGTAGTCAACTGCAGTCAAGATGTAGCACTTCCCTCGGCTAGTAATAGGCAATGGTCCCACAGCATCAATTCCCCATTTTTCAAAAACATCATAAGCAAGAATTATCTTCCTCATTTCAGGCCTTAATATCCGTCTACTATGAGCTTGGCATTGTTTGCATGACCTGCACCAATGATTAACATCCTTATGTACACTTGGCCATACATAACCTTCCTGCAATACCTTATGCAAGGTAATCTTTGAGGCAAAATGTCCACCGCATGCTCCTTCATGGTTTTCTTTAAGAATTTTGTAGATTTCTTCCTTTCAAGGTACCCGTCGCATTATCAAGTCAATTCCCTTCAAATACAAAGCATCACCAACCATCACATACCTTGCAGCTTTCCTGATGAAACCATATTTTTTTGATTTTTCAATACCACTAGGAATCATCCCTGTTAACAAAAACTCCTCAACATCCTGTAAATTCTCCCTGCCACAATAAAATGATGCATGAGCTTTAAGAACAAAAACTTCACCAATCATTCCCTGGGCTGCTTCATGAGCCTCCTCATTATGGCCTCGATCCACATGCTCAAGACTCCAAGCTTCAAATTCCTTCAACAAGCCTTTAATCTTGAAACACATCTCTTTGAGTGACATATTCTTTGACTTCCAAACTCCCAACACCTGTTTTACCACAAGCAATGCATCTCCTCGAATGCGAATCCTGTGTACACCATGCTTCAAACATATTTGCAATCCAACTTCCAAAGTCAGATATTCCGCTTCATTGTTGCTATGTGCATCCACCTTAACACCCTTCTTAAAAACAAGGCAACCCTGTGGATCATAAAGCACCAAACCTCCTGAGGCTGCATCATGGCTTTTCCTGTAAGAACCATCAAAATATAATAAGTGTGCATTCACCAACTCAACCGCATCCTCAACTGGCTTCTTGATGGTCTCCTCCTTTATAAGAAGAGGACTCTCCTTATATGTCAATAGATCAGCTAAGGTAGCCCTGGTACTCTCTTCCACCAAGAATGAGAAAGTAAACTCCTGCAACTCAATCACCCACTTCATCATAGCCTTAGATAAATTTGTGCCATTTATCAACTGAGGCAAAAAAGTGTAGCTCGTCAAAAACACAAAGGGGTGAGGCACCAAGTAATGGCGGAACCGTCTACATGCATACATCACACTAACCATAACAAGTTCCACCTCTGATAACAACCTTTCTCTAGCAAGTTTTACTCTGCTAGCACAGTAGACTGGTTGCATATAATGTGATTCTTTCCCCTTCTGTAACAACATAGCTCCAACAGCATCTTCACCTACTGAAGGGTTGACATAAAATACCTGTTCCCAGTTAGGCGCCTGCATTGTAGGAATAGCACCCAACACCTCTTTCACTTTTTGGAAAACTACCTCACACTCCTCCGACCAATGTAAAGGATCATGCTTTGCTGCTTGCTGCAAAGGATATAACAACTGTGAAGATAGAGAGATGATTCGAGCCATATACTTCACCTTTTGCACAAAAGTAGTCAGTTGCCTTGTATTCTTTGATGTAGGAAGAAGAAGAAGAGACTTGACTTTATCAGGATCTGGATCAATACCATTCTCTGAAACAACATGGCCCAAGAGCTTCACCCTCGGTTGAGCCAAAAAACACTTTTTTGGATTTAATTGACCACCACACTCATCATAACGCTGAAAAACTGTAGCCAGTCTATCACAATACTCTTGCCTGGAGCTGTATATACAAAAATCATCAATAAAATCCTTAACAAACTTGTTCAAAAAAGGAGATAATACCCAATTTACCCTTTTCTGATAGTAGGCTGGTCCATTCATCAATCCAAAAGGAAGAACTTTGTAGCAGAAACACCCCCCCACGGTGTAATGAAAGTCGTCTTGCGCTGATCTTCTTCTGTAATCTTTAACTGAAAATAACCTGAATACCCATCACAAACACTGTACCTTTCATATCCAGCTACAGTATCCAAGATCTCATCCAAAAAAGGTAGGGGGTAAGAATCCTTCTTTGTAGCAGCATTCAAAGGCTTGAAATCCACACATATACGCCACCTGCCATCCTTTCACAAACACTGTACCTTTCATATCCAGCTACAGTATCCAAGATCTCATCAAAAAAGGTAGGGAGTAAGAATCCTTCTTTGTAGCAGCATTCAAAGGCTTGAAATCCACACATATACGCCACCTGCCATCCTTCTTTGGACTCACCCCTGTAGGACTTACCCACTCAGCTGTGTCCACTGGTGTAATGAAACCTGCACTCAACAACTTATCAACTTTCTCTCTCAGGGCCTGCATTTATTCTCGTCCCATCCTGCGAAGCTTCTGCCTAACTGTTCTTACACCTTCTTTCAATTCAATCCTCAAATCTGGCCCTTTAAATCCTCGAATCTCCCTATAAGAGGTGATGAACAATTCTGGAAAATGAGACAGCATATTAACATATCTAACCTTTTCTCCACTCGAGAGATCCGGACTCAGCATTCCTTCAATCAGCTCCTGCTTCTTCTTCACTTCTATCTTTGGCTGCAGTAATTCCTCGATCACTTCATACGACCCCAAGGTATCTTCTCCCTCAGCACCCACTTCATGCACTTCTTTATCTCCATTACCTTGTTGCTCTGATATTAGGAAAGCCACATCTGCCTCTTCTTCACTAGAAGCAGTAGTCGATGAATCCATCTCCGATTCAGAAGTACTGGTAGTAGTTTCCTCTAACCTCGAATCCTGTGGCCTCTCCCACACATCATTCAAAGATCTCCTACTATGCATCTCAAAAGATTTTTTATTACCCCGCTTATTATGCAAAGAAATGGTCCCATACCTCCAGTCTTGTACTGCACCCACCACTCGCAACCAGGGTCGTCCAAGAATAATTGGAAAAGCACCAAGACCCGCAGGCATCACATGAAAATCTACAATAGCTTTGACATTAAAAGCTTCAATTTCCAATTCCTTTACCATACCAAGACATTTTACCTTTTGATGATTAGCCATTCTGATTCGAAAACCAGAAACCCCAGACACCCTCAAGCCTGACTGCTCCACACATGATTGGGTAATCACACAGATTTGAGCTCCTCCATCTATATAGGCCTGACCAAGGTTCCTACCTTTACTCCACACCTCCACAATAGGGCAAATATCTGGAAGCTCTTCTAAAGATAGTACTTTGACTGACCTCTTCTCTGACTCCTTTTCCATTGGATTCACAAGTCCCTTCCATTGCCTTCTCAATCTTGGCACCATCTCCACCAACTGCCCAAAGGTGATGTTGGCCTTCCTATTCACCAAATCAGATTTCAAGTCATAGCTGGTTTGCCCATCCCCCAGTGGGAAGTCTGACACCTGGAACCTTCTACGAGGCTTCCGTTTCCTTTTGACTTTCACATCTTCTCCTTCCTGCTGCTTCCCCTTCTTACGGCTGGGTCCAGCTACTCCCTTTCCTTCTCTTTCATCCGTTGTGCGCTTGCCAACGGGCATCACATCCCCTTCTTCTCTCACCTGAACATTCTCCAGAGTAACAACATTCACGATCTTTGCCTTCCCTTTCTCCTCAGCTGTGATTCCACTGGGGCCTGCTTGATCCCTGATATCAATACCATAATCGTTTGACCTGTCAGGTAACTGTGAAGGTAGTGGGTACATATCACCACCCATTCGCTGAGGCTTATCACAATCTGTACTCAGATGACCAAGCTCACCACAGTTCCAGCATGTAGGGATGAAACGACGGCCCCTACCACGTCCACGTCCATACCCTGCTTGTCCATCTCCCCCTTCATGATTATTGCCTCTGCCTCTACCACGTCCACCACGTGTACTTCCCATTAAATTTAAACTCAAATTCTTCATAAGATCAACCATCTGTTTCATATCCTGTCGCAATCCCTCATCAGAACCTGCAGGAACCATAGGTACTCCTTGACTAGCTTGTGGCACCATCTGCATAGCTTGGGCTTCAGTGGGCTTCAGTGGGCTTCATCCTCTCAATCACTGCATTCATGGGTGTAGTCTCCACTCTACGAATCTCCGGCTGTGCTACAACTGGAATCATCCCTAGCTGATTCATCCGTTGCAACTTCCAATCCTTTGATTTGGCAATTTCCACCGCATCCTCATAAGACCTGGGCTTCTTCAATTCCACCTTCCAGCGAATACTCCTCTTAAGCCCGGCTACAAACTTGTTTTTCTTCATCATGTCAGGAGGTACCTGGTCTTCCCCTAAAGCCCTGCATAAAGTCTCCCACAGCAAAGAAAATTTCTTCACATAATCATCAATTGATTCAAACTCACCCTGTATCAAAGCTTGCACCTCATGCCAAACCTTGTCGGGGTCTTCTACCTTCTTGAACCTGTTGCTAAGTGCTGTCTTTAATCCATTCTCAGTCATATCGATACGTGGAACAGAAACCCTCAATGACTCCTCATAAGCTCTGTACCAGGTCCTTGCATCCCCTTTCAAACAGATGCTCAGTAGTAGCCGCAACACCTGTACCGACTCATTGATGTGGTTGCTTATGCATGCAACCTCCATCCTTTCCAGAAAATCTGCCACATCCTCATTAGGATCACCATAAAACTCTGGATAAGACATCATTTTAATCCCCAAACTTCACCTCAAATCCCAAGAAAACACCTTTCCTGAAACTCTCAACTCCTAGGGCATACACCCTGTTGGAATTAGGGTTGCAGGAAAGCACACAAAGCTTGGAGAAGAAGAAGCAAGAATGCACACAACACAAAGTGTATTAGATTGTGTCAACGTACAAAAGATAAGTTAGCCCTAGAAGGATGGGCGTATATACAAGCCGGGGGAAAAAACCTCCTAAAGAGGGAAAAAGTGGCCCGGCGGTCCTAAGTGTGTTCACACACATCACTGCCTATGTATATGGCAACAAATCCCCCCTGGGAGTGATGGTGTGAACGAGAGCTGGCACTCATGTATAGGGGAGTGCCATGCCCGAAGTAGATCAATCCACAAAGGGGAGCAAGCCCAAAGCTTTGCGGAAAGCTTCGAACTTCTCACGAGGAAGCGCCTTTGTGAAAAGATCGGCGACGTTGTCCTGTGTTGGCACATAGGCCAAGCTGATCTCTCCTGCTGAGAGTCTCTCCCTGACATAGTGATAATGCACCTCAATGTGCTTTGTGCGAGCATGAAAAACTGGGTTTCTCGCAACTGCCAATGCGCTCTGACTGTCAGTGTAGATAGAGGTGGCAGACTCCTGTCCAACACCCAAATCAGCCATAAGCCGTCTGAGCCACACACACTCAACCGTAGCTGTGAAAGCTGCCCTGTACTCAGCTTCACAACTAGAAGTGGCCACAGTAGGTTGCTTCTTGCTCAACCAAGATATGCATGAGCTACCGAGCATGAAATAAAAACCACTTGTGGACACTCTTGTGTCATAGCAACCAGCCCAATCTGAGTCCGAAAAAGCATGTAAATCTGGCGGCAACGATCCCCCCTTGGGATAAAACAACCCAAGATGTATGGTGCCACTCAAGTAGCGAAAGATGCGTTTAACTGCCTTCCAATGCTGAGACCCTGGGCTATGCATAAACCTGCTCACCTGTGAGACTGCAAACTGAATGTCCGGCCTCGTAATGCATACATAAATGAGGCAACCAACAGCTGTCTGATAGAGTGTGACATCAAAGTGATCTCCAGCATCATGAAGACTCAACTTCAAACCTGTCTCCATTGGAGTAGCAATAGGATTGCAGTCTTCAAGGCCAAATCTCCGCAACAATGTCTCAATATACTTTGTCTGACACAAAGCAATACCTCCATCACACTGCTTAAATTGTATCCCCAAATAATGATGCAAATGCCCCAAATCTGACATCTCAAAAGACGCATTCAAGTCAGCCTTAAAACCAGCATTTACTCTCATTTGGTCTTGTGAGCAGCATGTCATCGACATAGAGAGCAATGATTAGATGTACATCATCCACATGTTTAACATACAAAGTGCTTTCTGTTGGACTATTCTGAAACCCATGTGCAGTCAAATATGCATGTATCTTTTCATACCAAGCTCGTGGAGCTTGCTTTAAACCATATCAAGCTTTTTTCAACCTGCACACTTTGTTTTCCTGCCCTCTTTGAACAAAACCACGAGGCTGCGATACATACACCTCCTCATGCAAATCTCCATTCAAGAACGCAGTCTTTATGTCCAACTGATGTACATTCCAACCATTATGAGCTGCCAATGCACAAATGCTACGAATGGTAGTCATACGACAAGTGGGAGCAAAGGTCTCATCAAAATCAATGCCCTTTTCTTGAGCATAACCCTTTGCAACAAGCCTAGCCTTATAGCAATCAACACTGCCATCTGGCTTTCGTTTCAACTTAAAAACCCACTTACATCCAATGGCCTTTTTACCAATAGGCAAATCACACAAAGACCATGTACCATTCTTCATTATAGCATCATATTCACTTTGCATTCCAGCAAACCAATTTTCTGAATTTTGTGCCTCATCAAATAAAAGAGGTTCTTCCTCTTCACACATACTAGACACAGCCAAAGCATAACAATCTGATGCATAAGAGGCATGCTGAAAGCCTGAACGAGTACGACTAGTCATAGATGCATCAATCTTACTATCACACAAGGTTTGCACCAGCCATTTAGGCATACCTCTAGCTTGCTCATTTTCAGCCCTATCCTCATGAATTACATCCTGTAAATCTGCATCAGAAATAGGCTGATCTATGATGTCGTTTGAAATCTGCATAGGTTGAATATTTGCCTCATTAGGACTTACATTTGAATTCCCACCTGTAAATAGAGGCAACAACGTATCAAATACATCCCGTGAGCTCACACCTGTTTCTTTGGTACATGATAACAAGGGCTGCACAGCATCTTCCACAAAAACAACATCTCGACTAATCAAGATACGCTTTGACTGCGGATGATACAATCTGTAACCCTTGCTCTCAGCACTGTATCTAACAAAAATGCATTTGACAGCCTTATCATCCAATTTTTTGCGTTATTGCACAGACACTAAAGCATAGGCCAAGCAACCAAAGACACGTAAGTGACCAATAGAAGGCTTCCTGCCATGCCAAGCTTCATATGGAGTAATAGACTGCAAGGCCTTAGTGGGACACCTGTTGAGTACATATGCAGCAATCTCCATAAGTGACCTGTTTTTCCTCTTAGCAACACCATTTTGCTGAGGGGTATACGGCACTGTACATTGGTGTTTTATTCCATGACTAGCCAGAAATGCAAACTCTTTAGACATGTACTCCCCCCCTCGATCAGAACGGAGGATGCCCACAGTACAATTGGATACATTTTCAACCATAAGAAAAAACTGTTTGAAGCACAAAAACACTTCGGACTTTGCCTTTAGTGGATATACCCATGCATGCCTTGAGTAATCATCAATGAAAGTCACGAAGTACAAGTGTTTACCAAATGACGGAGTTTGCATAGGCCCACATACATCACTATGTACAAGTTGCAATTTGCGAGTGGCCCGCACAGAACCATCCTTTGGAAACGCAGAACGCTGCATTTTGCCCAAAATACAGCCTTCACAAACATGTTTCAATGGTGCCTCAAGAGGGGGCAATGAAGCAACCATATCAAATTTCTGCAAACGCAGCAAACTAGCAAAGTTCAGATGACCAAAACGAGCATGCCATAGTTTTGCATCTGAAACTGCCTTTTCATCAGAAATTGCATTTGCTGAATCTTCCACACACTTGTCATAAGAGTTGAGCCTATACAGCCCACGAAACAAGGTGCCAGATACAATAATCGTATCACCAGAAGTCAAATCATGAACAGTACATCTGTCATCCACAAATTTGACTACAAGTCCAAGTCTAGCAAGCGCAGAGACAGACAATAGATTCTTCTTTATCCCTAGCACATACAAAGCATCTGAAAGTGTGAAAGCGCTGCCATTTGCAGCCGTAAGCATAATTTTACCAACGCCCTTCACTGAGTAAGAAGCATTATTAGCACATGTGGCAGTATTCCCATTAGAGACAGCCTCAAGAGAAGTGAACATATCACGATGCGAGGTAATGTGCTTTGTAGCACCACTGTCAAAATACCATACATGAGAGTCAACAGAAACTGCCAAACATGCATCATGTACAGATGGGTCATACTGGCAATACACGCTAAACGCCCATTCTGTATCCTGCACAACATTTGCAGAATCTGCATTTGTAGAAGCATCCGCTATTGTGGCTGCATTTGACTCTTTCTTCTTTGCCTCTTTAGCCTTTAGCTTAGGACAATTCTTAATGACATGATCATTTGCCTTACAATAGTTGCACCTAGTCTTTTTCTTGCCTTTATCAAGAGCCTTCTCAGACTTATTGTTGCTACGTGTGGAAGGAGAAGAAGTTGCAGACCTACTAATAGGAGAAGAAACAGTGGAAGGGGCTGCCTTACCACTTCTTTTTTGCTGCTGGACAGCAATAAATGCTTGATCAACTGCACGTTGCCTGGCCCTGTTTTGCCTGGACTGCGCTTCTTGCAAGAGCTTGTTGACTAAAGTATCATACTTGACAGCATCAGGTCTGTCCTCATTAAGAAGTCTCCACGTGGAAGCAAAAGTCTGATATGTCTCAGGTAAAGCATCAAGAACAGTCTGCACAAGAGAATGATCAGGAATAATCTCACCTGCAGAAATCAACTGTTCTTTGAGATCTTTAATCTCAGCAAGAAAAACATTCATGTCATCATCTTCTTGCATAATCTTCAATTCTAGCTCTTTACGCAGGTAAGCGATTTTTGCCTCGTTACGACTTGCATACAAACCAACTAGAATATCCCAAGCCTGTTTTGCTGTTTTAGCTGAACGAATATGTGGGGTGATGTTACGTTTGACAGAAAGTGCAATCAAGGCATGAGCCTGCGCATCTTTACAATCCCAACGAGCTTGTTCAGCAGTGGGTAAAACAGCAGCAACAGTAGAGCTGCTAGAACCTGCAACATCCTCAACAGATCCTACATCCACAGAACCTGGACGTACATCCATACCCTGCACAATGTTCCACACTCCTTTTGCAACCAAAACATGCTGCATCATGTATGCCCAAAGTGGGTAGTTGCTGTCTCCATCCAATTTGTCTTCAGCAGACAACATGCGAAATACATCATTGCTGTTATCAGCCATGACCACTGACTGAAACTAATGCAAAAGCTACCTGTAATGAAGCAAAGACTGAACAGAGAACAACTCGTGCTATGTAGCACGGTCCACAATAGAATACGTATGCCTGTTTTGCAGAAAACTGCACTGTCGAAATTTCTACAGAAAATGACGAAAACACCTGTGCATAACTTGAAATGCAAAAACGGAGCCCGAAACGACCTCAAATGCAAATTTTGAGAACGCTAAGCCCTATGGGCTTATTTGCACAGTATAGGGACTTGTAAGCGCTCGTGAAAACTCACCTCAATCGGAGAACGTGAGTCGGAGGGTGCTGGCGGCGTAGCCCTGGGAGCCGATGCCTGCTCTGATACCAATTGTTGGAATTAGGGTTGCAGGAAAGCACACAAAGCTTGGAGAAGAAGAAGCAAGAATGCACACAACACAAAGTGTATTAGATTGTGTCAATGTACAAAAGATAAGTTAGCCCTAGAAGAATGGGCGTATATACAAGCCGGGGGAAAAAACCTCCTAAAGAGGGAAAAAGTGCCTCGGCGGTCCTAAGTGTGTTCACACACATCACTGCCTATGTATATGGCAACACACCCTTGTAAACTGAAGAAAATACCAGAGCTATCTCCTCAGTGAGGGGCGCCAAAAAACTGTCGGGAGGCTGGGAAAAGAAGAACTGCCTCCATAGCTACCTACCCAGCAGCCTTGGAAGACACAACAAACACAAGGGGCACCACCAGCACGATGCTGGAAACAGAAATCTCTCAAAACACCACACAAAGAACAAAGAAAAGACAGCTTCAACGGCTCACATATCCCATTATCAAGGCCTTTTATCTGTTACCAAGGCTAAGCCACTCAGATATCATAAACACAAACCCTATTTGTCCATTTACAAGGGGTCATCCATCACACATAAATTTATCAATTGACAAGCTTCAACCCACTCTTCCTCGCACTCTCCTTTTATCACACACTCACAGCAAACAACTCACACACACTGCCCAAAGGTTTCTCTTGGTTTCACACCAGAGGCCTCGAAACAAGGCAGCTACCACATCTCTTTCTCTGCTCCCAGTCTCGGTGTCGTCCAGCTTCTCTACAGCTGCCAGTCTCATCTGCACCACCAGCTACCTTCACCTAAGTGTCTTTTTGCACAAGGCGACCACCCTTATTCTCTTCGCTCTCCACGCTTTGCCCACACGGCAAATCCTTGAGATGGCTCCCTAGCGCCTGCAGCTTACCCGCCAGTTGCCTTCCTTCAACGAGGCGGCCAACACACCTGCGACCTGCAGCTCACCCACACTCTCCTCGTACCCTTGGCGGCTCCACTCCACGCTCCCCAGTGCCTGTAAAACCACCAGCGGCTGCTTCAAGACACCAACCACACAGGCGGCCACTTTCCCTTCACCACCTCTCCTCGAGCCACTTCAGCGCTCTCCTGCGCCCTTGACCCTAGCTGCGCCTTCTCGCTGTAGCTCCTCTACCAGGTGGTCCCTCGCTAGCACCTGCTTGTCCCCGCTATATCACCAGCCAGGCTCTTCTTGTAGAATTCTCAGAGAGCGACCTCTCGTTGCTTTTTTCTCCCGCCAGACTCTCACCAGCGGCCACCGCTTTCACTTCCTTTCGCCAACCTTCTGGAGCTCGCGTTGGCGGACAAGCTGGCAGCCATAAAGACTTCCATGTGGCTCCTTATAGGTAGCCACGTTTATCATTATTTTTTATTTATTTTAAAGCTTCCATTAGATGGCCACACAATGCCCTCTACATCACCTTGTTTCATCTGATTCACGTGCGGCGCCCATACTCTCCTTCCAAAACAGATGCAACATCTGCCCACAGCTCATAGTCAGCAGCACCAACTTACCAAACATGACAATTGCCCCATGCCATACTTCAATGCCTATCAAGGCCTTCATCAAGATTTTTTTAAACACCAGAATCCGCACAATACCACTTCTCAACACCATGGCTATCATGCCCAAACCCTCTGCAATGTGGAGATATACGGCCATTCCAAACCTGAAAGACCCTCCAAACTCAAGCATAAGAGCAATTCATATTTTGCAGGCGTCCCTTGTAGATTTCAGTATTTACAGTCTGAATTGGGCTCTCTCCACATAACCAACATATGTACATCCATTTCCACCAGAGGTTCATCAAAACCCCATCATTGACATCCTCATGCTCTTCCACCTCTTACTTGCACACATCCAAGACACCCTCTTGACAAATAGAAAGCTCATATAATAAGAACTTCAAATCTCCAGCAGGCAGCTGCTCCAAAGAAAAATGCATGCACTAACTCACTCCAAAGCCATTCAGTCTGTACATTTGCCAGGGCATTCAGGGCAAAGTTTTATTGCACACCATGCATCCCATATGTACACGGACTCAAAACACCTTTACAGAATTTTGCCTGACACCGTCAACTCAAGTTTGTACACTAATCCACCAACCTTCTTAAGCATTTTATAGGGACCGCAGTATCTAGGTGAAAGTTTTTCGCACTTTTCCGTCTTTAAAGTCTTCGACTTCGCAGGGACTTTCAAATATACGAAGTCGCCTTCTTCAAAGCCTACTTTTCCGCATATGTCTTCGCACGATCTTGTGCGCTACGTATGCTATCTTTTGTTGCCTGCAGCATATGTTGCATGTCTTCAAGGAACTCCTTGATCGACTACAACTTTTCCTTCTAGCCCTACGGCTATAAGAGATCTCGACTAGAAGCCATACATCAACATGAATGGACTAAATCCAGTCGCGGAATGTTATAAGCAAACTCCAAATGCGTAGGATTACTCCTCCCGATTGGATTGCTTTTTACTGACATCCGCATGAAGCATGTCTTCTAGCACTTGGTTGACTCTTTATGTCTGACCATCAAACTGTGGATGATCAACCGTACTGATACTCAGAGTAGTGTCCAACTTTTTGAAGGCTTTCCTTCAAAACTGACTATCGAACTTTCTATCTCTATCAGAGACTATATATGCCGACAGGCCATACAGTTTGTAGAGATATTCAATGATCAACCTAAATAACTTAGGTGTTTTCACTGTCTTTTTATGAGGTATAAACTTGACCATCTTGGTCAATCAGTCAACCACTACCCAAACCGAATCATTCCCTTCATTCGTTCTAGGTAAACCATTGATGAAATCCATAGAAATACTTTCCCATTTCCTCCGAATATTCAATGGAAGCAGGAAACCTCCAACCTTAAGGCACTCAAGTTTATTAACCTGACACTTTTTGCATTTCAACAGGAAGTCCTAGACATCCTTAAACAAACTCGGCCAATAAAATTGTCTGTTGATTGGTGCATAGGTCTTCTGTATCCTGGGATGACTAGCACTTAGACTATCGAGACTTTCTATAAGAATTTGGGCCCGAAAATCACCAATAGCTGGTACGCAAACTCTACCGTTGTAAAGCAGGTACTCATCGTCAATGGAATAGTATCTATACTTTTTCCCTCGACGAAGTTTATCACCTCCAAGTGAACTAGTGTTAAATGGTTGTGAATGGTCAGTCTATCCCTCAATACATAACCCAAGAGACTCATCTAGTCGCTCCGGACTAGCACTCGCTCCTCTTCCCGCAGAAACCTTGACTACTCTCTCCGTACTAGTACTCCTTTCTGACGAGGGAGGTGGCTGCAGTTGTATATAAGTGCAGTCGCGTACTACCTCTGAAAAAGATGAATCATGCTCACATAAACCACGTAGTGGCTCCAAGAGTTCAATCTTTAAGGTAGTGAAACTCAACTCGTCACCATCGGCATGCAACTCAACGCATCCGCTACTACATTAAATTTACCTATGTGGTAACGGAGTGTGTAAGGTCAAATTCTTGTAGAATCTCTGCCCACCAAGCTTTTCTACCTTTAACTCACTCTGACTTGAAAGTCATTTGAGACTTTCATTATTCGTATGCACCTCAAATGTAGCGCTATACAAATAATGTCGCCACTTTTTTAGAGCATGCGTCCCCTTTACAATAAAACTATCCCAATGGCCTCCCGACTAGCGTTTGTCTCTAAAACAAACAATTCATTGGAGTCCACAACAATGCTCAATACTGGTGCCATCACGATGGCCACCTTGAGCTTCTTAAAAATATACTTCATTGAGGATTCTCCCAACGCATAGTTTTATCCTTTGTCCTCAACTCATCGGTTAAGGAGACTGCAATCTTCGTGTAGTTCTTTACATACTGTCACATGCACACCCAGTTGGTGTACATGTGACACGGCATTCTAAGCATTCATAAACATTCAGCAGAGCATTCTTGGCATTAAGCAAAGTCATTCAAGCATTATCCAAGCATTTACAGTAGTTAACACATGTACCCAAGCATAGATCACAGTCTGAGCATCAGTGTAAGGGACTGTTATAGGACCTACAGCAGGTACATAAGGCATTCAAGGCATTTAGGGCATGTAACATATCAAGTTGGGGCCTATGGAACCAACCGACAGATTGTGCAAACAGCCGATAGCATTTAAAGGGCTTTTTCTAGCATTTATGTGTCATGGAAGATCAGGCTGACAGCAGCATATTGTCCGACCAGCAGCAATATCCCATATATATAGAAGCGCATCCCTCATTCAGTCGTATCTCTAGTCCTATTAGCGTTTACAGCCTATGGAGCAAGGAGAATCAACAGCATATAGTTAGAATTCAACATTTAGCAATTCAGTCACCTCCTGCCTTCTACAAAGGAAAGACAGCATCTCAAGGGGGACCTCAACATTGGAGAAGGGAACATTCAGTTGGCATCAGCATTCAGCATCTCTCTCTCTTCCCGAGATAGATATTGACCTAGGACAAGCATAGATCTATTTATAGATCTTCATTGTAACCATTGCATTAATATAGCTACATTGCATTGCATTAACACCATTGTCTATCTCTTAAGTATAATTAAGTGAAGTTTAGTTAAGCCTACGGTTGTTTTACTATGATCAATCCCTCACATGTCACAAGAACCCCGACATACCTAGAAAAATCTGCAGTTTCTCGAGATTTCTAGTTTCAGGCCATCTAACAATGACATTTAACTTATGAATCCATCCGCGTACCATCCGCAAGACACTATGGCCTAATTAGTGGATCTTCTTGGCGAAAAAAATCGCACTCAGATTCCTTACCAAATAGCTTATTTTCCTTAAGAAGTTTGAACACTGAGCGCAAATACTGTAAGTGTTCTTCTTTTGACTGACTATATATAAGAGTATCGTCAAGAAAAACTACTATGAGTGTCACAAGAACCCCAACATACCTAAAAGAATCTGCAGTTTCTCAAGATTTCTAGTTTCAAGCCATTTAACAATAGCATTTAACTTATGAATCCATCCGTGTACCATCTGCAAAGACAATATGGCCTAATTAGTGGATCTTCTTGGTAAAAACATCGCACTTGGATTCCTTCCCAAATAGCTTATTTTCCTTAAGAAGTTTGAACACTGAGCGCAAATACTGTAAGCGGTTTTCTTTTGATTGTGTATAAGAGTATCGTCAAGAAAAATCACTACGAATTTTTTCAAATATGGACGTAAAACCTTGTTCATTAGTGTCATAAATATCACTGGAGCATTTGTCAAGCCGAACGGCATGACTAGGAACTCATTATGTCCAAAACGAGTCTTAAATGCGGTCTTGGGAATATCTTGTTCCCTTATCTTAACATGGTGATACCTTGATCTAAGATCAATCTTAGAAAAGTATTTCGTACCATTAAGTTGGTCAGAAAACTCGTCAATGTGTAGCATTAGCTATTTATTCTTAATCATAACTTGATTATAAGCACAGTAGTTTATGCTCATCTCCATAGACCCATCTTTCTTTTTTACCAAAAGAATGGGTGATGTCCATGGTGAAGGACTCGGACGTATAAACTTTTTCTTCATATACTCAGCTAACTGTCGTTGCACTTTCTTTACCTCGAATTGACTTAATCTGTAAGCAGATTTACTTATAAGTTTTGCCCCTGGTAGCGCATCAATGCAATGGTCAAGCTACCTAGGCAGTAGAACACCATCTCGCAGATCATCGAGAAACACATCGCTAAACTCTCACAATAAATCTGTAACATGCGGAAGCTCTGGGGGTCTTCTTTCAGCCCTAAACACTCCTGGAAACCATCTAATGCAAAACGCAGATATGGAGAGAGAGTAGAGAGAGAGAGAGAGATGTGCTGGAAATTCAGTATCTTAATATGGTACAAAAAGGTACCTCCACTACAGCCATAGGCTGCCTTATACAAAAGGTGGTAAACACCCAAAATCTTGTCATACCCTAGGACCCTATGGACCCAATCCCTAGAGGATTGAATCGTTCCAATGAGGAGCCTCTTTGCCTATTTATAGGCCTTTGGTCTGCTTGGGAAACTGACCGACCAGCAGTCGGCCAGCCGACTAGAGATAAATCCCAACTTGCCGATACGCCTGCAACAACCGCCTCAGCCGACAGCTCCTGTGTCCTTCTTTGGTTCAGCCGACAGCTCCTGTACACAGCCGACAGCATCTTCAGGTCATCTCCAAGTCCCCACTTCACGCAGTGCTCCATGTCCTAGTCTTTAATCTCTTTTTCTGGCTGCCTCTTCTGGATAATCTCTAATGTCCATGGCATATTCATGCACATGACTCTGTGTGGGAGCTGAGCTCACCACGGAAGCTGTGGAGGCGACGGCGGCGGGCTTTGGAGGCTTCTTCGGACAATCCCGAGAAGTATGTCCTTTTGTATGACAAAAGAAACATCTACCCTCCTTCTTGTACTCAGAAAGCTCCTCAACACTTAACTTGCTGTCATGTGCACAGTGTGTATCTACCATGTGCTACACGCACACAAGACTAGCTTCGAGGTTTGGGGAAGCTTGGAGCTAGGCAGGCTGATTGGCGAGCTGAGTTAGGGATAGACTAACGGGCGGGCATCCAAGTATGGACGGGCGGGCGTCCAAGTATGGACGCCCGATGACCGGCCAAGAGCCTATAAAAGGGTAGCCAAGGTTAGTCATTAGTCAGTCTCGCATGACTTGTGAGAGCTCTTTGGTCTAGTGGATCTAGTGCAGACGTGCGCCTGCTTCATGCAGCCGAGGCCGGCAGCAGTCTCGAGGGCCGCAAGGGTAGCTTCGTGGCGGTATGGGACGTCGCAAGGTAGAGATTGGTCGGTACATCCATCTAGTTAGCTCAGCTCGTGGCTCAGTGGGGACAGCCAAGTCTGTGGGCTTGCCCACGGCTGTCGTGGTTGGAAGGTGAGTCAGGCCTGCACCCCCTTCTTGTTTGTTTGTTTGTTTCAGGTTTCGAGTCTTGTACCAGGAGCGTTCTACGAGGAGATCTATGGGGATTTGACAGTGGTATCAGAGCGTGCCTCGTGAACGAGCAAGTTGGTAGGTAGAGAAGATGAGGTCGAAGAAAGGTATGTGTTCAAGAAGCTTGCTGTTTTGTTTATGCATGATGCTGCTGTTTTTTCAGATAGTATGTTGCTTTTTCATCAAAGAAACCCGTGATGAGCGTGTAGGTGGTTAGCAGGGTTGTTTGCTTTGCAAGAAGAAGGCTGAAGGTGTTTGTGCAGTCGCATGAACAGTTTTGAGAGAAAAAAAAAGCATGTTCGCTTTTTGTTGAACGAGAGAGAGAGAGAGAGAGAGAGAGCGAGAGAAGCGATCGCCGGCTGTTTGCGGGTGCTGGTTGAGTACGGCTGGCCGGGTACAAGCGTTGCTACCGGAAGTTGTAGGCACAAGCATGTAGGCAGCGGCCTACGCAGGCGGCCAGGCTGGGAGCCGGTCAGGCCTACGTAGGCGGCCATGCTAGCAGACGCCTAGGCCTACGCAGGCAGGCGGCGAGGCCTACACAGGCGGGCGGCCAAGCCTAGGCGTAGGCTGGCGCAGGCAGCCACAGTCACCTGAGCGAAGGTGGCGCCGGCAGCACGGTCGGCAGCAGCAGCAGCGAAGGTGACGGTACCCAGTCAGGCAACGGCAGCATACAGGCGGCAGCGCTAAATCCAGGAGGGGTGAAAAAAAAACCAGTAAAAGCATTCACGCCAACTTCAGTTTGCTTTTGTTTTTTTTTAGATTAAACTTTTTTTAAAAAAAAAGTTAAAAGGCCCCCTAAGGTTTAAAAGTGTTTTTTTTTTAGAAAACAGAATATATATATATATATATATATATATAACACAAAAGCAAAAGCTCAAGTTGCTTTTGGGGAAGCTTATATAAACCCCTTAAGTGGACCTCTTGCCACACATCTCTCAAGTTTTCAAGCTCTCAAGCTCTCAAGTTCTCTCGCACTATTCTTGTGCAAGATCGAATTTTCTCTCCACTTGCTCTCTTCACGATGTCAACCCCCGAGTTGGAGCCCCTTGTCGAACACAAAGGCTTGCAGGCTACGGAAGATACCGATGCCGATCTTTTTGACGATTATGTGTCCAAATCTGATTTCCAAGAGTTCAAAGTAGCTCTCGAAGCTTCTTCTTCGGAACGTCAGGCACAAATCGCCGCCCAAATGCAAGCCTTGCAGAACTCCATCTCTCTCTTGACCACTACCCTATCTACTCTTTCGGGTATGGATACCTTGGCCTCTGCTTTAGGCCCCAACATTACTCCGGAAGAGTTCGGGGGCGAGCAAAAGCAGCGTACCAAGGAGATCGGGGACACTTGGCTACATAAGTGGCAAGTCCATTTTTAGTTTCATCCATATGATGATGGAAAAAAGACCCAGTTAGCAGCAGGTTTCCTCTCAGGCAAAGCTTTGCTTTGGTGGAAGGACCTCAACTCTAAGCCAACGACTTGGGCACAATTCGAAGACGTCTTCAAGAAGGAATTCCTCAAGAAAGAGGATGATTATGATGTTGTTGCCCGGTTTACCGCTTTGACCATGACCTCGCAGCACCTCGCTTACGAGGTCTACCTCCAGAAATTTAGGGACTTGTAGATAAAAGCTACAAAGATGGATCCCACAACTCTTTTGAGGTTCTTCGTAGCTGGTTTACCCGACTCATACCGTTTACAGGTTAAAAATAACAAATGCAAAACTTTGGACGAGGCCATTCATTCAGCTCGTATCTATGATGATACAATGGTCTCTTCCAAGTCTAAACCCGTTACCGAGTAGGGGGAACAAGCACAAAAGAAAGTTCTCCGCACCAATGGCTAACACAACCGAAGGAAAGTCTTTGGACCAATCTTTGAAAAATTCAAGTTCAACACCAGCGAAGAAGAAATGACTCCTTAAGGCTTTGAAGCTCAAGAAGGAGGGACGTTGTTTCATCTGCGAAGAAAAAGGACACATGCGTAACAAGTGCCCAAAGCAGAAGGGTGCAAAGACCAACGCAGGACCCAAGCCAAAGGCAACTAACCAGTTGTCTTTGACAGGTACCTCAGTTACTGTACTTTCTCGCCCTAGTACATGTTCTGATTGTCTGTTCAGCTCTAAAGTTTTTGGCTTGTATGATCTTCTCCGAGTTTATGGAGAAGTGAATGGCCATAGAATCCACATTCTTCTAGACCCTAGCAGCTCACACAATTTTGTTAACTACAAACTTGTGCAGAAATTGAGTCTTGATACGTCACCCAGCGATCATACCTATGAGATACGCCTACCTGCGACGGGTCGGCAAGTATGGGATCGAAAGGTGAAGATGCTACCAATCCAGATTCAGGACTACAAAGATACTTTGGAATGCTATATTATGCACCTAGAACATGTAGAGTTGTTATTAGGAATTGAGTGGTTTAAGACTATTCAAGTCCAGATAGATTGGTCTAGTCATATTTTTTCTTTTCAACATAGGAACACCTCCTTTTCACTGAAAGGGCTATCAATGACATGGCCTGTGCATCTCTAGAGTCCCATCTCTTCTGCTCTTGTGTGGGAGCAGGTTCTACATCAGGAGCTCTTTGAGCACCTCTCCTTTGAGGCGTGGTTGGCTGTATGGTAAGTGGGCGTATGTCATCACCACACACGATGCCCCAAAGCCCTTTGGCTACCAGCAAATTACGGATCATGAAACTCCAGAGGGAGTAGTTAGATCCATCCAGCTTGTCCTCCTGGGTGAGCACACCAAATACATCTGTAGCATTCTATGCCATGTCAACAAAATATACCTGCAAGCAAACCAAGCAACAATGTGCACTGCCAGGCAACCAAATGTCCTATGCAAATGTATGCCTGCAAACCAAAGCAAGTGTAAACCTGCACCAAATTGTCCAATTACACACAATGTGTATACATACGCGACAAATCGCAGCTGTAATGCTCAATTACATGCTCCAATCAGAAAATCCCCAATTTTTATGCACTCCAATCGCTTCAATGTGCATCTAATTGGCCAATTTTCACAAAAGCCCCAAATTTCTGCAACTGAAAGAGGTTCAATTTGCTGATTTTGACCTCAATTTTGAAAACCCCCAAATTGCAATTTTTCAATTTTGCCTCAAATTGAGAAATCCCCCAAATTGCACGAATCCTGTACCATCTACAAGCTTTCAAATCTTCCTGGCAAACCCCCAAAATTTGTCGAATCTGGAGCGGAGTGCCTGCAAAGCTTATTTTGTTTAAATTGTTTAATTTTTCTGTTTGCTGAAACAAAGGTACCTGCACGTGTGGGCAGTACTGATGCACAGCCAGGAAGATGCAGTACGGAAGCACAGTCGAGAAGAGGACCTGGGCGTTGAGCTTCGGCGGACGTTGGAGTGCAGAGCTACAGGTGTCGAGGAGGGCGTACACAGCTGACGAGGCAGGCTCTGGCAGGGCGGCACCAGATGTCGGGCCAAGCAAGCGCAGGCAGAGGCGGGCGGTGGGCAGGTGCCGGGCCAGTCAGAGGTGGGGCCAAGTGGAGATGGAGGCGACGGCTACTGGAGTGAAGCAGCGAACGGGTGGACGGCGTGGCTCTGGCGGAGCGCTGTCGGATGAATGGAGCAGCAGCCGGAACGGAATAGAAAGCACGACCGGAGCAGAACGACGAGCAGGGTCGATGCTGGGCGACGGAGGCCGGAACGGAACGTCGAGTGCAACGGAGTGGAGAGGGCGGCCGGAACACCGACGGACGAAGAGTCGACGGTCGGAAGGCAACGCTGACGTATGGTCGGCGGCCGGAACGGGGAGCGGGAGCGGTGCTAGGCGGCGGCGGGGCTGTGGCCACTAACGCCGGCGGCGGCTGGACAGGGCGGTGCCGCTCGCGAGCTGGGCGGAGGAGCTGGTGCCGCCCGTTTCTGGTGGCCGGACGGTGGAGCAGCGACGGAACCGACGGAAGGAAGCAGGCAGTCCGACAACAGAAATCCACAGTCTGACGACGGAAATTCGCAGGCTTTCTTCCAGCAGCAGAATTTCAAGGCCAGCTCCCAGCTCTGATACCAATTGTTGGGTGTTGGACTCACACACTCACACACACAAACCTACACATTAGGGTTAGGTGCAAGGTAGAGAAGCTCACACACAGAAATGAGAGAGAGAGCCAAAAGTGTGGTATCCACAAAATGCAAGTCAACACTTGCATGTGTGCCACATCCATATAATATAGAAGTACAAAATATATTATGTTAGAGTGTCCTTTCACACTTGATGTCCAAGGGGAAAAACCACATGGAAAAAAATTACCCTTGGTTAAGCCCTATTCACACATAGCACTACCATAAGTGAGCATATGCCTACATGGTATGCTAAGCATGAGGTCAAATCAAGGATCAGCCCGCCTTATTCATGTTTGATGATTGTGCAACCGATAACTTCATCTCTATTCAGATGGCAGCTGCCTTGGGTATTGAGGTTGAAAACATGGGACCTCAGACTGAAGCCGAAGCTGCCTTTGTTGGTAAAGAGGTCCAGGTTACCCCACTGATAGGGAAGTTGTGCATACATATCCAGGGCTACCTTAATAATGAGCATTTCTTAGTTGCACCACTAAATGGATGTGATGTATTGCTGGGCAAGCCATGGCATCATAGGCTTGAGCCCCGCAAAGAGTACAAGACCAACATGATTTCTTTTATGCATAGAGGCCGCATGCATTTCATTGATGCCAGCAAAGAAGGGGATTCCATCCCACTTGTATCTCACATCCAGATTAATAAAGCAATGAAAAAGAGTCTTTCTGCGTACTTGGTTTTTGTTCGTGATAGCATTGTACCAAATCAACAAAATGTGGATGCTATGACTTATGATAGGCTGAATTTCCTTCATGCATTCAACGATTGTTTTGCTGATGCATTGCCAGGTGAATTACCTCCCCAAAGGCCCGAGGATCATCGCATAGATCTTGTGCCAGGCAGTTCTCAACCCAACAAACCCGCATACCGTGTGAGTGCCGCACAACAACAAGAGATCATGAAGCAAGTAAATGAGCTTTTAGAGAAAGGTTTGGTTCAGCCTAGTTCCTCACCTCTCCCATGCTTCTTGTTCAAAAAAAAGACGGGTCATTCCGCATGTGTGTGGACTATAGAGCTTTAAATAAGCTTACCATCAAGAATGGATTCCCAATTCCGCGTATTGATGACATTTTAGATAAGCTTGATGGCTCGGCTTGTTAGGATATTCCGACCCCATCGCAAATTCACAGGTGTATTCTTTGATGGCATCTTGGTTTTCTCCAAGAATGAGCAGGAACATAGAACTCATTTGGTCACAGTGTTCAAAGAGTTGCGGAAGTGGGTGCAGGTGAAATCTCCTGCTCACCCTGTAGCCTCACCACCCTACTCTCATGCACAAACTCTAGACTCTGTCTTGGCAGCTAGGACTCAGGGTAGAGCCGAGGTTATACAACCACTCCTTGCTTAGATAAATATCGGCTCTGGTCAAGTGCATGACCTGAAAATCCAATAAGGCCTCATAGCCTTGCATAGCTAAAGTTGCCCCCAAGACCACTGTGTGTCAAACAGTCTTATTATGGCCATTAGCCAATGTTACAATGTACTTAAGGTCACTCTTGGTCTCTGGCAATCGCAACTTTTAAACTAACGCATAGTTAAGGAAGTTGTGAGTGGCTTCATCATCAATCATGACTGTGACTCTACGGCCACCTAACCTCACAAGCGGACCAAATCATGTGGTCCCAGTCATGGATGCCACATCGCGTAGGTAACACAAGCGTGGGTACTATCCGTATGCTCTACAGTCAACTCTCTAAACTCTGCGGAACTAAGAGGTAACCGCTGGGTAGTATGTAGCTGCAAGGAGGATTTACCATCCTTCTTGGCATCGCTAGAGCCTAGAACTACCTCTAGCTTCCAGCTTTGAACTTGCTATGTCTAGCCTCGAAACAGTTAAAGCATAGATATTCCTTTCTAGCTTTCTCGTACAGTTCCTTCATAGTGGATTTAGATTCGTTTTTCTCTTAAAAATGGTGCGGTTTCTTCGCTAAGCATCCACTTTGTCCTCTCTGCTGCTCACTCTGGTCCCCTTGTCCCCTTTTCGCCCCGAAAGAATTTTCTCTTAAAGTTGGAGCCCTCTTCACCTTCAACTGTCTTGCTAAGATTCGATTTAGAGCGACGTGAAATATCATCATAAATCTGCGCATACTTTATGGTCTCATCGAAATATGTCAGCTGCTTAGGCTATGCAAAAGCCTCACAGTCGGGGCGTAAGCCTCTCATGAATCTGTGTAAAGTTTCAAACTCATCGATTCCATTTAATTTCAACGCAATCTCGTGGTAGTTGGAGATATACTATGTGAGGGACATGCCCTATATTAGGCATTTATTCCAATCACACCAGGATTTCTGCAACTCATTCACAGACAAAAACTCTTTTCAAAACATCGTTTCGAACTCTACCTAGGTACTTGGAAGTCTGGCGCTCTCGGTCAAACTCATTCAATATTTGTACGCCTTACTTATCAACGACAGGCCTCACATCCTCTGGCACTTGCCTTAGGTTGTGGATCTTTACCAGGTTCTTGTTGTGTTCTTTCTCATGTCTCCAAAAGCTCGGCGACTTAAGATCCTTAAGGAGATTCGTGGTCACGGTGAACTACTTCGCAAGGACTCCAGCCTACAATCCTATTTGAGGCACTACGTCCTCGGTAGAAAGGAAAATGCACTCTCCTCTCTGCAAATCTCAATGCAACAACACTTCCTGCAGGAGTAGCAGGACTAGCGTCCAAACGGACATGAATACTCCTAAGCACGGACAAAATCTCGCTCTGATTTCTCTCCAATGCGTTGGTCCTTACAAACATCTGGATTATGGACCCCCTCGAGATATCCATCTTAGCCTCTAACTCCATATTCATGAGTCGAGTATCATCTCCATAGACATCCTCATCAAGAAAGATTGTCCTTGGAGTAATTCTCGTTAGCGTCGACCTGCAAGGACTGCTCATCCACTAACTCCATGTTGTCCGTCACTGTGGACGGACCTACAGGGTCATCTACGAACAAGGAATCATCAAAAGCTATGTCAATGAAAACATCCCCGGTCCCTCGTGAGTTCGAAGGAGATTACATCATCTCGATCTGACGAGTGGTCACTCCCTAATGAATGTCGTCAATCTCAACCTAGGACAAGCCGGACATGGAGGATAACAAATGAGAAAACCCCCCTAATCCACCCAACGACAACGAACTACTCCACTAGCCATGCTGAAATTGGATTTTTCAAGTCTTGTTTCTTTTAATTAATTTATTTATTTATTTACAAATAAATACAAAATACGATAAATAAATAAACAAATAAATAAAAGATGGGACGAGAATTGAAACTAGCTATCCAGGTCCCATAGAATGTGTCGACTGCTAGAGACATGGTCTCGTCGATGTCGGTGTCGATATGATAATAGTAGAGGTGTTACGGTGTTCAAGGTGATCTCTTACGGACTGTGGCAAGGCCACTCGAAGAAACCACTGGTGCGATCAAAGCCGATGTCGAGAATAAGATGCATACTACAACGCGAGTCGACAGCGCAACGATGCAATCGATGTCGATATCGAGAATAAGACACACACAACCGTGGCAGCATAAGTCGACGACGCACTACGGCGACTTGCGCTGCCGTAGTGCGTATCTTATCCTCGACATCACCGATCGTCTCTTCAAGTAGCCTCACCGCAGTGCACAGGAGATTGTTGTGGACGTCGTAACACCTCTACTACCGGCATATCGACAACGATATCGACAAGACTGCGTCTCCAGCAACCGGCACATTCTATAGGACCTCTAGGTAGCTAGTTTCAATTCTCGACACATCTTTTATTTATTTGTTTATTTATTTATCACATTTTGTTATTTATCTAAATAAATAAATAAATAAATAAAAAGAACAAGACTTGAGAAATCCGATTCGAGCATAGCTAAAGGAGGTAGTTCGTCGCCGTTAGGTGGATTAGGAGGGTTTTCTCATATGTTGTCCTCTTTGCCTAACTTATCTCAGGCCGAGCTTGACCATATTCGCCAGGCAATGACCGCTCACCAATCCGAGATGACACATTCTTCTTCAGCTCGCGAGGAACCGGGGATGTTCTCTTTGACGTAGCTTCTAATGTTTTCCTATCCGTGGATAACCCCGTAGGTCTGTCCACAATGACAGACAATCTATAGTTAGTGGACAAGCAACCCTTGTAGGCTAACGACACTAACGAGAATTACTCTGAGAACGATCTTCTCGCTGAGAACGCTTATGGAGATCGTATTCGACCCACAAATGTAGAGAGCCGAGATGGATATCTCGAGGAGGTCTATAGTCCAGTTGTTTGCAAGGACTAACGCATTGGACAAAAATTAGACCGAGATTTTGTCCGTGCATAGGAGTATTTATGCTCGTTTGGACACTAGTTCTGATACTCCTGCAAACAGGGAGTGTTGTGCCGAGATCAATACAAAGGAGGGTGTATTTCCTCTTACCGAGAACATAGTGCCTCGAGTAGAATCACAGACCAAAGTGCCTGCGAAGCAATCCGCAGCGACTGCTAATCTCCTCAAGGACCTCAAGCCATAGAGCTTTGCAGAAGAGGAGAAAGAATGTAACAAGGACTCGATAAACATCTTTCTGCAGAAGTGGTCGGATATTCACAACCTTGGGCAAGCGCCAAAGGATGTGAGGCCTGTAGAGCCCAGAATGTCGTTGACAAACAAGGCGTACAAATGGTGGATGAGTTTGGCCTAAAGCGCCAGACTTCCAAGTACCTGGATAGAGTTCAAAACGATGTTTCGGAAAGATTTTTTTGCCTGTGAATAGGAGACATGCTCGATGCAGGGCATCTCCCTCACATAGTATATCTCCAACTACCGCAAGATTGTGTTGAAATTAAAGAGAATTGATAAGTTATAAACTTTACGCGGATTCATGAGAGACCTACACCCAAACCATGAGGCTTTTGTAGAGCCTAAGCAACCGATAGATTTCGGTGAGGTTATAAAGTATGCGCAGATTTATGATAACATTTCATGTCACTCTAAATCTAATCTTAACAAGACAACTAAGGATAAAGAGGACTCCAACTTTAAGAGAAAATTCTTTCAGAGCGCCAAGGAGTAAGAAGGTCAAAGCCAACCGCAAAGAGGACAAAGTAGACGTTGGGCGAAGAAACCGCATTGTTTTCAAGAGAAAAACTAATCTAAATCAACTAACAAGAAACAGTACGAGAAAGCTAGAAAAGAAAATCTATGCTTTAACTGTTTCGAGGCTAGACATAGCAACACAACGTGTCTAAAGCTGGAAGCTGGAGGTAGTTCTAGCGATGCCAAGAAGCATGATAAATTCTCTCGGTAACTACATACTATCCAGCGGTTACCTCATAGCATAGTCACATGGGACAGGAAACGGGGACAAGGACGGGGACGGGGAATGACAAAAGGCAGGAAACGGGGACAGGGGAACAGAGACGGCATATGGAATATGCAATTTATTGACTACAAAGCACACTAAATAAAATAACATTTATGTCTTTACACTTTAAACTTTCAAGGCATCACTTTAAATGTACAATACGTGCAGAGAGTGGAGGTGGAGTCGCCTTTGGTTGCAGAGTGCACCTTTCAGAGGATTCGGGTAGTGGCTGCCGCTTCTCGGAAGTGGCATATTGACCCCGACCCTGCTGACGTGCTCCCGGATTGGCGTATATGGGCATATGCAGCGCGCCCCTTGGCCCGGCTACAGTGGGACCCCGGAGAGTACGAGTGGCATGATCCTTATGCATCCCGTGAGGCCACAGAGATCACATTTTTCCAGTATACTGTTCGGCTGGGACGGCATATTTTGACGGCGAGAAGGACGGTTTCTCCAGCGGCAGCGGGGCATTGGCGATTGCAGGGACTATCACAGGAGTTCCTAGAGGATTTCTGGGCTCGGCTCTGGGCTAGTCGACAGGCCCGCAGGATCTCGGCTTTTCAGTGGCTGGTCGCCCACAGGGGCTCAGCAGTTGGCACTTGGCTTGTTTACAGCGGTCTTCCGGCGGCCTGCGTCCGATGCGGCCACCCTATGGAGACACAGAGACATTGCCTTTGGGACTGCCCTCAGGCACAGCAGATTTGGCTGCGGATGCTGCGTATTCTAGCCCCCCTCTCTCCAGAGGGTATGTTTACGTGGGGTGCCGCTGCTTGGTCGACTTCGTCAGGGCCTGCTATGGGCTATGAGATGGAGCAGGGCAGTCAGGCCATCAGATTTATTAGGGGCCAGCCTCGCCTGGTTCCGGCACCGGATTTCTCGTCCGCCAGCTGGACACAGGAGAGGGATTTACGATGGGAGCTCCTCAGCAGCCTCACCATCTGGTTCACCTGGAGGGCCCGGTGCTTCACGGCCTTTGAGGGGAGATTAGAGCCACCAGCAGAGACTGTTCGGGGGATTTGGCAGGAGTTGATCCACACCCTGCGAGGACAGTACGACCGCATCCGGGGAGACTCGGATGAGGCGATTTTACGGCGCCAGGCCTTTCATACCACTTGGTGCTGCGGCCCGTTCTACACCCTACACACGGGATCCCCCCGTTGGCACTACAGGCCACCTGTTTGGCTCTTTCCCCCCCCCATTGTATGATTTAGCCGCTCAGTCCTTTAGACTGATGCTTGTATTTTGCAGCACCTAGGAAGAGTCTCTCAGGCTGCCATGTTGTTTTCACTGCTCTTCTCTCTGTTAGGAGCAGGAGAGATCTCTTTTGTAGCCCTACGGGCGTTTTTTACATAACTAATGAAAGGATCTTTTCTCGGAAAAAAAAAAAATGTACAATACGTGGCGCAAACACCGAACAGGCGCTAATAAGTACACAGACAAAGTTCAAACCAATATATAAGCATTGAATGATGATCACTATCAAATAACAAAAGACTAGTGTCTACAATGCACATAAAGTGCTGAGTCAAGACTCAAAAGTAAAAACAATGAAACATAGCTAAATGTTAAATCATAGAGCCTGTAATGCTCAATCGGAGGGTGGAGCGTGAGTCATGATCATGGCTGCCTACATGACCAGTCTGAAAGGTAGTGGCATCGTCCTCTGGGCTCTGTTGTATCTCCACCAGCTCATTTCCCTCCTCCTACTCCATCTCCCACTGAGTAAAGAGATCTGCCTTTGCAGTCGCACCCTTGCAAAGCATTCGCAAGTTTGCGCTTAGAAAGACAAGATCATTGGTCTTTTCTACACCAAGGCGGTTCCTCTTCTTTGATGCAATATGGCTGTAAGAACTCCAAAGTTGCTCCAAACAAGAGGAGCTTACAACTTGGCTGAGAATGCAGATAGCCAAGTGTTGCAGCTCAGGCCATCTGAACCATAGTCTTCCCACCACAAAGTAGCCCCAACCTTTAACCTATTCTCCTGTGCATCCGCACAACCAAAAGCACCACGAAAGGACCTATATGCAACAAGCTGGTCTCTGATTTTGCGCCTAATGCCTCCATCTGGTACTAGACGATCCAAGATGCGTCTCCAACCATCACTGACCTCTCTGTCACTCTCCTGTCCATTACCCTGAAACTTAGGGTCCACCATATATGCAGTTGCATGCAAGGGAGAGGCATAGGAGTTCCACCTCGTCACACATAAGGAACGAATCTCCTCGTATCTATCCTCATCGGGCTCTAACTCTTGCAACTTCAAAAAATCATTCTATCCATCGCCTCATACACCTTCCCGATGCATGGCTGCATAGCATCTACAAGCCTCAACAGGTGGACAATAGACCTCACCATAGCATCAATGCGTTTCACATCCTCCCAAAAGAAAGTGCTCTTTGCATGCTCCCTACATAATATGCCTATGGCTGTCGAAGCCAATGTAAAAGTGGTGAACTCGTCGCGCTGATGAAGAGCTGCCTCAATGCACCACTGCACTCCCTCAAGCCGGCCAGCATCAAGAAGTTGAAGGCAAATCGGGTGTTTAAGTATTTGAGAAGTGAGAGCCTTGATTTCTTGGAGAACTCGTGGCGGAGGAACTGGTGGTTCAAGACAAATGATACCATTTGATTGGTCTCCTGAATGATAAGCTCAATCCATGACATCTTTCCAATATCCTTCAAAAGATTGTTCAAACAATGTGTCATACAATATGACACAATCGTGTGGATACATTGCCCTCAGAAATAGCTCCAGCTGCCCTATTTCCAGCCTCGCCATCTGCAAAAAAACCCACAACACATTCCGGGCCCATGAGCTCAATGCCACTTGCCCACTCTACTGCAAGCACGTCTGCACTCTTCCCTGTCCCTGAGGCATCATGTGAAGCAATAAAGTGCATCTCGCCACGGGAATATGCAACAAGGCCATGGATAGATGAAACCCGCCTCTGATAGAAAACCAGAGTGCGGTAGATTAGCAATCACCCGTCCACTTGTAGTCTAGATGAAAAGAACACAGATTGGAGCTAGAGTGCCCAAATCTGAAAACACAGCGACACCTGTTGGCCCCAAAGCTTGGCGCCCCTTGCGGTATTTCTTTATTCAATTATAATAAAATGAATGGCTGAGTACAACACAAAGATCAGCCAAGAGTTTACACCTGTAAGTCCAATCTGACCGCCCACAAATCCTTCTCAGCACAAAGGATCTATGCACACAGATCTGTGTCTTCAAACAACACACTGTGCCTCCCTCTGATCAGCCAAGATCACTAAGCAGGCCAGCCATGGGCATACATCTGGCATAACTCAAGTGCATGATACATCTTCTCAGCTCAAACATACATGTGCTGTCCAATCTCTGTCTCAACCCTTGTCAATCTGCCATACCCCTCCTCTCACAAGGGGCCAGATAACACATATCTGCAACAGACATCAAGCAGTAGAAAGAGAGATAGATGAACAGAAACAGAGCTTACCAAGTTCAGCTCGTGAAACAACACTGGAGGAAGCAACAGCACCAATCTGTACTTGCAGGCACTTGTATCCACAACCCTGCTTCACACGTGTGCTTGTACTTGCCTGTATCCTCTTCCTGATGTTCACTCTTATGCTGTCCTTGAAAATACAGATCTGAAAATCAGCACTGTACCCGTCTACACCGCCTCGGGATACGTGCCAGGAGTTGTACTTGCACAAACAGCCGGCTGTCCACTCTTGTACCTGCCTGAATCAGAGTATACAGTCTGTCCAGCACCTGTTTGCGCCACCTGCAGCAGCCTGCAGCAACTGTACTTGCTGTACCTGGCTGTCCGTACACTGTACGGCAGCCGTACAGTACTGTACTTGCTGAAAATCTGACTGTACAGCCTGTGTAGGGCCTGTGCGCAGCCAGTCCAGCAGTGAAGAAGTCTCACAGCTTGTACCAAAGAGAAAGAGAGAGAGTGTACTTGCACAATCTGGCCGTACAGTACTGTACGGCTGATTTACACTCAGAAAAACAGCAACAGCCCTCCAAATCTGCAGTCGACTTGCTCTTCCACCTCTCCACGTTTTGTCTACATGCGCTTGAAGAAACTCCACGATTCCCTTTCCAAAAAGCTAGAGAGAGAGGGAGGAGAGAGAAGCACTCCAAAAGTGGCCCTCTTCCCCAAATTAATCCCTAGGGCCCCAAACTTTAATAAGTTCCTAGGGCCACTAAGGCCTAGGGGCAAACTTTAATAAACATTAAAGTTTAATGTTTCTAGTTCCCCCCTTCACACCTAGGGATGTCCACACATCTTAAACTCTGTCCGGGCACCCCCCATGTGAATCATAAAATATTCTGACTCTGCAACCACCATGCCCACACTTGTACTGTTCCATTTTCACAGGGCCATGACATACCCCCCTCTTGAAAAATGGCAAGCGTCCTCGATTGCATTCTGGTGATGCATCAAAATATCCAAAGTGAAATATACAATATGGCAAGATCAGCGTCCCAATCTCTCTAAGCCATACACATGTATCAACATTCACTGCAAACCAATGGCATAGTAATAGTCCAAGTTGTATACCACTGTGAACCATACATATCCACAAAAATCTCCATGTGACTAGTACACATATATCATAGAAGTCCCATAAACAGATGTACTGTCAGCCTCAGTACCTTCGGGTGAGATAAAATCTGCACCAAGCCTCCTCTAGATGTCATCTGAGCCTGTCTGTATCAAGGGAGTGGAGGTGCTACCCCCCTCTTGAGCATCAGGTAATGCTCCAGACCCATGCTCTGCTGAACTTAAATGAGCCACAATAAGAGTCGGCTCTAACTCAAAGGCATCGAGATAAAGCTGCAAAACCTGAGGTGAATCTGTTAAGTCACCTTCCTCCATCCACTTCGCATCCATCGGTGAATAGTTCTTGAACTTCACAAGATAGCGACGGGAAACTTTACCTCGTACCTTCCTTTCTTTATGTGCCAGTATCTGCTCTGGAATCAAAACCTCATCAAGTTCCTCAACTTCCGGCTGAGCCTCATCTGATACATCCTCAGGCACATCCCCACGGAAAGGTCTAAGAAGACTCACGTGAAAAGCATTGTGAATCCTCCAGTGATCTGGTAACTTCAAACGATAGGTTACCTCACCAATCTTTTCCAAAACCTGAAAAGGCCCATAATATCGCATACTCAACTTAGGGAATAAGCGCTCTTTACCCTTCATCTTCTTGAGTCTAGCCTTTTCAAAACGCAAAAGAACCCAATCACCCAATGCAAACTGTAAATCACGTCTGTGACGGTCTGCGGCTTTCTTTTGCTTCTGCTGAGTTTTCTGGAGGGCCAACTTAACTCTCCGATAAGCTTCATCCAAGCTCTCCACATACTGATCAGCCTCAAAGATCTTATCCTTTGTATGCAAAATGGGTGGTACTTTCTTCCCTCCTTCTACAATCTCAAAAGGCGCCTTGCCTGTCGAGCTATGTACAGTGTTGTTATATGCAAACTCCACCAAAGGAAGATACTTTTCCCATTGTTGCTTGTGCTCTGACACATAACACTTGAGAAGATCCAACACTGTAGAGTTAGCCTCTTCTGACTGACCATCTGTCTGTGGATGAAATGACGATGAAAACTTAAGAGTTGTACCCATGTTGTCAAACAACCCTCTCCAAAACAAACTCGTCATCCGTGGATCACGGTCACTAATGATAGACGTAGGCAAGCCATGATACTTGAAGATGTTCGCCATGAACAACTTCACCATATGATCCACTTTAATTGTCTTCCTCACGGGAATGAAATGTGCCTGCTTACTGAACCTGCATATGATAGTCCAGATGCCATCATTTCCCGTTTGTGTCCGTGGAAGATCAAATACAAAATCCATGGCAATGCTCTCCCAAGGTCTATCCGGAATAGGTAAAGGCTGTAATAACCCTGGTGTCTTCTGACGGTCAAACTTTACCTTCTGACATACGATGCATTGCCTCACAAAGGCATCAACATCTCTTCTCAAGGTTGGCCAATAAAAGAAAGTCTCCACTGCTTTGACCGTGGCGTCAATACCTCTATGACCTGCATACGGTGGAGCATGACTTTCAATCATAACCTTGAGTCGCAATGGCCTGGTAACACACAGTCTGCCATGCATCAATAAAAACCCATCTCTGATGCTCTTCCTCAGTTTGTGAATGCACAATCATATCATCAAAGAATGTGCCCACAAACTCTCTATGAGACCTGAAAATCCTGTCCATCATTCTGTTAAATGTGGCAGGCGCATTTGTCAAACCAAAGGGCATAACCAAGAACTCATACAATCCAAACGTGGTTCCGAATGCTGTCTTATGCACATCCTCGGGTCTAATGCGTATCTGATGATACCCGCTTTTCAAGTCAATACGACTAAAAACTGTGGAGCCTTGTAAGCGGTCCAAGATGTCATCGATCCTCGGTATGGGGAATCGATTCTTGATGGTATTCTTATTCAGCGCCCTGTAATCTATACACATGCGCCAAGAACCATCCTTCTTCTGCACTAAGAGCACAGGTGAGCAAAAGGGTGATGAGCTAGGCTGAATCAACCCCTTATTCAATAGCTCATGCACTTGACTCATAATCTCTTCCTGTTGGGCTGCACTAACACGGTACGGCGGTCTATTCGGTGGAGTACTACCAGGAATCAGATCTATGGCATGATCTTCTGGCCTCTCAGGAGGTAATTCTCCTGGCAATGACTCGGAAAAACAGTCTTGAAACCCACTTAAGAAATCAGCCCTGTCCTTATCTAACATTGACAAATTAGACTTAGACTCATCATCCTGTGCATCCTTTACATAAATCAAATACGCGGAAAGATGCTTTTTCATTACTGATGAAATCGCCGAAGCGGATACAATAGGAACAGATTCCCCTTTGAGTTTTACATCCAATACATGCTCTTTCCCTCTATGAGTCAGAGTAATTTTCCTATTGTAAGTATCCACCACCGCATGTACCCTGTGGCACCATGGCATCCCCAACAAAACATCACAGCCATCCAAAGGCATGATGAAGAACTCCTCGCTGTCCACATAACCCTGCAAATGAAGCCGAAGCTTCCCAATGATAGGAGTAACGGGTTCTGCATACCCTGGACAAGCCATATTAGCCTCATGTAACGGCCCCATCTCCTCTGCGCGAATCCCCAATCGGCCAGCCAAATCTGGTGAAATGAAGTTGGCTCTAGCACCTGTGTCAAAGAAGATCAAAGCATTCTGATCTCTCACTTTGCCCCATGCCCTGCACAACTCTGTAGCTTCACCACCTAGCTGCTCCCCCACAAGATCAGGAACTAAGCCTGCAGAAGGCTTTGGTTTCTTTGGCTTGGGCTCTCCTTTATTGTCAGGGTCCTTTTTGGACGTTCTTTTGGGGCAATTGAATGACATATGCCCCTCTTCAGTACAGTAAAAACACTTTTGAGCATCTCTCAAAGCCTGTCTTTCCTCAGAAGTCCTTTTGGGCATTGGCAACTTCTTATACTTTGTCTCTGAAGACCCTTTAGCATCACGAGAAGCATGCCCATATTTTTCAGCTTTCTTGCTCAATTTCTTACTGCCTTTAAATCCAGATGAACCACCTGTGAGTAACGCATTAGCTGTCATAGCATTTTCAATCATCTGTGACATGTTCGTTACTCTTGTCTTTATACAATAATCTCGTACCTCCTTGGGCAGCCCACAACAATACTTCTCTACCTGCTCAGATAATGGCACGGCACGATAAGAAGTCACTGGAAGTAGAGCTTCCCAAAACTTCTTGTTATAATCCTCCAAACTATCACACTTTGAAGCATCCAGCTTGTGCCATGCGGTCATAACATCCACCTCGAATGTAGATGTGAGCCATACGGAAGAGAAAACCTGTTTGAATTGGACCCATGTGGTGGGTGCTATGCCCTGCAAAAGAAGAGTAGACCACCACTGCAAAGCATTGCCCTTGAGAAAAGTGGCAGCTTTCCTCACCTTAGAGGACTCTGTGTAATTCCCACCAGAAAAAGCAGCATCAAACTGCTGTAAAAAGGTAAGTGCCTTCAATTTATCCTTGGCCCCACTGAAAGTGTCAAACTTCACTGCAGCTCCCCCTTCCTTGTAATCCTTCGCCTTTCCCATAGGCGTTAGATTGTCATATGGAAGTGGCTTCGCAAGATTGCTGCCCCCAACATTCATACCCATCATTGGGTCAACATTTCCCATTCCCATGCCAGGCATACCATACATTCCACAGCCATGTTTCCATACATTCCATTATGCATACCTGGCTGCATACCACCAAACATATTGCCTTGCATCCCAGGTTGCATACCTGCAAACATATTTCCAGCCATACCAGACTGCATACCACCATACATATTCCCTTGCATGCCAGGCTGAAAATTGGCTCCAAAAGGCCCATACATACCCATGCCTCCCTGAGGATAGCCCCCAGTCATGGATTGGAACACCGAGCCACCACCAAAATAACCTGGATGCATATTCTGCTGAGGAATAGGTGGCTGTCCATAGAAGGAACTCTGAGAGTTTGCACCATAAGCATGCTGCACATTCGGAAACTGGCCAAAAGATGGTTCCTGTGGGATGGCACCACTATGACCCTGAGGAAGATTCTTCGAACGAACCTTCTTCTTCTTTTTCTGGGGCTCTGTGCGAGATCTCATAAATTCAGCAAATCTCTCGCTCTGTGTGAGCTGCATAAAAGTATCCATAACACTAGCCAAGCGATCTTTGAACCGAGCATCATCATCCTCTTTACCATGCACATCTTCTGGCTGTGTTACATCCTCATAAGGCTCAACATCTGCAGCCTGTTCTCCTGCAAAAATATCCTCAGATACATCTCTTTCAGGAGAAGTCTCTTGCTCTTCTTCTTCATGATAGAAGTACTCTTCCTCTGTATCAGACATGTTTGCTGAATTTTCAGCGATGGCTTTCTTCAAAGCAACCACGAGCTCACCCCCTTCAGAAAGTTGATGATTGGTCCCGGCGACGGAACCTCGAAACCGGCCTCTGATAGAAAACCAGAGTGCGGTAGATTAGCAATCACCCGTGCACTTGTAGTCTAGATGAAAAGAACACAAATTGGAGCTAGAGTGCCCAAATCTGAAAACACAGCGACACCTGTTGGCCCCAAAGCTTGGCGCCCCTTGCGGTATTTCTTTATTCAATTATAATAAAATGAATGGCTGAGTACAACACAAAGATCAGCCAAGAGTTTACACCTGTAAGTCCAATCTGACGGCCCACAAATCCTTCTCAGCACAAAGGATCTATGCACATAGATCTGTGTCTTCAAACAACACACTGTGCCTCCCTCTGATCAGCCAAGATCACTAAGCAGGCCAGCCATGGGCATACATCTGGCATAACTCAAGTGCATGATACATCTTCTCAGCTCAAACATACATGTGCTGTCCAATCTCTGTCTCAACCCTTGTCAATCTGCCATACCCCTCCTCTCACAAGGGGCCAGATAACACATATCTGCAACAGACATCAAGCAGTAGAAAGAGAGATAGATGAACAGAAACAGAGCTTACCAAGTTCAGCTCGTGAAACAACACTGGAGGAAGCAACAGCACCAATCTGTACTTGCAGGCACTTGTATCCACAACCCTGCTTCACACGTGTGCTTGTACTTGCCTGTATCCTCTTCCTGATGTTCACTCTTATGCTGTCCTTGAAAATACAGATCTGAAAATCAGCACTGTACCCGTCTACACCGCCTCGGGATACGTGCCAGGAGTTGTACTTGCACAAACAGCCGGCTGTCCACTCTTGTACCTGCCTGAATCAGAGTATACAGTCTGTCCAGCACCTGTTTGCGCCACCTGCAGCAGCCTGCAGCAACTGCACTTGCTGTACCTGGCTGTCCGTACACTGTACGGCAGCCGTACAGTACTGTACTTGCTGAAAATCTGACTGTACAGCCTGTGTAGGGCCTGTGCGCAGCCAGTCCAGCAGTGAAGAAGTCTCACAGCTTGTACCAAAGAGAAAGAGAGAGAGTGTACTTGCACAATCTGGCCGTACAGTACTGTACGGCTGATTTACACTCAGAAAAACAGCAACAGCCCTCCAAATCTGCAGTCGACTTGCTCTTCCACCTCTCCACGTTTTGTCTACATGCGCTTGAAGAAACTCCACGATTCCCTTTCCAAAAAGCTAGAGAGAGAGGGAGGAGAGAGAAGCACTCCAAAAGTGGCCCTCTTCCCCAAATTAATCCCTAGGGCCCCAAACTTTAATAAGTTCCTAGGGCCACTAAGGCCTAGGGGCAAACTTTAATAAACATTAAAGTTTAATGTTTCTAGTTCCCCCCTTCACACCTAGGGATGTCCACACATCTTAAACTCTGTCCGGGCACCCCCCATGTGAATCATAAAATATTCTGACTCTGCAACCACCATGCCCACACTTGTACTGTTCCATTTTCACAGGGCCATGACATACCCCCCTCTTGAAAAATGGCAAGCGTCCTCGATTGCATTCTGGTGATGCATCAAAATATCCAAAGTGAAATATACAATATGGCAAGATCAGCGTCCCAATCTCTCTAAGCCATACACATGTATCAACATTCACTGCAAACCAATGGCATAGTAATAGTCCAAGTTGTATACCACTGTGAACCATACATATCCACAAAAATCTCCATGTGACTAGTACACATATATCATAGAAGTCCCATAAACAGATGTACTGTCAGCCTCAGTACCTTCGGGTGAGATAAAATCTGCACCAAGCCTCCTCTAGATGTCATCTGAGCCTGTCTGTATCAAGGGAGTGGAGGTGCTACCCCCCTCTTGAGCATCAGGTAATGCTCCAGACCCATGCTCTGCTGAACTTAAATGAGCCACAATAAGAGTCGGCTCTAACTCAAAGGCATCGAGATAAAGCTGCAAAACCTGAGGTGAATCTGTTAAGTCACCTTCCTCCATCCACTTCGCATCCATCGGTGAATAGTTCTTGAACTTCACAAGATAGCGACGGGAAACTTTACCTCGTACCTTCCTTTCTTTATGTGCCAGTATCTGCTCTGGAATCAAAACCTCATCAAGTTCCTCAACTTCCGGCTGAGCCTCATCTGATACATCCTCAGGCACATCCCCACGGAAAGGTCTAAGAAGACTCACGTGAAAAGCATTGTGAATCCTCCAGTGATCTGGTAACTTCAAACGATAGGTTACCTCACCAATCTTTTCCAAAACCTGAAAAGGCCCATAATATCGCATACTCAACTTAGGGAATAAGCGCTCTTTACCCTTCATCTTCTTGAGTCTAGCCTTTTCAAAACGCAAAAGAACCCAATCACCCAATGCAAACTGTAAATCACGTCTGTGACGGTCTGCGGCTTTCTTTTGCTTCTGCTGAGTTTTCTGGAGGGCCAACTTAACTCTCCGATAAGCTTCATCCAAGCTCTCCACATACTGATCAGCCTCAAAGATCTTATCCTTTGTATGCAAAATGGGTGGTACTTTCTTCCCTCCTTCTACAATCTCAAAAGGCGCCTTGCCTGTCGAGCTATGTACAGTGTTGTTATATGCAAACTCCACCAAAGGAAGATACTTTTCCCATTGTTGCTTGTGCTCTGACACATAACACTTGAGAAGATCCAACACTGTAGAGTTAGCCTCTTCTGACTGACCATCTGTCTGTGGATGAAATGACGATGAAAACTTAAGAGTTGTACCCATGTTGTCAAACAACCCTCTCCAAAACAAACTCGTCATCCGTGGATCACGGTCACTAATGATAGACGTAGGCAAGCCATGATACTTGAAGATGTTCGCCATGAACAACTTCACCATATGATCCACTTTAATTGTCTTCCTCACGGGAATGAAATGTGCCTGCTTACTGAACCTGCATATGATAGTCCAGATGCCATCATTTCCCGTTTGTGTCCGTGGAAGATCAAATACAAAATCCATGGCAATGCTCTCCCAAGGTCTATCCGGAATAGGTAAAGGCTGTAATAACCCTGGTGTCTTCTGACGGTCAAACTTTACCTTCTGACATACGATGCATTGCCTCACAAAGGCATCAACATCTCTTCTCAAGGTTGGCCAATAAAAGAAAGTCTCCACTGCTTTGACCGTGGCGTCAATACCTCTATGACCTGCATACGGTGGAGCATGACTTTCAATCATAACCTTGAGTCGCAATGGCCTGGTAACACACAGTCTGCCATGCATCAATAAAAACCCATCTCTGATGCTCTTCCTCAGTTTGTGAATGCACAATCATATCATCAAAGAATGTGCCCACAAACTCTCTATGAGACCTGAAAATCCTGTCCATCATTCTGTTAAATGTGGCAGGCGCATTTGTCAAACCAAAGGGCATAACCAAGAACTCATACAATCCAAACGTGGTTCCGAATGCTGTCTTATGCACATCCTCGGGTCTAATGCGTATCTGATGATACCCGCTTTTCAAGTCAATACGACTAAAAACTGTGGAGCCTTGTAAGCGGTCCAAGATGTCATCGATCCTCGGTATGGGGAATCGATTCTTGATGGTATTCTTATTCAGCGCCCTGTAATCTATACACATGCGCCAAGAACCATCCTTCTTCTGCACTAAGAGCACAGGTGAGCAAAAGGGTGATGAGCTAGGCTGAATCAACCCCTTATTCAATAGCTCATGCACTTGACTCATAATCTCTTCCTGTTGGGCTGCACTAACACGGTACGGCGGTCTATTCGGTGGAGTACTACCAGGAATCAGATCTATGGCATGATCTTCTGGCCTCTCAAGAGGTAATTCTCCTGGCAATGACTCGGAAAAACAGTCTTGAAACCCACTTAAGAAATCAGCCCTGTCCTTATCTAACATTGACAAATTAGACTTAGACTCATCATCCTGTGCATCCTTTACATAAATCAAATACGCGGAAAGATGCTTTTTCATTACTGATGAAATCGCCGAAGCGGATACAATAGGAACAGATTCCCCTTTGAGTTTTACATCCAATACATGCTCTTTCCCTCTATGAGTCAGAGTAATTTTCCTATTGTAAGTATCCACCACCGCATGTACCCTGTGGCACCATGGCATCCCCAACAAAACATCACAGCCATCCAAAGGCATGATGAAGAACTCCTCGCTGTCCACATAACCCTGCAAATGAAGCCGAAGCTTCCCAATGATAGGAGTAACGGGTTCTGCATACCCTGGACAAGCCATATTAGCCTCATGTAACGGCCCCATCTCCTCTGCGCGAATCCCCAATCGGCCAGCCAAATCTGGTGAAATGAAGTTGGCTCTAGCACCTGTGTCAAAGAAGATCAAAGCATTCTGATCTCTCACTTTGCCCCATGCCCTGCACAACTCTGTAGCTTCACCACCTAGCTACTCCCCCACAAGATCAGGAACTAAGCCTGCAGAAGGCTTTGGTTTCTTTGGCTTGGGCTCTCCTTTATTGTCAGGGTCCTTTTTGGACGTTCTTTTGGGGCAATTGAATGACATATGCCCCTCTTCAGTACAGTAAAAACACTTTTGAGCATCTCTCAAAGCCTGTCTTTCCTTAGAAGTCCTTTTGGGCATTGGCAACTTCTTATACTTTGTCTCTGAAGACCCTTTAGCATCACGAGAAGCATGCCCATATTTTTCAGCTTTCTTGCTCAATTTCTTACTGCCTTTAAATCCAGATGAACCACCTGTGAGTAACGCATTAGCTGTCATAGCATTTTCAATCATCTGTGACATGTTCGTTACTCTTGTCTTTATACAATAATCTCGTACCTCCTTGGGCAGCCCACAACAATACTTCTCTACCTGCTCAGATAATGGCACGGCACGATAAGAAGTCACTGGAAGTAGAGCTTCCCAAAACTTCTTGTTATAATCCTCCAAACTATCACACTTTGAAGCATCCAGCTTGTGCCATGCGGTCATAACATCCACCTCGAATGTAGATGTGAGCCATACGGAAGAGAAAACCTGTTTGAATTGGACCCATGTGGTGGGTGCTATGCCCTGCAAAAGAAGAGTAGACCACCACTGCAAAGCATTGCCCTTGAGAAAAGTGGCAGCTTTCCTCACCTTAGAGGACTCTGTGTAATTCCCACCAGAAAAAGCAGCATCAAACTGCTGTAAAAAGGTAAGTGCCTTCAATTTATCCTTGGCCCCACTGAAAGTGTCAAACTTCACTGCAGCTCCCCCTTCCTTGTAATCCTTCGCCTTTCCCATAGGCGTTAGATTGTCATATGGAAGTGGCTTCGCAAGATTGCTGCCCCCAACATTCATACCCATCATTGGGTCAACATTTCCCATTCCCATGCCAGGCATACCATACATTCCACAGCCATGTTTCCATACATTCCATTATGCATACCTGGCTGCATACCACCAAACATATTGCCTTGCATCCCAGGTTGCATACCTGCAAACATATTTCCAGCCATACCAGACTGCATACCACCATACATATTCCCTTGCATGCCAGGCTGAAAATTGGCTCCAAAAGGCCCATACATACCCATGCCTCCCTGAGGATAGCCCCCAGTCATGGATTGGAACACCGAGCCACCACCAAAATAACCTGGATGCATATTCTGCTGAGGAATAGGTGGCTGTCCATAGAAGGAACTCTGAGAGTTTGCACCATAAGCATGCTGCACATTCGGAAACTGGCCAAAAGATGGTTCCTGTGGGATGGCACCACTATGACCCTGAGGAAGATTCTTCGAACGAACCTTCTTCTTCTTTTTCTGGGGCTCTGTGCGAGATCTCATAAATTCAGCAAATCTCTCGCTCTGTGTGAGCTGCATAAAAGTATCCATAACACTAGCCAAGCGATCTTTGAACCGAGCATCATCATCCTCTTTACCATGCACATCTTCTGGCTGTGTTACATCCTCATAAGGCTCAACATCTGCAGCCTGTTCTCCTGCAAAAATATCCTCAGATACATCTCTTTCAGGAGAAGTCTCTTGCTCTTCTTCTTCATGATAGAAGTACTCTTCCTCTGTATCAGACATGTTTGCTGAATTTTCAGCGATGGCTTTCTTCAAAGCAACCACGAGCTCACCCCCTTCAGAAAGTTGATGATTGGTCCCGGCGACGGAACCTCGAAACCGGCCTCTGATAGAAAACCAGAGTGCGGTAGATTAGCAATCACCCGTGCACTTGTAGTCTAGATGAAAAGAACACAGATTGGAGCTAGAGTGCCCAAATCTGAAAACACAGCGACACCTGTTGGCCCCAAAGCTTGGCGCCCCTTGCGGTATTTCTTTATTCAATTATAATAAAATGAATGGCTGAGTACAACACAAAGATCAGCCAAGAGTTTACACCTGTAAGTCCAATCTGACCGCCCACAAATCCTTCTCAGCACAAAGGATCTATGCACACAGATCTGTGTCTTCAAACAACACACTGTGCCTCCCTCTGATCAGCCAAGATCACTAAGCAGGCCAGCCATGGGCATACATCTGGCATAACTTAAGTGCATGATACATCTTCTCAGCTCAAACATACATGTGCTGTCCAATCTCTGTCTCAACCCTTGTCAATCTGCCATACCCCTCCTCTCACAAGGGGCCAGATAACACATATCTGCAACAGACATCAAGCAGTAGAAAGAGAGATAGATGAACAGAAACAGAGCTTACCAAGTTCAGCTCGTGAAACAACACTGGAGGAAGCAACAGCACCAATCTGTACTTGCAGGCACTTGTATCCACAACCCTGCTTCACACGTGTGCTTGTACTTGCCTGTATCCTCTTCCTGATGTTCACTCTTATGCTGTCCTTGAAAATACAGATCTGAAAATCAGCACTGTACCCGTCTACACCGCCTCGGGATACGTGCCAGGAGTTGTACTTGCACAAACAGCCGGCTGTCCACTCTTGTACCTGCCTGAATCAGAGTATACAGTCTGTCCAGCACCTGTTTGCGCCACCTGCAGCAGCCTGCAGCAACTGCACTTGCTGTACCTGGCTGTCCGTACACTGTACGGCAGCCGTACAGTACTGTACTTGCTGAAAATCTGACTGTACAGCCTGTGTAGGGCCTGTGCGCAGCCAGTCCAGCAGTGAAGAAGTCTCACAGCTTGTACCAAAGAGAAAGAGAGAGAGTGTACTTGCACAATCTGGCCGTACAGTACTGTACGGCTGGTTTACACTCAGAAAAACAGCAACAGCCCTCCAAATCTGCAGTCGACTTGCTCTTCCACCTCTCCACGTTTTGTCTACATGCGCTTGAAGAAACTCCACGATTCCCTTTCCAAAAAGCTAGAGAGAGAGGGAGGAGAGAGAAGCACTCCAAAAGTGGCCCTCTTCCCCAAATTAATCCCTAGGGCCCCAAACTTTAATAAGTTCCTAGGGCCACTAAGGCCTAGGGGCAAACTTTAATAAACATTAAAGTTTAATGTTTCTAGTTCCCCCCTTCACACCTAGGGATGTCCACACATCTTAAACTCTGTCCGGGCACCCCCCATGTGAATCATAAAATATTCTGACTCTGCAACCACCATGCCCACACTTGTACTGTTCCATTTTCACAGGGCCATGACAATAGACCGCTTTCGTGTGTCACTCCATCCATCTGCAATGAGTGACACTCCATTCGTTGCTCATAGCCGCTTTGTGTTCTCTACAGCTTGCTCGACAAGGCGCTTCTCCTTGTCGAGCAATGTGGTGCGCAGAGACTCCGATGATGGGGGAGTGTAGTTTTGACCATACTCCCCAATCCTCTTCACCATAGCCTTGAAGTACTCGGATCTGATTACAAAAAGAAACAAGTGAACTTTCAAGAATGAAATTTAGAAAAATCATGTCAAGAGGGAAGAGTCAAGGCTTACCTAGCAGTATGGAAAGCAATATGGTCATGGAAGAAGAAACGAGCCACAGCTGTATCAACCTCTTCCTTCTTCTTAGGATCCCAACTTCCCTCAAGTGTACTCTGTCGCCGCGTGGGTGTGGGCATCGCAAAGGAACCTACACCATGTGGCCGTGGTGTAGATGTGGTAGATGCACCCCCTGACCCTGAAACAGACCCCTCGAGTGGTGTCACAAAAAATGTTGCAGGATCCACAGCCACACGTGCCGGCCTTGCAGCCCTCAAAGCCTCATGCCCGGCAAATTGCAATGCGCTCAAGAAGCTCCCTTCTCTGCTCCGATGTGATTCCCGTGCAAAATCGAACCTCGCGCCCGAACTCATGCATAAGGTGGGCTCTCACTTTGTCTAACCCACTCGTCTGTCAAAATACGCATCTCCATGTCAAAATACGCAACGAAGATGATATCTGAAAGAGCAAGTAGAGCGCAAAAAATAGACAGCACAAGAGAAGGAGAGAGATAGGCGTGTAACTCTTCTCTATACACAAGATCCCGAAAATGAAAACAAGATACAATGAGTGGGGAGCCATGGGGCCATTTTATATGGCCCCATATATGCAGTCGGCCTGCAGTAGAGACAGCCGACATGACAAAAATGTCCACGACCAGTGAATATCACCAGTCGGCCAACTTCTCAGGGTCGGCCCTCACACGAGTGGAGTCGGCCAACAACAGCAAAGAGAATCTGGGATTGCCAATGACCAGTCGGCCAGCACCTGTTACAGCCAACAGGTCCACTACTGCCTCCCACACCCTGGAAAAATAGGAAAAAATACGGGGAGTGAGGAAAAATGAGAAAACACCTACAAAGGGCGAGCACACCCACAACAGAGACCCTGGTGTCTGATAAAGACAGGAGATGACTTCTAACACCCCCTCTCAGCTCCTGGCTGTGAAATCAACCCTAGGGAGCTGGAGTGCCGCCTCAGTGTAGCCTGAGGTAGAGACTTCGTGAAGAGGTCCGCCGCATTGTCCTCCGTCGAACAATAAAGTAGCAAGATGTCACCAACCAAGATCTTCTCACGTACAAAGTGATATTGTATCTCTATGTGCTTGGTCTAGGCATGGAAGACCGGGTTCCGAGCAATAGCTATATAACTCTAGTTATCACACTGGATGACTGTTGGTTCCTTCTGTGGAAACCCAATCTTGCATAAAAGAGCTCAACAGCCCCACAGAGAAGCTCAAGTCCAATCTGGTGTTCAGCAACCAGATCAATGAACCAACCAACTTTTGATACTGCGAGGCATCAACTGGCTCACAAGGATCATTAACAGTTAACTTTGTATTTGGGTCCATTGGCGAAGTAATAGGCTTGCAGTTCTCCATCCCAAAGGCCTCAAGTAACTCATGAACATACCGCTGAAACTCCTTTAACAAGGCAGCCTTCGTCACGCCAATGTGCTCCACATGACCGCCGGTGAGAACGAGATCATCCACATAAAGGATGATAATCGTAACCATGCCGCGTTCCCAAAAGAGATCCAGGTTGGGATCTGCAACCAATCTCTGAAAACCAGTCCGAACAAAGAAGGAATCAATCTTCTGATTCCAAGCCTTGGGAGCCTGCTTAGGACCATACAAGACCTTACGTAACCTGTGAACCATCCCTTCTGATCTTGGAACAACAAAGCCTGGAGACTGCTCAACATACACCTCCTCCTGCAGGTCACCATTAAGGAACGTAGATTTTACATCCATTTGATACACATGCCACCTCTGAGAAGAAGCAAGGGCAAGAACGGTCCGAATCGTGGTCATCCTTGCTGTCGGTACAAAGGTATCCTCGTAGTCGATGCCTGGATGCTAAGCATAACCTTTAGCCACGAGTCTGGCTTTGTGTTTGTCCACCGACCCATCTGACGCATATTTGGTCTTAAAGACCCATTTGACACCAATGACTGACCATTTCGACGGCCTCAGTACCAACTCCTATGTGTTGTTCTTCTCGATGGCATCAAGTTCCACATGCATGGCTTTCCTCCAAGTATCCTGTGAAAGGGCTTCCTTAACGGAAGTGGGCTCCTTGTCCTGCATAATACGAGACATCAAAGCATAGTTTACCTGAAGAAGCTCTGCTGTATTGCTTTTGTAGCGGACTCTGTGCGATCTTCGAGGGCCGTCCTCTATGGTCCACTCGGAGGGTAGCTCCGTGACACCTGACTCCCGAAGGGTGTCCATCAACCACCTGGGTACTCGAACAGATCGTGGAGCCTCCTGCTGAATTATACCCCACAAATATAAGCTTGCGGGATTTGGAGTCAAGCTTCCCCCTCTGCTTCTTTGGGATATGTACATACGCATCACTCCCAAAAACATGGAAGTGGGAGACATCAGGTTTCCTGCCAAAGTATGCCTCAAACGGAGTCATATTAGGTACTGAAGTTGTTGGAGACCGGTTGAGGGTATGGACAGTCGTTGCCACAGCCTCTCCCCAAAGTGGACGAGGAAGATCACGATGCTCCAGCATGGTCCTCGCCATCTCCACCACAGTCTTGTTTTTGTGTTCTACAACTCCATTCTCTAAAGGCGATCCTGTATTGGCCAGTTCCCTCTTGATGCCATGGTCTGCACAAAATCTGAGAAAAACATTCGAGGAGAATTCACCCCCTTTGTCAGCCCTGAGAGTCTTTACCTGCAATCCAGACTCTTTTTCCACCATCATGTGCCAATCCTTGAACCGTGCAAAAGCTTGGTCCTTCTGTGAAAGAAAGTAGACCCACATGAATCTGGTACAGTCATCAACAAGCAGCATGAAATAGAGAGATCCTCCCAATGATGGTGTCTGCTGAGGTCCACACAAGTCAATGTGAATCAACTCCAATGGTTTTGAAGCCCGCCTGGAAGCCTGCTTCGGAAAGGATTCCCTGTGTTGCTTACCACATATGCAAGAATTGCAACGTCCTTGCCTGCTGCCAACATCTGGCAAGCCAACCACCATATGGTCCCGGAAAGCTCGCCGCAATGCATAAGTGGCCAAAACGAAAGTGCCACAGATCTCCGACCTGAGAACCTATCAATGAGGAGAGTGCAGAGAGCTTGTAGATACCATTCTCCACACCGCCTTTCCAAACAACCTGGCCAGTCTCACGGTCCCGTAGAGCAACTGAATGAAAGCCAGTCTTGCATACTTCATGCACTGACAGAAGATGAAAACCAAGAGTAGGGACGTAAAGCACACGGAAGGCATGCTTGCCTCCCTTGCCGTCGGGAATAATCTCCATCCAGCTCTCACTGTGTATCGGAATGGTGGAGTTGTCGCCAACGAAAATACGACCTAACTGCCGTTTCAGATCCAAAAAGAAGTCACAGGATGGAGTCATGTGCCTGTAAGCACCACTATCAAGAATCCATTCCCGGGTATCCTTTGCGGTGAAGCCAACTGCCTCCTCGCTCGAAGACGATGAAGCATCTAAGTCCATCATCTCTAAGTGCACAAATGCACGAATCTTTGCAACTGAGGCAGAAGAATCAACACTCTTCCCAATCCACTTAGGACACTTCCTCCAATAGTGGCCTTTCTCGCCACAATCATCGCAGGACCTCTCGGCCTTCAGTTTCTCTCGTTCTGTGTCAGGCTTCTTCTCAGAAGACTTCTCCAGTGAAGCCTTCCCTTTGCCCTTGTTGTTATTCCGGCCTTTCGGCCGTTGGCCAGTTAAGGCCTCCGAACCTCCGCTGTGAGGAGGGTTCGTGAATCGTTCCTCCTGGTCCAAGACCATGGGCACAAGCTCCTCCCAGGTAATGGTGCTGAGCCTGCCACTAGTAATCAAAGAGGAGTAGAAAGCGGAATACTGAGCAAGCAAGTGGGACAGCAAAGTAATGGCCATATCTTCTAATGATATCTCCTTCCCAACCTGGAGGACTTCCTGCTGAAGGACCTGCAGCTTGTTAATGTGAGGAGGGTTCATGAATCGTTCCTCCTGGTCCAAGACCATGGGCACAAGCTCCTCCCAGGTAATGGTGCTGAGCCTGCCACTAGTAATCAAAGAGGAGTAGAAAGCGGAATACTGAGCAAGCAAGTGGGACAGCAAAGTAATGGCCATATCTTCTGATGATATCTCCTTCCCAACCTGGAGGACTTCCTGCTGAAGGACCTGCAGCTTGTTAATGTGCTCCCGCATCGTCGACGACTTTGCAAGGTTCATAACCCGTATCTGTACTTCCAAGGAAATCCTTTTCATGGGCGATACCCTGTTATAAAGAGAAGCCAAGTGCTGCCATATGCCTCTGACCAGCGTCATATGCTTTACGTGATTGATTACTTGCGGTGTGCAGTTGAGTAAGATAAATGACCGGACCCTAGCGTTGACACGATCCCACATCTGTGCCTGTGCCTCGCGGTCCTTTCCGGTTGACGGTAACTCCCCTTCCTCTGCTTCCGGCCGTGGAACCCCAATAACGATGAAATCAGCAAGGTCATATGACTCCAGCACAGACTCCATCATAACCTTCCAGATGCCGTAATTGTTCCCGTCCAACTGACGGTCCACTGGGAACGTGGGGAGAGTTGGGATCTTCACATGCTTCTCGGCCATCTCTAACAAATCTGCCATCGTGTGGATGTAACTAAAAAGGGTGGGTGGGTGGAAAAAAAAAACTTTAAACCTGCAAGTGGCTATCCAGCAACTCAGCCCGCCTTCCTCTTGCTTCTTCTCTTCCCGAACAGTCCCTAACAGTCCACCAATCAGCAACGCAACAATCCCCCTCTTGCTCAGAAAACTCCCAAGATCTTTCAAGAGCCTACGGCTCTAATACCATGTCAAAATACGCAGCGGAGATGATAACCAAATCTGAGACCACAAGAGCAAGTAGAGTGCAGAAAATAGACAGCACAAGAGAAGGAGAGAGATAGACGTGTAACTCTTCTCTATACACAAGATCCCGAAGATGAAAACAAGATATAATGAGTGGGGAGCCATGGGGCCATTTTATATGGCCCCATATATGCAGTCGGCCTGTAGTAGGGATAACCGACAGGACAAAAATGTCCACGACCAGTGCATATCACTAGTCAACCAGTTTCTCAGGGTCGGCCCTCACACATGTGGAGTCAGCCAGCAGCAGAGAGAATCTGGGACTGCCAGTGACCAGTCGGCCAGCATCTGGTGCAGCCGACAGGTCCACTACTGCCTCCCACACCCTGGAAAAATAGGAAAAAATGAAAAAAATATGGGGAGTGAGGAAAAATGAGAAAACACCTATAAAGGGCGGACACACCCACAACAGAAGCCCTGGTGTCTGATAAAGACAGGAGATGACTTCTAACATCGTCAACCTATAGCGGCAAAGCTTGCAAGACCACAGGCGTGAACCTCCTCCACTTCCACGGCGGTTGGCATTAACCTCTTCCCACCATGACCAACCATCGGTTCTTCTAGCACCACCACGACGTGCGGAGCCGAAGGTTGCTTGTGAAGAAGATGCCATGAGAGAGAGTGAAAGTTGAGAGAGAGAGAGAGAGAGAGAGAGCTCTTAAGGCTTAAGGCTTAAAAGTTAAGAGGCTAGAGCCTAGAGAAAGCTTGCGGGTTGAGAGAAAGAAAGAAAGAAAGCTTTATTAACGTCTACTAGAGGCCAAAGTCGGCCTATGAGAGAGAGAGAGAGAGAGAGAGAGAGAGAGAGAGGAAGTGGGCTGTGGCCCTTGGCCCATGGGAGAGGGAGTGGGAGTGGGAGGGAGAAATGAAATGAAATGAAATGATATATTAACGTCTTCAAAAGGCCAAAATGACCTATGAGACCAAAAAGGTTACAACAATTGGTGGATCTGATACAGTGTCTGTGTAAGAAAAGCTAAAAACAACTAACTGAAACTGAAATAACTGTGAGGAAAAGTACGGTACTAGGAGCTCCTAATGGATAACATCTGGGAGGAAAACTCCAGCAACAAAGGTAAGCATCATACACATCACTATCCAAAGATGTCTCTCATCGGTCGATGGCGGATATCCTCAATGTCCTCCATGGTGAGTACTCTGACTGGACGTCTCCCATGCCGTGCTAGTATGGTCCTGATCCTCTGATGTAGTCTCCGCCGGTGTCGAGATGGGCTTCTCATCTTGGGGCGCCTAGACCGCCCCAGCTCTGTAGCCCGATCAATCAGTGTACCTCTAGTGCGGCTATACTCTGGGGCTAGCTGCAATGCCTGCTAGCCTGACTGCTCAATCTCTCGTCGAAAGAAGTCTGTAATCTGCCTCTGTAGGTGTCTCTCCCTCTCTGATCCCGTCCCTCTCAAGAGACCCTCTCTATGTCTACGAAGCTCCAGCAAGTATAATCCGAGGCATCTCTGATCCTGGTATCTCATGACTCTAGAAAGTGGTCCGAAACCCTCTCTAAACAGGCAGTGAAAACGGCCTCGTATCTCATAATATACTGGACAGTGACATATGTAATGTAACTCTGTCTCTGGCTCCATCTGGCACAGCTGACAAATCCTGGCCTCAGCTGGTACTCCTCTGAATCTGCCAGTCTCAATCTCTAGCTGGTGTGAGGATGTGCGCATCTGACCAATAGCACATCGTACCCCATGAGAAAGATGAGTATCCATGTAGCTGGGTCTAATCACAAACCCATCCTGCGTGAGCTGGAGAAGATGATCTCTATAGAAAGCCATCTTCGTACCAAGCTCCTGTGTCGGCTGTATCCATGTCCTCCTAGTGTCCAGCTGAATCAGGTCCTGCCTGATAAGTCTGGTAATCTCTGCCCGTGTGAGAGAGAGGGAGGGTGCATCCAGGGAGTACTGAAATGGAGGTAGCCTTTCCATACTAAAGCCATGCAACTGGAACCAAGCTGTCATCTGTGCATACCAACATGATCCGTCTCCCTGTGATGCCAACTGTCGTGAAGACTCCAGGGCTAAGCGAGCATATCTGTCTCTAGGGAGAGCCCAAGTGCTATGTATAAAGGAGACTGATCGAGTGAGTGCCTCTACCACCAATGGGGGGGCAGCCATCTCTGCACGGATAATATCATGTGGTACGGAGGCCTTGGCCCTAATCATCCGGGAAATCATAGAAACCAAGGCCCTCTCCATATGTCTCCATCCATCAGTGCTACCAGCTCGGCTGTGGTGATCCACTGAGGGTCCCCATATCTCCACTCCATACAGCATGGCTGAAGTGACCAAAGTGTCAAAGAGCCAGAGCTTTGTTCGAGGTTCCTGAAACTGAACCTGCGAACACATCCTCTCTAGTCTCCCCAATGCTGCATAAGCTCTGGTCAATCTGGTCTCCGCTGCTCTCCTCAAGGAAAATAGTGGGCCACTGAAAACCACACCAAGGTAAGTATATGCATCTGTATACTCCACTGTCTCCTGACCATATGTAAAGGTGGGTACTGACCTCCTAACCCACTGTGCTGTGGTGTTAAACACCATCACCTTGGTTTTACAAAGGTTAACAGACAATCCACTGTCCTGTGCAAATGTGTGCAATGCATCCAAATGACGCTGCATCCCCTCTGGAGAATCTGAGATCAGCACAATATCATCAGCATACAATAACAGCGGAATCCATGTCCCTGCTAGCTGTGCTCCTCTATCACCCTCCCGCTCTACATAGTCTGAAACCTCATCCACGTACATCCCAAATAAGGTGGGAGAAAGGGGGCAGCCCTGTTTCACCCCAATAGTGGAGTGAACCATCTCAGATATACCCTGAGTAGTACGTACCTGTCCCACAACTGTCCTGTATAAAGCCATGATTCCCCAAATCAGCTCTGTGGGCACCCCCATCTCCTGTAGTCTGCGCATCAGTCTGGCTCTCGGTACTGTGTCAAAAGCTTTGCGGAAATCCACAAAGCAACAATAAATCCTCCTGCCATATAATCTGCCCTCCTCAATAATAGCTCTGAGTGTCAAGATATGGTCAAGAGTGAAGAAACCTCTCCTGAACCCTGCCTGCCCTGATGCACGTATGCCCTCTCTCTCTGCCCATCTACTCAACTCCTGCTCAAGAATAGATGCATATAATCTAGCCAATGTGGGACCAATCATGATGGTACGATAATTCCCAGGAAGCATGGGATCCCCTGACTTGAAGATAGGCACAATCGTGGACATATTCCAAGTCTCAGGAAAACCCTCACACATAGCTCGGTTAAACATCATAGCAATAAGCTCTGCAAGCATATCTCTGGCATGAATAAAGTGCTCTGCTACCAAACCATCATGATCATATGCTCTCCCAGTCCTCATCCTGTCAATAGCTTTCCTTACCATCTCAGCAGTAAAGAAAGCACATGTCTCTGGGCATGGCTCCGATGGGTCTGGCAGGGGCGGCTGTCCTGCTGCTGTGTATAGGGATGCTGCATACTCACCCCAAATCTCATGGAATAGTCTCCATGCCTCGCCTGAGTCCTGACTCATAAATAGCTGATACAAATCCCTCTCTAACTGAGCAAGATAAGCCCTCTTCTTCCGTCGCACTAGGTGCCGGAAGGTAATCCGTGACTGTCTGTGAGTGGTAACACCCATGAGCACCTCTCTCTGTAATCTGATCCTCATCTCTCTGCACTCCTCATCATACCAACTATTCTGGGGCATGTTCCCAGATCGTCTCCGTGTAGGCTGACTATGGGGATATGCCTCTAATGCTGCAGCATGAAGCGTATCTATCAATATCTGAGTGAGCTCATCTAATGGCCGTCCCGGCTCCTCGGCACATAAGCGTCTGTATATCTCATCCGTGTACACGGTGTCAGTCTCCCTCGTAAAGGTATAACGAGTGTGTGTGGAGACCTATCCCAATGGAGCGGTCCTGAACTGAAATGTGATCGTGAAGGACAAGATAGCATGATCCACTGCTATTCCAACCGGCCTAGTGCCTACCATAAAATCCTGAAAAGAGGGAATGAGACTGGGCTGAGTCATAACATAGTCCACTGTACTAGCACCATGCCTATGTGGAAAGCAAGTGAAACCGCCCGATGTCGGGAATCTCTGTAGGCCATTCAGGATGGCCAATCCATGTGCAGTCCCCATGTCTATCAAATACCGCCCATACACTGTATGTTCCTCATCCTGTGAGAGTCTAGATAGGCCCATATCCCTAACATCAAGCTCCCTCAACATCTCCTCTGAGGTATCATAAAATACTGTCTGGTTATGGGCAGTCCTGGCATTGAAGTCCCCCAGGAGAATGATGTCACCATCCCTGGAGAACTCCCAAATGTCATCATCCAAAATAGAAAAGGGAGACTGCCCGCTAGGTGATGCATACACTGATGTACTAGGAGCAAAATAGCATATAGCAATGTAGAGATATCTGCCCGTCTCTGCCCTCAGTCTAACCCACATGTACCTAGCCTGCTCATCTCTGCGGACTATATGTATCAGTGGCTGTAGCTCCTCTCTAAACAATACTGCCACTCCTCCTGAGCCCCGTCCTCTATGCTCTGAACGAGTCTCCTGTCTCCCATCGGTATCCACTAACATGTGGCATGGACTGTCCAGGAGCCTGATGCGTCTCACAGTAGAAGATGATGTCCCTCCCAGTGAAACTATCCTCAAAAGCCCCTACATCAAGACGTAGAGATCCATTACAATTCCAAGTAGCAACTTTGAGTGTAGTCCCATAGGTCTCGCGCCGTCATGAAGAGCGCCTCTCCATAATCACCACTCTACCATCTCTATAGAAGGCCACTTTCCCTTTCTCTCGGGCTGCCCTTATCTCTGGCTTAACTTCGTTCATGTGGGCAAGTTGCGAGAGTGTGAGGTCATCTCCAAGGAATATTCCCGTCTTCTTGAGTGTAGGACGTCTCTTCAAGAAGTCCTTCTTCGCTTCCACGGAGGGGAAACGAATGATAAGTGCTCTCTCCTTAGAAGATTCGCCACCACTCTTCTTTCCCACTCTCCATGCCTTTGTGTGCGTGGCTTCAATGCCCATCATAGAGAAGAAGTCCTTGGTTTCCCCTTCCGCATCATCACGGTCTTTTAGACCGGACACTCGTACATGTAAGGCCCGGGTCTTCCTCCTTTGCTCCTCTTCAAGGGTCATGTTGATGATGGTGGGAGTGGGGATGGGTGGCGATTCTTTACCTTTCCCTTTCTTGGCGACCTCGATCCATTTCTCCGCCTCGTCCATCTTCTTTTGTGTCTTTGTGATCACCTCCACCCATGAAGATGTCTTCTCTTTATGTTGCTCCTCCTCCTCTCGAATGATCCTCATTTGCTCCTTGATGGTATTCAGCTCTTCAAGAAAGGAGGGCTGAAATTTTCCATCCTCAAGATTGCATTTTGAAGTGGCTGCCAACTCCTTTTTGAGGGCTGAGATTTCAGCCGCTTGACTCTTAGCATGCAATTTGGCCTCCGCTAGTTCCTCCTTTAAAGCTGAAATCTCAGCCTCTTGCTTGGAAGATCTCTCTTCGAGCTCTTGGATTTTGTCAAATCTCTTCTCGAGTTTGGAGAGACGGTTTATGATTGCGGTGACGGAAGAGTCGACCATCTTCTTGTTTTCTTTGATAGTTGTGCCGAGCTTGTCCTCCATCTTCACGAGCTCCTCTGTAAACCCGGTCTTGGTCATGACTTTTTTGCAGATTCCCACAGCCAATGGACTGAAAATTAATTAATTAATTAATCCATGACACAGGAGCAAAACAGCAGCAACAGGGGGGGAGAGAGAGAGAGAGAGAGAGAGAGAGAGAGAGAGAGAGAGAGAGAGGAGAAGAGAGTTATGTTGCTGCCTTGGGGACCTGAGGAAGGGTGGGTGGGGAAAGGGAGGCACGGCGGGGGGGAGACGCAGGCGGGCAGCGAAGAGAGAGAGAGAGAGAGAGAGAGAGAGAGAGAGAGAGAGAGAAATGAAATGAAATGAAATGAAATGATATATTAACGTCTTCAAAAGGCCAAAATGACCTATGAGACCAAAAAGGTTACAACAATTGGTGGATCTGATACAATGTCTGTGTAAGGAAAGCTAAAAACAATTAAACAGCTAACTGAAACTGAAACAACTATGAGGAAAAGTACGGTACCAGGAGCTCCTAATGGATAACATGTGGGAGGAAAAACTCCAGCAAAAAAGGTAAGCATCATACATATCACTATCCAAAGATGTCTCTCATCGGTCGATGGCGGATATCCTCAATGTCCTCCATGGTGAGTACTCTGACTGGACGTCTCCCATGCCGTGCTAGTATGGTCCTGATCCTCTGTTGTAGTCTCCGCCGGTGTCGAGATGGACCTCTCATCTTGGGGCGCCTGGACCGCCCCAGCTCTATAGCCCGATCAATCAGTGTACCTCTGGTGCGGCTGTACTCTGGGGCTAGCTGCAATGCCTGCTGACCTGACTGCTCAATCTCTCGTCGAAAGAAGTCTGTAATCTGCCTCTGTAGGTGTCTCTCCCTCTCTGATCCCCTCCCTCTCAGGAGACCCTCTCTATGTCTACGCAGCTCTAGCAAGTACAATCCGAGGCATCTCTGATCCTGGTATCTCATGACTCTAGAAAGTGGTCCAAAGCCCTCTCTGAACAGGCAGTGAAAACGGCCTCGTATCTCATAATATACCGGACAGTGACATATGTAATGTAACTCTGTCTCTGGCTCCATCTAGCACAGCTGACAAATCCTGGCCTCAGCTGGTACTCCTCTGAATCTGCCAGTCTCAATCTCTAGCTGGTGTGAGGATGTGCGCATCTGACCAATAGCACACCGTACCCCATGAGAAAGATGAGTATCCATGTAGCTGGGTCTAATCACAAACCCATCCTCCGTGAGCTGGAGAAGATGATCTCTATAGAAAGCCATCTTCGTACCAAGCTCGTGTGTCGGCTGTATCCATGTCCTCCTAGTGTCCAGCTGAGTCAAGTCTAGCCTGATAAGTCTGGTAATCTCTGCCCGTGTGAGAGAGAGGGAGGGTGCATCCAGGGAGTACTGAAATGGAGGTAGCCTGTCCATACTAAAACCATGCAGTTGGAACCAAGCTGTCATCTGTGCATACCAACATGATCCGTCTCCCTGTGATGCCAACTGTCGTGAAGACTCCAGGGCTAAGCGAGCATATCTGTCTCTAGGGAGAGCCCAAGTGCTATGTATAAAGGAGACTGATCGAGTGAGTGCCTCTACTACCAATGGGGGGGCAGCCATCTCTGCACGGATAATATCATGTGGTACGGAGGCCTTGGCCCTAATCATCCGGGAAATCATAGAAACCAAGGACCTCTCCATACGTCTCCATCCATCAGTGCTACCAGCTCGGCTGTGGTGATCCACTGAGGGTCCCCATATCTCCACTCCATACAGCATGGCTGAAGTGACCAAAGTGTCAAAGAGCCAGAGCTTTGTTCGAGGTTCCTGAAACTGAACCTGCGAACACATCCTCTCTAGTCTCCCCAATGCTGCATAAGCTCTGGTCAATCTGGTCTCCGCTGCTCTCCTCAAGGAAAATAGTGGGCCACTAAAAACCACACCAAGGTAAGTATATGCATCTGTATACTCCACTGTCTCCTGACCATATGTAAAGGTGGGCATTGACCTCCTAACCCACTGTGCTGTGGTGTTAAACACCATCACCTTGGTTTTACCAAGGTTAACAGACAATCCACTGTCCTCTGCAAACATGTGCAATGCATCCAAATGACGCTGCATCCCCTCTGGAGAATCTGAGATCAGCACAATATCATCAGCATACAATAACAGCGGAATCCATGTCCCTGCTAGCTGTGCTCCTCTGTCACCCGCCCGCTCTACATAGTCCGAAACCTCATCCACATACATCCCAAATAAGGTGGGGGAAAGGGGGCAGCCCTGTTTCACCCCAATAGTGGAGTGAACCATCTCAGATACACCCTGGGTAGTACGTACCTGCCCCACAACTGTCCTGTATAAAGCCATGATTCCCCAAATCAGCTCTGTGGGCACTCCCATCTCCTGTAGTCTGCGCATCAGTCTGGCTCTCGGTACCGTGTCAAAAGCTTTGCGGAAATCCACAAAGCAACAGTAAGTCCTCCTGCCATATAATCTACCCTCCTCAATAATAGCTCTGAGTGTCAAGATATGGTCAAGAGTGGAGAAACCTCTCCTGAACCCTGCCTGCCCTGATGCACGTATGCCCTCTCTGTCTGCCCATCTACTCAACTCCTGCTCAAGAATAGATGCATATAATCTAGCCAATGTGTGACCAATCATGATGGTACGATAATTCCCAGGAAGCATAGGATCCCCTGACTTGAAGATAGGCACAATCGTGGACATATTCCAAGTCTCAGGAAAACCCTCACACATGGCTCGGTTAAACATCATAGCAATAAGCTCTGCAAGCATATCTCTGGCATGAATAAAGTGCTCTGCTACCAAACCATCATGATCATATGCTCTCCCAGTCCTCATCCTGTCAATAGCTTTCCTTACCATCTCAGCAGTAAAGAAAGCACACGTCTCTGGGCATGGCTCCGATGTGTCTGGCAGGGGCGGCTGTCCTGGTGCTGTGTACAGGGATGCTGCATACTCGCCCCAAATCTCTGTGGAGGTAATGGCTGGTGATGGTGAATGCTCATGGAATAGTCTCCATGCCTCGCCTGAGTCCTGACTCATAAACAACTGGTACAAATCCCTCTCTAACTGAGCAAGATAAGTCCTCTTCTTCCGTCGCACTAGGTGCCGGAAGGTAATCCGTGACTGTCTGTGAGTGGTAACACCCATGAGCACCTCTCTCTGTAATCTGATCCTCATCTCTCTGCACTCCTCATCATACCAACTGTTCTGGGGCATGTTCCCAGATCGTCTCTGTGTAGGCTGACTATGGGGATATGCCTCTGATGCTGCAGCATGAAGCGTCTCTATCAATATCTAAGTGAGCTCATCTAATGGCCGTCCCGGCTGCTCGGCACATAGGCGTCTGTATATCTCATCCGTGTATACGGTGTCAGTCTCTCTCGTAAAGGTATAACGAGTGTGTGTGGAGACCTGTCCCAATGGAGCGGTGCTGAACTGAAATGTGAGAGTGAAGGACAAGATAGCATGATCCACTGCTATTCCAACCGGCCTAGTGCCTACCATAAAATCCTGAAAAGAGGAAATGAGACTGGGCTGAGCCATAACATAGTCCACTGTACTAGCACCATGCCGATGTGGAAAGCTAGTGAAACCGCCCGATGTCGGGAATCTCTGTAGGCCATTCAGGATGGCCAATCCATGTGCAGTCCCCATGTCTATCAAATACCGCCCATACACTGTATGTTCCTCATCCTGTGAGAGTCTAGATAGGCCCATATCCCTAACATCAAGCTCCCTCAACATCTCCTCTGAGGTATCATAAAATACTGTCTGGCTATGGGCGGTCCTGGCATTGAAGTCCCCCAAGAGAATGATGTCACCATCCCTGGAGAACTCCCAAATGTCATCATCCAAAATAGAAAAGGGAGACTGCCCGCTAGGTGATGCATACACTGATGTACTAGGAGCAAAATAGCATATAGCAATGTAGAGATATCTGCCGGTCTCTGCCCTCAGTCTAACCCACATGTACCTAGCCTGCTCATCTCTGCGGACTATATGTATCAGTGGCTGTAGCTCCTCTCTAAACAATACTGCCACTCCTCCTGAGCCCCGTCCTCTATGCTCTGAACGAGTCTCCTGTCTACAAGCTGTCTCCCATCGGTATCCACTAACATGTGGCATGGACTGTCCAGGAGCCTGATGCGTCTCAGAGTAGAAGATGATGTCCCTCCCAGTGAAACTATCCTCAAAAGCCCCTACATCAAGGCGTAGAGATCCATTACAATTCCAAGTAGCAACTTTGAGTGTAGTCCCATAGGTCTCGCGCCGTCATGAAGAGCGCCTCTCCATAATCACCACTCTACCATCTCTATAGAAGGCCACTTTCCCTTTCTCTCGGGCTGCCCTTATCTCGGGCATAACTTCTTTCATGTGGGCAAGTTGCGAGAGTGTGAGGTCATCTCCAAGAAATATTCCCGTTTGCTTGAGTGTAGGACGTCTCTTCAAGAAGTCCTTCTTCGCTTCCATGGAGGGGAAACGAATGATAAGTGCTCTCTCCTTAGAAGAAGATTCGCCACTACCTTCCCTCTTCTTTCCCACTCTCCATGCCTTTGTGTGCGTGGCTTCAATGCCCATCATAGAGAAGAGCTCCTTGGTTTCCCCTTCCGCATCATCACGGTCTTTTAGACCGGACACTCGTACATGTAAGGCCCGGGTCTTCCTCCTTTGCTCCTCTTCAAGGGTCATGTTGATGATGGTGGGAGTGGGGATGGGTGGCGATTCTTTACCTTTCCCTTTCTTGGCGACCTCGATCCATTTCTCGGCCTCGTCCATCTTCTTTTGTGTCTTTGTGATCACCTCCACCCATGAAGATGTCTTCTCTTTATGTTGCTCCTCCTCCTCTCGAATGATCCTCATTTGTTCCTTGATGGTATTCAGCTCTTCAATCAAGGAGGGCTGAAATTCTCCATCCTCAAGCTTGCTTTTTGAAGTGGCTTCCAACTCCTTTTTGAGGGCTGAGATTTCAGCTGCTTGACTTTTAGCATGCAGTTTGGCCTCCACTAGTTCCTCCTTTAAGGCTGAAATCTCAGCCTCTTGCTTGGAAGATCTCTCTTCGAGCTCTTGGATTTTGTCAAATCCCTTCTCGAGTTTGGAGAGGCGGTTTATGATTGCGGTAACGGAAGAGTCGACCATCTTCTTGTTTTCTTTGATAATTGTGCCGAGCTTGTCCTCCACCTTCACGAGCTCCTCTTTAAACCCGGTCTTGGCCATGACTTTTTGCAGAACTTCCCACAGCCAATGGACTGAAAATTAATCCATGGCAGCAGCACGAAACAGCAGCAACAGGGAGGGGGGGAGAGAGAATTATGTTGCTGCCTTGGGGGCCTGAGGAAGGGTGGGTCGGAGGGCTGGGCGCAGAGCAGGCAGCGAAGAGAGATAAAGCGTGGGAGAGAGAGAGAGATGGCGAAGGCAGGCAGGCGAAGTGGGAGAGGCAGACAGGCGAGCGAAATGGGAGAGGCGGAACAGTGAGGAAGGCTGGGCGCAGAGCAAGCAGCGAAGAGAGATAAAGCGTGGGAGAGAGAGAGAGATGGCGAAGGCAGGCAGGCGAAGAGAGAGAGCGAGAAGATAGACAGGCGAAACAGCGAGGGGGGGAGGGGGGCGCAGGCGGGCAGCGAAGAGAAAGAGAGAGAGAGAGAGAGAGAGAGAGAGAGAGAGAGAGAGAGAGAAGATAGACAGGCGAAACAGCGAAGGGGAGGGAGGGGGGCACAGGCGGGCAGCGAAGAGAGAGAGAGAGAGATAGACAGGCGAAACAGCGAGGGGGGGAGGCGCAGGCGGGCAGCGAAGAGAACGAGAAGATAGACAGGCGAAACAGGCGGGCAGCGAAGAGAGCGAGAAGATAGACAGGCCTATAAATAGAAGCCTCCCCTTGTTGAAAAAAATATAGTGTCTTATACATTGTTACTCTATTCCACCTAAGCCAAGAACTGTGAATTCTTTAATAATTCACTAGTTTTTGACACTTCTCTCTTTCTTCAATCCCCATTGGTGGCTCCATCAACATACTAAACCAATTGATTGGTTGGGGGCCTCTACCGTGAACAAAGAAGCAAGCAATTTGTAAGGTAAGTATGGTGAATTTTGATTTTTTCTATAATTTCTTAATGTTTCTCTCTTCTCAACCCCTCTCAAGCTTGAGAAGCTTAATTGGTATGGTTTTTGAATGCTATTGAAGTTAATTGATTAATGATAGTAAAGAATTTCCAAGCCGCTTGACTCTTAGCATGCAATTTGGCCTCCACTAGTTCCTCCTTTAAAGCTGAAATCTCAGCCTCTTGCTTGGAAGATCTCTCTTCGAGCTCTTGGATTTTGTCAAATCTCTTCTCGAGTTTGGAGAGGCGGTTTATGATTGCGGTGACGGAAGAGTCGACCATCTTCTTGTTTTCTTTGATAGTTGTGCCGAGCTTGTCCTCCATCTTCACGAGCTCCTCTTTAAACCCGGTCTTGGTCATGACTTTTTTGCAGATTCCCACAGCCAATGGACTGAAATTAATTAATTAATTAATCCATGACACAGGAGCAAAACAACAGCAACAGGGGGGGGGAGAGAGAGAGAGAGAGAGAGAGAGAGAGAGAGAGAGAGAGGAGAAGAGAGTTATGTTGCTGCCTTGGGGACCTGAGGAAGGGTGGGTGGGGAAAGGGAGGCACGGCGGGGGGGAGACGCAGGCGGGCAGCGAAGAGAGAGAGAGAGAGAGAGAGCGAGCGAGAAGATAGACAGGCGAAACAGCGAGGGGGGGGAGGGGGGCGCAGGCGGGCAGCGAAGAGAGAGAGAGAGAGAGAGAGAGAGAGAGAGAGAGAGAGAGAGAGAGAGAGCGAGAGCGAGAAGATAGACAGGCGAAACAGCGAAGGGAGGGAGGGGGGGCACAGGCGGGCAGCGAAGAGAGAGAGAGAGATAGACAGACGAAACAGCGAGGGGGGGAGGCGCAGGCGGGCAGCGAAGAGAACGAGAAGATAGACAGGCGAAACAGCGAGGGGAGGGGGGAGAGGCGCAGGCGGGCAGCGAAGAGAGCGAGAAGATAGACAGGCCTATAAATAGAAGCCTCCCCTTATTGAAAAAAATATAGTGTCTTATACATTGTTACTCTATTCCACCTAAGCCAAGAACTGTGAATTCTTTAATAATTCACTAGTTTTTGACACTTCTCTCTTTCTTCAATTCCCATTGGTGGCTCCATCAACATACTAAACCAATTGATTGGTTGGGGGCCTCTACCGTGAACAAAGAAGCAAGCAATTTGTAAGGTAAGTATGGTGAATTTTGATTTTTTCTATAATTTCTCAATGTTTCTCTCTTCTCAACCCCTCTCAAGCTTGAGAAGCTTAATTGGTATGGTTTTTGAATGCTATTGAAGTTAATTGATTAATGATAGTAAAGAATTTCATAAATTTTCATTTATGTTTAATTCTAATGGTTTTTTCTCTCTCTCACACTTAAGGAATGGTCATACTCATGACCCACTCTCAATCCAAATGAAACTTTTCATAAAGCTTTTCCTTAATCCAAGATTAATTTATGCTTAAGAACAAATTAATGGTTTTTTTAATCTATGCTTTTAGTTTATGTATTCCATGATTATTTTTTTTGAGGGTTAATGATCCAATTAGAGATCATTCTAATCATTCTCTTAAAGTTAAGCCTTATTTTTTAAAAAAAATAATTGAGATTTATCAGTTATAGTAGCGAAGCTATGGCAAAATTTTATAAAAATTTACACATAAAATAATTTCATTCAAAGCATGAAAAGAGGATTTCCTACCATATTCTAGGAATTATCATCCTAGATTAATTGAAAGAATTTCATTAGAATCATGAGGAAATTGAATTTTTATATTATGCATAAAGGATAAATTTTATATCAAAAGTATTACTTTTATCATTTTTATTTTATGCATAGAAGTATGCATAATAGATAAATTTTTATATCAAAAGTGTTACTTTTATCATTTTTATTTTCATGCATAGAAGTATGCATAATTGATAAAATTTTATATCAAAAGTGTTACTTTTAGCATAATTAAATTTCATGCATAGAGGTATGCATAAAAGATAAATATTTTATTATAAAAGTGTTACTTTTAATATAATTGAATTTCATGCATAGAGGTATGCATAAAAGATAAATATTTTATTATAAAAGTGATACTTTTAACATAATTGAATTTCATGCAGAGGTATGCATAAAAGATGAATATTTTATTATTTTATTATAAAACTCTAAAGAATAAAAAATAATTATTTTATTATAAAAAAGTTATTTTCATCATATTGAATTTCATGCATAGAAATGAAAGAGAGTGAGAAAGAAAGAAAGAAAGAAAGATATATTAACGTCTACGAGAGGCCAAAGTCGGCCTATGAGAGAAAAAATAATACAACTGTGTTCTTCCGGTCATCGGAAGAAAAGAAAGAAAAGAAAAAGTGTGCATGTGTCTGGATACAACTGTGAATCATCATGAGTGGGAGAGAGAAAGAAAGAAAGAAAGAAAGAAAGATTTTATTAACGTCTTCCAAAAGACCGAACTCGGCCTATGAGACAAATCGGAGTACCTGTATGGGGTATCCTCTGTCATCCCAACAAAATGAAAAAGTACTGAATAAAAAAGCTGAATCTGGGTGTGCAGAGAATGGAGCTCTACTACTAGGAGAATGCAAAGCTATATGCATGGAAGGCCAAAATGACCTATGAGACCAAAAAAGGTTACAACAATTGGTGGACCTGATACAATGTCTGTGTAAGGAAAGCTAAAAACAACTAAACAACTAACTGAAACTGAAACAACTATGAGGAGAGCTTGCTGCTTAAGCTCAAGAGTGGGGAGGGGGAGTGGGGCGGCTGGCCAAGAATGAGAGAGTGGGGGAGAGAGAGAGAGAGAGAGAGAGAGAAGAGCTCAAGCCTTATAGGCGGCTCCAAGGCTCATGCATGGTGCGGGTCACGGCAGGCCACAATGCCAACGGGAGGAAACGGGCGCAGCTACCAACCACCATCGGGAGAAAACGGGCAGAAGCGACAGAAAAAAAAAGCGAAAAAAAACGGCGAAAAAACCAACGAAAAAAAAAAAGGCATCCCGGCCGTCCCGTTCCAGCCCTGTCACCGACAAGGTGCGCCCGTTCCGTCGTTCCCGGGACGCCGTCCCCTGGTGACGCAGATGCCCAAGGCGTCCCGCCCATCCCCAGTCCGTGTCGAAGCACCATGTCATTTTGGGACGACGTTTCCGCATCCCAACCCTCCGTCCCCTCCAAGGTTGATGTGTACGTACTGTACGTAATGTACGGTACGTATTTGTACGTTGTTCTGTACATATAAAATTTTTGTGTACGTAAAAATACGTACCATTGTAAAAAATATCAATCTATATGGCATTTCATATCAAAATAAACATAAAAAGATCCAAATACATTTTAAATTGTGAGAGAGACCTACAAGACAATCTAATAAGGTCTTTGCTAATACGCATTTGATTAGTAATCACAAAACCCTTGGCGCACGTTGTAAAACTTGTTACTTCAAAAATCAAACATTAGATACCAAAACCAGTTTTCAATCAGATGACAGAGATCAATCTTCAATCACCAATCTCCACTCTTAGCTCTATATAAACTGATGAATCAGTGTTTACACAACAAAAGTCTCGACTCTCATCCATGTTAAAAGGCTGCAAATGCATCAAAACAAACTGAATACAATGCACATACTACATAGCAAGCTACAACACTACATCATAGAAATGTCCTCAAAAGGCCCATAAGGGCTAGTCCAGAGTCTAGACTCCACAATGAAACGTGATCTAAGAGTCAAAACTCCTCATCAGATGATGATGATGACGATGCACCAGAAGAGAGCAAGTCTCCATCTGTCAGGACATTGCCCTCGTCTTCATACTCAGGCTCTGCCATCACGGGCACATGTGATGATGTGAAAGATATATCATGAGATCCATGTGCTACATCATCATCTCCTGGCTCACTTTGAGTATGAATGAGAGTGACAGCCTCATTCGCCCGAGTCCGCTGCGTACGAACAGGCAGCTTCTCCCGACGAATGCTCCTCCGTCTAGCGCTCTCTGAATCTGCAGCCTCCTCACGCAAAGGTATCGCCAAAGCCCGTGCGCGTGACCTTGTGACACGGCGATCGATGCTCTCTAACTCTCTATGAAGGAGTCGTATAATATCTGCCTGCTCGTCTCTAACACGCTGCTCCACGTCGCCCTCAGTAGAGGTTGGCACCATCTTCACACGGGTCGGATCTGGCTGTGGAAAAGCAAAATCCGACAAGTCAGAACCACAAGAAATGACTTAATTATATTGAAATGTGTCAAAAGACGTACAACAGTTAAATATACCTGCTTGGGTGCCCCCAAAGCATGATAATCTCGCACGAGCTTCATGTTAGCTCGGCAATACACTAATCCCTCCAGCTGAGCGGTACTAAGTCGATTGCGGATCTTCGTGTGAACCAAGGAGTAGGCGCTCCAATTGCGCTCACAAGCACCAGCAGAACAATCCTACGATCACGAATCACGATACGATTTCGGAGTCAAAACCCTTAATGAATTAAACTTTAAAGATGGATGCAATTGTGAAAGAGTCTAGAGTACCTGCGAGAGGATTCGGAGAGCAAGATGAGTCAGCTTTGGAAGACCTTGTCTTCCAGAGCTCTGCCAACACGTGAGAGGAAATTTCGTCGCCTCCTCTCTCAAAACCACCGCTCTAGCAAAGGATGGTCCTAGATTGTTCATAAAACTCACCATCTCTGCATCAACCTCAAGTTGCTCATCCTCGTCGTACATTATGTTGATGTACTGGTCTTTCTGCGTGAGTAGAGTGCTCTCACTAAGCAGCTCTGGCTTCTTGTAGAAGGGATGAAGCAATGCAGCCATCCCATGAATGGGACGGCTCATAAATGTCCATCGCCGCTCTACAATAGCCAGGATGTCACCCCGGCTACAAATTGACAAGCCAACATTCCAACAGTCATTATATAATATAACTTTAAACATATTGTTGCAATGTGCATATTATTTAATATTAATATAATCAGCCAAGAACAATATCCAAGTGTACACTCACCGAGACTCCGTCAATGTCGTACAGGCGGCAATATGGCGCTTCATCTCCATGAAGAGATGATAGACCAGTCCAAGAGTAGAGCCCTCCATATCTGTGATTCGGAGGAGGACATGGATAGGCTGCAATGCCACCGTCAAGCTCTGTACCTCTGTCCAAAAGGCCTCGTCAAGCACTTTCCGCTGAATGTATCTAGTGGCCTCTGTCTACGCATGGTGCATAAACCTCCATTTCGGGTCCACCACAGTCTGTAGTAATGGGTCCCGCAATCTAAAAAGCCTCTGCAAGACCAGGAACATATAAGAAAACCTGGTCTTCGAGGGTCGATCCACAGCCCGCAAGAAGTATGTGCCAAGACATGAGGACACCAAAATATTGATAATGTGTCGTCTACGCATATCACTCCAGCCATCAGATATGATGGTGCACCCAAAAGACTGCCATCCTGCCTTGACAGGTACCAATGCCTTGTCTATCAAGGCTTTCTGCTCTTCAAGCATCGTGGTACGCATTTTGTTATACTCCACCCCGGACCACGAGTCTGTGTGGCCAACCTCTGCTATGGCCCTCACCATTCTCTTCCATTGATCAGTCCTCAGTACATTGAAGGAGATGTTGCACTCCACAAGAGTGCAAGCAATCTCCATCTCAGCCACTTTTTGTCTCTCTTTCACCCACGAAAGAGATGACACACGTGAAGGCAAAGTACTCTGTCTCAGCACATGTGCATCATCATCCTCATCACCCTCCTGCATGACACGGGCCCTCTTTCTGCCCCCTGTAGACTGGCTATCCTGTGTGGAAGAATCACCCATCTCCCCCACAAGCGCATCATGAAGTGCATCTTGAGTGTGCTGGCTGCCCCTTACCTTCTTTGAACCCTTTGCTGTTGATGAATTCTCAGCAATGAGCTTGTCTCTGATATCCTGCGGCACCTGCTTGCACCCACCACAATTGTCGGTGGTGCCAATACCTGTCAAGTGTATCACGACACGAGAAATTGTGCTCGTGAGCTCGAAGTTGCAATACTTGCACTGCCATCTACGCGTGCCAGAACCAGCCTTGGGTCGGCGTATTAATAACACGGATGACATTGGTGTGCTCCTGCCAGTAGGGGTTGCATGGCTTCGGCATATTGGATCCTGGAAGCTCTGTGACACAAAGAAAGAGAGAGAGAGAGCTTAGAGCATAGTACATACTCCAAAGGAAGAAAGAGAGAGAGAGAGAGAGAGGGAGAGCTTAGAGCATACTCCAAAGGAGGAAAGAGAGAGAGAGAGAGAGGAAGAGGGACCCCGGACTCGGGAGGGAGTGAGAGAGAGAGACGAGATTAATCATGTAGTACATTGGCCGCTCGCGGTTGAGAGAGAGAGAGAGAGAGAGAGAGAGAGAGAGAGAGAGTACAGTACGAGACAGAGATGCATCACGAGGGACCAAGGCCATGAGCGAGAGAGAGCGTGAGAATTACCTGGTTGCAATGTGCACAGTGTGCAGAGACGGAGCGAAACAGAGCACTGTAGGCGAAACAGGCGAAATTCTGAAATAAGGCCAAATTCGCACGTTGAAGGTCAAAAAGGGGTTTTTTTTTAAAAAAAAAATAAACGTACGGATGGATCCGTACGCGTACGGATCCGTACAGTACGATCCGTACGTACGTACGGCTGCAACCTTGGTCCCCTCCGTCCCCTGTGACTATACCTCATAGTTCCGCAGAGTTCAGAGAGGTGGTTGTAGGACACAGAGATAGTACCCACGCTTGCTGCGTTACCCAGGCAATGTGGCAGCCATCAATGGAACCACATAATTTGGTCCACTTGTATGGTAGGCTAGATGGCCGTAGAGTCACCGTCATGATTGATGCTGCAGCCACTCACAACTTTCTTAACTACGCATTAGTTAAAGAGTCGTAATAGCCAGAGACCAAGAGCAACCGTAAGAACACTGAATCATTGGCTAATGGTCACGATAAGATTGTTTGGGACACAATGGTCTTGGGGATACCTTTAGCTATACAAGGCTATGAGGCGTGTTTGGATTTTCAAGTCATGCACTTGGCCAGAGCCGATATTTATCTAGACAGGGAGTGGTTGTATAATCTCGATCCTACCCTAAGTCGTAGCTACCAAGATAATAGCCTAGAGTTTGTACATGAGGGTAGAGTGGTGTGGCTACAAGATAAGCAAGAGGTTCCACCTACACTCATGATTTCGTCCCTAGAGTTGTGTCGTGCCATTGACGTCGACCATATACAGAAGGTATATATTTATACTCTCTTGCATCAATTTATTTCCGTCAATGAAATAAATGTGATTAATAAAGTTTCGATAGTTAAATTAATTTAAGTTCTGATAACTTAAATGACCTTGGTCGAGACCACTATTTTTCAAATCCTGTTTTGTCTTCTTGTGAATAAAACGTAAATACCAAGGCTAAAACAAAAGTAAATACCAAGGCTAAAACCGAGACAATAAAACAAAAGTACGCAATTGCTTTGAGTAATTTATTGCGAGAGTTAAGAGGTGTGTTTCCCGATGATCTCCGAGATGGTGTTCCACCGTCTAGAGAACTTGACCATGGCATTGATGTGCTACCATGAGCAAAACCTATAAGCAAACCTGCTTACAGGTTAAGTCACTTCGAGGTAAAGAAAGTACAACGACAGTTAGCCGATTATATGAAGAAAGAGTTTATACACCCCAGTCCTTCACCATGGATATCACCCATTCTTTTGGTAAAAAAGAAAGATGGGTCTATGAAGATGTGCATAGACTACCGTGCTCTTAATCAGATTACGATTAAGAACAAATACTCAATGCCACGCATTGACAAGTTGTTTGACCAACTTAATAGTGCGAAATACTTTTCTAAGATTGATCTTAGATCGGAGTATCACCAAGTTAAGATAAGGAAATAGATTATTTCCAAGACCGTATTTAGAACTCGTTTAGGACATAATGAGTTCCTAGTCATGCCGATCGGCTTGACGAATGTTCCAGTGATATTTATGACATTGATGGATGTCTATCGTCCATATTTAAGAAAATTCGTAGTAATTTTTCTTGACGACACACTTATATATGGTAAGTCGAAAGAAGAACACTTAAGGCATTTGCGCTCAGTGTTCAAACTCTTTAAGAAAAATAAGCTATTTGGGAAGGAATCCACGTGCAAATTTTTTGCTAAGGAGATTCACTATTCAGGCTATATTATCTCCATCCGATGATATGCGGATAAATGCTGACAAGTTGGATACCATTGTCAAATGACCTGAACCTAGAAATCTCGAGAAACTACAGATTTTTCTAGGCATGTAAAGGACTACCGACATTATGTTAAGGACTAGGCGAAGATCGCAATCTCCTTAATCGATGACTTAAGGACAAGGGATAAAACTATTCGTTGGGAGATCCTCAAAGAAGAAGTCTTAAGAAGCTCAAGGTGGCTATCGCTCACGACGGCACCAATATTAAGTAATAAGTATTGTGGATCCTAATGAGCCGTTTGTTTTGGAGATAGTCGCTATTATGGACCCCAATGAGCTGTTTGTTTTGGAGACAAACTTGAGTTGTCGGAGAGCTCTCGAGTTACGCCCATAAAAAAGATACCTATTTAGAGAAAACCTCGCCGGTCGCCATCCAATAAGTGCCCAAACTCACTTATAACCTATCTGCCTACACTTTATTTAAGGGTGGATGTCCACACTCAATTAATAAAAGTCTCCAACCATATTTTAATGAAGTATGGACTTGCAAAACAAAAAAGTGAGCTATAAGCATACACAGAGTTTAGAGTCACACCTATGATCTCTTTACAGACCACAAGCAAAGTCAAAATACATATTCATGCGCAAGGTTTATGAGAGGGCGTCCCTACCCATAAACTAGACACGTAGACATTAGCTTGTCGCAAGCTAATGTCATGATTCATGGGACGTTGACATTACATCCCCAAGCAAACCAAAATACCGTTATCTAGATATGGATGCAGACCAAAGTCCCTAGCCTCTCATATCCAACTTCCTCGTCCTTGGTGTAAACAACTAGCGGGGCATTGTCAAATCCCCATCGGATCACCTCGTAGAACGCTCCTAGTACAAGGCTCGAAACCTGCAAAACAAACCAAGCAAACATGAAGGGGGTGCAGGCCTGACTGACCTCCCAACCTTGGCAGCCATGGGCAAGCCCAAAAGTCTTGGCTATCCCCACCGAGCCACAAGCTAAGCTAACTAGATGGACGTGCCGACCAATCTCTACCTCGTGGCGTCCCATACCGCTACGAAGCTACCCTCGCGGCCCTCGAGACTACTGCCGGCCTTGGCTGCATAAAGCAGGTGCACGTCTGCACTAGATCTAGGCTCCTGACCATAGAGCTCTCACAAAGACACGCGAGACTCTGAACTAATTGCTAGCACTTTCATCCCCAGTTTCTACTCTTTTATGGTGCCCATTTGGTCCCCTTTTGTATGGCCCTTGCTTGTGGGCTGGCCACAAATTTTTTACTATTTTTCTCGGATTTTTCCCAGCCATTCTGGCATTTTTCCAATCGGCCATGTCCAACAGCTCCAGTCGGCCTGTTTATGAGCTCTAGTCGACCAGCAGTCCCCCACTATAAATAGTGGGAGCTGGCCTCTCATTTCTCATTCAGTCTTGTACATATTTTGCTCCCTCACTTATGAGACTAACAGTGTCTCTTGCTTGGGACTGTTTTGGTTCAGTATATTCAACATAGTTTGCTCCATATCTCTCTCTCTCCTATTTTCTTGGATGATGATCTCACGAGGATGCAGCTTGAGCATAGGAGAGCTTGCATGCCACGAGTCTTACACGCGAGGAGAGAAGGCAAGAAGGCCTTCTACCGAGATGGTCGGGTCATCATTGATGGCCGGCCCATGGATTAGTGGTTTGGGGCCTATGGGACACAGACCAGGCCACTGATAGAGATACACATGGCAGTATGGAACTGTAATGGTTCACTATGGGTGCAGCCTGGACGACTCGAGCATGTTATGGTGGGGAGAGACATCATACTTCTGACAGAGACACATCAGAGCCTAGAGAGAGGGCTACCTCGAGTAGAGGAATTCCAGTGGGAGTCAACATACAGGAGGACCACACGCCACGGTACCTCGAGAGGGTCGGGGGGAGTAGCAGTTCCATTCAGACGGGAGCTACAGGGGAGACTGAGAGTGGTAGCACAGGATCCAGAGGCCAAATACATGTGGATCAGCTTACAGCTCTCACAAGACAGGGTTATATACATAGCCCTATGTTACTTTCCTCCATCAGGATCCTCCTATGTCATTACAGAGGACATGCCACAGGAGGACGAGACAGGAGCCTCGCCATACACTTGTATGTCAGAGGAGATTATGCATTATTCTACACTAGGGGAAGTATTTCTTACGGGCGACTTCAATGCCCACATACAGAGCAGACAGTGTGAGGTGTATGACTATGATGACATGGAGATCCTCCACCCTGAGGATCCAGAGGAGATAGGGGCTAGTCAGGCATCAGAGGACACTGGACCAGACACAGAGGACATTATGGGGACCACTTACTAGAGGTGGGAGCCAGGCATCGTCTCGTTATTCATAACGGGATGCTACAATGGCCGAGATCAGGAGGGCTGACATGCTTCCCACATGGGGGTCATACACGGACCGGAGGCACGGTGGTAGACTACATTATGGGGTCTTTGGAGGCATCACAGTTTGTCACCTCATTCTCCATTCCACCTCGTCCTATTGGGGCAGATCATACATTATGGGGTTTGCCTACGGAGTGGACGATGCACACCATTGTGCCGATTCACAAAACAAGGGATATGCTCGATCCGAGCAACTACAGGACGATTATGGTTGGCCACGTGTTGGCCAAACTCTATGGTGCAGTGTTGAAGCAAGAGCTTAGCTTATATGTTGAGCGAGCAGGTTTACGCTCATCAGGGCAGGCACGCTTCAGGAGAGCTTTCTCTACCACTGACCATGTATTCACTTTGAGATGTATGATTGATCAAGCCAGAGTGAGGAAGAGAAAGCTCTATTGTTGCTTTGTGGATTTCCGCAAGGCATTTGACACAGTACCACGAGAGAGGCTCTTTCAGCGCCTACAGTCTCTTGGCATACCAACAGATATGACATGGGGCATCTATGCATTATATGAGCAGGTTTTTGGGCGAGTCAGATGTCCAGGAGGTATGTCCGAGACTATTGCTAGCACCATTGGTGTGAAGTAGAGATGCCCACTTTCCCCCACGCTATTTGGGTTATACATTGATGAGGTGGCTGACTTCATTACACGGGGAGGCGGAGATGGAGTTGATTTAGCAGGTACCTCAGTACATATTATGCTTTATGCTGATGATATTGTATTAGTGTCTGAGTCTCCAGGAGGTCTACAGCAGCACCTACATGCACTCGATGATTTCTGCACACAGAGGGGTCTTACTGTGAACCTTGGGAAAACCAAGGTTATGGTCTTTCATACATCGAGACAGGGCAGGAGTCAGCTGACATTCACTCTCGCAGGACGCCAGGTGGAGGTGGTGCCATCATACGTGTACCTAGGGGTTACCTTCTCTGCAGCAGCCACACGCTTCACCATGGGTTCAGCAGCCAGAGCTAGATTGACACAGGGATATGCAACATTGGCTATGCTAGAGAGACAGTGCCACCAGGCGCATTTTCAGGAGCCCCGGACGAAGGGGTGGCTATTTGACACATTAGTCACACCGGCACTGATGTATGGAGCAGCGGTATGGGCGCCAGGCCTTGCTACCCATTGGTGGACACAGATAGAGAGACCACAAGCCCTCATGATGGCACGCATGATACGCAGCAAACCGTCAGTACCTCATGACATTATCCGAGCAGAGTTTGCTGCGCCTCCTATGATGGTAGAGGCCATATTCCAAACTATATGCCTGCTAGACAGATTCAGAGAGATGCCACAGGACAAATTGTCATACAGAGCTTTTGAGCCATCTAGACAGCTGGCTGAGGCAGGAGACAGAGGATCATGGTATGCACAGGTCACACATTGGTTCTCACAGCATGGCCTAGACATGGATCATCTACCACCATTCCAGTATGACAGGGATGCACCACATATCCGTCTCTCTCATAGTGAGAGGAACACAGTATTGAGACAGGACCTATGGCAGCTCTATACACGAGAGACATGGATATCGCCTACACAGCCTCTTCCACCGAAGATGCTATACTACAGAGATCACTTCATGAGTATCACTGAGGATGGCTTTATAGAGGCCTAGATACATGGAGGGCTTTTTACCACACGGCTCCCGAGTGGCTATTGGTCAGCTTAGAGTTTCATCACATCGATTGGAGATCGAGACCGGCAGAGCAGCACGGATCCCCCGAGAGGAGAGGGTATGCAGATTGTGCAGAGAGGAGGTGGAGAGTGAGGAGCATTATGTATGCAGATGCAGAGCATATACAGCCATCAGAGAGAGATATCCCATTTTATTCAGAGAGCCACATTCCCTACGCCAGATCTTTGAGGCAGCAGACCAGCGCATACTGGGGAGATTCATTCTAGACATACAGCGTCACAGAGAGACATCATTACAGGCTCCGACAGCTCCAGAGGGGGGACGACAGACACAGATTACTACATTTTTTCAGAGATCCATCCCACTCCCAGCCCCTACATGGCAGGGAATTACTCTCCAAAGAGCAGAGACACTCAGAGCCCGCAGGAGACAGAGGACACTTGGCTTTCGGACACCACGCCTATACCAGAGAGAGATGACAAAGATCAGAGCTCAGTTTCACAGAGAGGGTGCGGAGCGACTGGCTCGATTCAGAGCAGACCCAAGCATGTTCTTTAGGGAGCTGTGGACACCCCCTTCACTGACGTATACCATTTTATACCCCCAATATCGTCCAGGATGGAGCTAGCTAGGTTGCAATCATGATTGTATACTCCATGCATATAGCTTTGCATTCTCCTAGTAGTAGAGCTCCATCCCCTCTCCCACTCACTGTACTTATTGCACACCCAGATTCAGCTTTTTAGTTCATTACTTTTTCATTTTGTTGGGATGACAACCTACTCTTCTGCGTTTTTCTTCCAGATCCATAGCTTTTGCTGCTGCGTCTTCTAGACAGCACCCTGCTGGTCGTTTTTCCTTCAGATTGGCTTCACCAATTCAGCCATCTGGCTCTAGCGTTTCATTGCCCACTTGGAGATTGGACTATAGGCGACCTGTTTTCTACAGGACAGCACCTTTTCACTGCTGCGTTTTCCTCTCCAATGGCCCTTTCCCTTTGCAGAGCGGGCTTGTGGTGTTGCAGGCTTTGGTGGCACTCTTGGTACCTATGGAGGACACCTTTGTTTTTCTTCAGAATTTGTGCATTTCTTGAGATTGAGCCCAAGCTTTTGTGATGGCTGCTCCCACTTCTCTTCATATGTTTGCTGAGTCTGCCAAGTTGGATGGTTCCAACTACACCCTATGGAAGGTGAAGGTGAAATCGGCCTTGCGTGGCGTCGATCTCTAGGATTGGCTTATTACACCGGCCAATGCCACCCCTCCCACCCTTGCTTCCGGTGGTGTGACTCAGGCACAGATTGATATTTGGCAGTCGAATGATCGACATGTTTTCTCCTTCCTGATGTTGAACTGTCAGGATGTTGTTCTCTCTCATGTGCGTACAGCAGATGCTGCACATGAAGTTTGGAAGGCTTTTGCAGATCTCTATGAGATTAAGTCTCCAGGTCAGATTTTGGCATTGGAAAAGCAACTTATGAACTTATCAGTTTCTGCGTTTCCATCTTTATCTGCTTTCATCTCGAAGATGAAAGATCTCCGGGACGAGCTTTGGAACCCTCCTTCAGAAATCTGACGGGCGGTGAAACAAACACTCGCACATAAAACACTTCAACGCCATTGAGGACCTAGAAAAGGAAAACAAACAGGGGGAGCTAGAGTGCTCCTGCAAACAGTACACAGACACCGATTGGCCCTAAAAACGCAGTGGCGCCCCTTGCCGTATTTCTTTAATTGATTATAAGAGCTTTGATTACAATAAGGCTGGGAACTCAGCCGTCATAGTATAACTCCTGAAGCCTGCAAATACCCTGCATCATGGCTTCATATCCACTCGGCATCCACAAACAAGTCCAGCCATTGTTCACATCAAAAGACTCTCACACATTGAGTCCTGCATACAGAAGCTTTCTCCCATGATCAGGGCTGCCACAACCATCCATAGTCTCTCACCCTATGAACAGCATCACACCCTGACACATCCAGTACTTCGTATCACAACACAGACTCCCAAACTGTCTCTCAAAAGAGAACACGCATCACAGCACAGCATACCATACAGTCGACACACCTGTACCAACCCTCTCTACCTTCCAAGGGTACTATCCATCTCTGTCATGGATTCCCTGTCCCCTGCCCAATCAGTAGCAAGGCTGTACCAAACATGTGTCCATTCCTGTACCTTCTGCCTGCATGTGACCTATCTCCTGGAGAAACCCAAAAACATGTTTCCTCGAGAAACCTATGACTTGTTTCCACATGAAACCTTTAGGCCTGTTTCCCTTTGAAACTTCTGTCCTGTTTGCATACAGAACCATTCATGGCACCATTCAACAACAGTGCCAACAACGGCATACATCTAGTTACATGTTCCCTCATGAAACATCTGGAAACATAGAGATGCCCATAACTGTAGGTCCCTCTGTTCCTTTCTAGCAGGAAGAAAACAATCTGCTGCATGAGCATGCAGCCATGCGAGCTTGCATCACTCCCATGCCAAGAAACATTCTCAATTGACCTGTACTTGCAGCCGGAAACCCAAGTACATAGCTGAATTTGCAGCCAAACAAAAACAGCCCATAAACAGTCTCAAAACAGTCCCGGCTGTGCGCCGCCTTCTGCCCGCCTCCTTCCAAAAGAAAGAGAGATAGAGAGAAAGACCTGTTCAGCCCTGCGCCTCCCCTCCTGCAATGGCCGCCTTCCATGGGAGAGAGAGAGAGATAGAGTTAGAACAGAGAGAGAGAGCCCTGCAGTCTAGCTGCTTTCCAAAAGGGGAGATAGAGAGTGGGTGAGCTTGCTGAGCTGTACGCTGCCCTGCAGTCTGCCCACCTGCGCTCCTTGGTGACCAGCCGTCAAAGAGAAAGCACCCCCGTCTGCTGACCCGATTTGTAGCTAGAGAGGGAGAGCCTCCACGTGCTGTTCAGCCCCCGTGTGCCACCTGCAAACAGCCCGCCAGCCTGCTGTTCAACCCTGCTCCTCTGTCCAGCTCACGTGCAGTCCATCCACGTGGAGTCCAGGCCAACAGTCGCCAGAGAGAGATTTAGAAGCTCCTGCGGGTGTAGCTTTTTGCTGGCCCCTCCAAAAGAGAAAAATACACCTTTTATCAGAAAATAGGCGCCCCCCCCCCCCCCCCCCCCTTTTCTGCCCACTAGCTATCCAAAGAGAGACAGAGAGAGAGAGAGAGAGAGAGAGAGCAAACGTAGTCCAGCCCCGCCTCCTGCTCACTGTGCACTACCTGCAATTTACTGACCAATAGCCACAAGGAGGAGCAAAACCTGTCGTACTGCACCTCCTGCAGCCAGCCCGCCAGTAGCCAAAAGGGAAAGTACACGTGCTGCAGCCCGACCTCCTCCCCAAAGGCGTGGACAGCCCTGCGTTTCCTGCAGCCCAAACCACCAGCCCTTCAAGGAGCCCCTCTGCAGCTGCCCAACTTTTTCCCCAAAGGATGAAGCGCATCAGTCTGCTGGGCCGACCAGCTTGCCAGACCTTTTTCCACGAGCCAAAAAGCACACACGGCTGAAGCTGCAGCTCGACTCCCTCTAAAAGAAGTATAGGCCCCCATAATAGCATAAAGGCCACGATTATCCCCTAAAAGGGTTTCTTTTATTTTTTAAAGGCTTTTAAACCTTTGTCCCCTCCAAACCCCTTTGTCCCCTCCACACATGGGTTACTTTTTATTTTAACTCCAATCTGATGCCATTCACACTGTCCACCATGTCCCCGTGCACACCTGCATACTGTCCAAAGAAAAACACAGGGTCGTGACATACCCCCCTCTTGAAAAATAGCAAGCGTCCTCGATTGCACTCAATGGCACAGTAAGGCATCTTATGAGCAAAGACTCTCCATACGACAAAAGCAATGGCCCTAAATGCATCTGGGTGATAAAACAATCATCCTGCACAATATGGCCACACTGTCACGCCAAAGTGACAAACAACTCTTGCTTGTTCCTTCAGAACCTGCAGCAAAACTCTAAAACCAAGTGGAAACACGTTAACTGTGTAAGCCAAAAACAAAACCATGCATCATTCTACATATGGCACACATATGCATGACATACATATGCATTCGCAAACAATATGCTCCTCAAATTGCTCTACCTACTCTAAAGTAACAGTCTAAGGGCTGCTCGCAAGCCTTACGCCCACGGTCATCCTGCAGGACCCACGACTGATGGTACAACATGAGCATATGAAAGCACTCAATGCATCCAAACACTACATCCACTAAGTACTTCCCACATATGTCTCATGGCCATCCCGCAGGAGTCACACCCAGTGGTGCATCCATGAACATAATAAAGCACTTGATGTATCATACCAATATACATGCAGCACACGACACAATCCAGAGTATTACCCAATGTATTCTCAATGGTACCAGGATCCAATGGCACCAGAATACAATAATACCACAAAAAGTGTATGCATACATGCACAAATAGAGTTCAATCCATATATGAACCAAACCAACTCTAGGACTGCTCGCAAGACTTATGCCCTCCATAGAGTTATCCATAGTTGCAGTTATAGTTCAAGGTGCGCGCGACTGTGAACCATACTCAACCATCATCTCATGTGTCTAGAACACAAGATCATAGAAGTCCCATAAGCAGATGTACTGTCAGCCTCCAGTACCTTCGGGTGAATACAAAGATGTCACCAAGCGACTCCTAGATAACAACTGAGCCTGTCTGTAACAAGGGAGCGGAGGTGCTACCCCCCTCTTGAGCATCAGGCAATGCTCCAGACCTATGCTCTGCTAAACCTGAATGAGCCGTAACAAGAGTCGACTCCAACTCAAAGGCATCAAGATAAAGCTGCAAATCCTGAGGTGAATCTGCTAAGTCACCCTCCTCCATCCGCTTCGCATCCATCAGTGAACAGTTCTTGAACTTCACAAGATAGCGACGGGAAACTTTACCCTGTACCTTTCTTTCCTTATGTGCCAGTATCTGCTCGGGAATAAGAACCTCGTCAAGTTCCTCCGCTTCCATCTGAGCCTCATCCGATACATCCTCAGGCACCCAAAACCTACTTGCACTCCACCCAAGTGGTAAGCACAAGTCCTCGATGAAGCATAGTAGATCACCACTGCTGAACATAGAAAGAAACTGTCTTCCGAACCCATGAAGCCTCTATGAAGATACGACCGGTGACAAACTGTCAAATGTTTTGCACCATAACACTTCAACTGCTTCTTGTTCCCCTGGCTGACTACTTCTTCTCCTTGGTGTCTTTTCTCCTGAGCTTCATCTTCAGCTCTTGCTCTTCACCTCATTTAGGCAAAGACACACAACCCTGCACTGTCTCCTGCACTTCCTTTTTCACTTTCCTCATGTTGAAGCTTTTGATGTGACAACCACGGGCTCGCCTCCTTGAGAAAGTCGACGATGTCCCGGACTCTCACACATTGAGTCCTGCATACAGAAGCTTTCTCCCATGATCAGGGCTGCCACAACCATCCATAGTGTCTCACCCTATGAACAGCATCACACCCTGACACATCCAATACTTCTGCATCACAACACAGACTCCCAAACTGTCTCTCAAAAGAGAACACGCATCATAGCACAGCATACCATACAGTCGACACCTGTACCAACCCTCTCTACCTTCCAAGGGTACTATCCATCTCTGTCATGGATTCCCTGTCCCCTGCCCAATCAATAGCAAGGCTATACCAAACATGTGTCCATTCCTGTACCTTCTGCCTGCATGTGACCTATCTCCTGGAGAAACCCAAAAACATGTTTCCTCGAGAAACCTACGACTTGTTTCCACATGAAACCTTTAGGCCTGTTTCCCTTTGAAACTTCTGTCTTGTTTCCATACAGAACCATTCATGGCACCATTCAACAACAGTGCCAACAACGGCATACATCTAGTTACCTGTTCCCTCATGAAACATCTGGAAACATAGAGATGCCCATAACTGTAGGTCCCTCTGTTCCTTTCTAGCAGGAAGAAAACAATCTGCTCCATGAGCATGCAGCCATGCGAGCTTGCATCACTCCCATGCCAAGAAACATTCTCAATTGACCTGTACTTACAGCCGGAAACCCAAGTACATAGCTGAATTTGCAGCCAAACAAAAACAGCCCATAAGCAGTCTCAAAACAGTCCCGGCTGTGCGCCGCCTTCTGCCCGCCTCCTTCCAAAAGAAAGAGAGATAGAGAGAAAGACCTGTTCAGCCCTGCGCCTCCCCTCCTGCAATGGCCGCCTTCCATGGGGGAGAGAGAGAGAGAGAGAGTTAGAACACAGAGAGAGAGCCCTGCAGTCTGGCTGCTTTCCAAAAGGGGAGATAGAGAGTGGGTGAGCTTGCTGAGCTGTACGCTGCCCTGCAGTCTGCCCACCTGCGCTCCTTGGTGACCAGCCGTCAAAGAGAAAGCACCCCCGTCAGTCGGCCAAAGAAAAACAAGAGAATAACTGGCTGCCAGCACACGACTGCCACCCCAGGCCAAGAAAAAATGGAAAAAAATATGGGGAAAAATACGAGGAGTGAGGAAAAATGAGAAAACACCTACAAGGGCGGGCACACCCACAACAGAGGCCCTAGTGTCTCAGTAAAGACAGGAGATGACTTCTAAAACCCCCTCTCAGCTCCTGGATGTGAAACCAACCACAGGGAGCTGGGGCGCCACTTGAGTAAATCCTGAGATAGCGACTTCGTGAAGAGGTCCATCATACTGCCCTCCGTCGAACAGAACTCTAGCAAGATGTCGTCAGCAACGATCTGTTCACGAACAAAGTGCCTCTGGATGATCGTGGGTTCCTCTAGTGGAAGCGCAATCCTGCCATGCAACCTCTGCAACCTCACCACCTCACAAGCAGCATCACAAGCAACCTGGTACTCTGCCTCTGTCGACGACAAGGCAAAAGATGACTACCTCTTACTGCTCCATAAAACTGCTCCTGGGCCTCGAGTAGATCTCCTCGTGTCTCGATCTCCTCCCCAATCTGAGTCACTCCAACCATGGAGTCTGACTCCATCCATCAATCCCCCTCCTGTGTAAAAGAGAGCAAGATCCTTCGCATGCTGCAAAAACCACAAGATATGCAATCCTGCCTCCCAAAGAGTCATCTGCAACCATGAGCTCAACAGCCTCATCAAGAAGCTCACGTCCAATCTGGTGTCCATCAACCAAATCAATGAACCATTCTGCTTCCGAGTCAAAGAGGCATCACACTGCTCACAAGGATCAATGCCTGTTATACAGTGGAAAGCCAAATCCTAGAAACCTGCTGAAGACCACGCAAGGCCTTCTGAAACCTGTCAACCACCCTCTCTGAGTCCGGAACCACTAAGCCTGGAGAATCCACCTCCTTCTGCAAGTAATCAACTGCCACCTGCCTGGCTTTCCAAAAGGTCCCCGTGGAAAGAACATCCTCATCTACAGGAGTTTCTTTGTCCCGAACACTACGAGACATCAGAGCATAGGTTACCTGTAAAGTTTCCTCTAACTGACTAACACAAGAACCACCAACATCAGTACTGGAAAGTTCCTGCCAACTGCTGCCATCAAATGGCAAGCTATCCTCTGGTCCCGAAAAGCGTGCACCTGCAGCGTATCCACACTTAAGTGGCCATTACCAGACTGCCACTCATCACAAAACTGAGGACCTGGGAGAGAGAGTGCTAAAAGCTTGTAAACTCCATTCTCCACTCCGCCTTCCCAAACTACCTGGCCTGTTGCCTTGTCTCGGAGAGCAACAAAATGCTCATCAAACTCCACCCGTACGCCAGTCTTGCAAACCTGATGCACTGACAACAGATGAAAACCAAGGGATGGAACATACAACACCTGGAAGGAATGCTTCCCCCCTCTGCCATCGGAAACTATCTCCGACCTGCCCTCACTGTGAACTGGGATAGTGGATGTATCCCCAGTAAGAATGTGACCAGAATACCTGCAGAGATCATGTAAATCTGAACGGGAAGGAGTCATGTGCTTGGAAGCACCACTGTCTAGAATCCACTCCGGAGTATCCCTAGCAGCGAGTCCTCCAACCTCCTCCCTGCCTGAAGAAAATGAAACATCGGTGTCCATCACCTCCAAGTACACAAAAGCCGGAGTCTTCATGATTGCTGCTAAGGAATCTTCACCCTTCTCGGTCTTCTGCTTGGGACATTGTCTCCAATAGTGGCCTTTCTCACCACAATCATTACACGTCCTCTCTGCCTTTAGTTTCTCGCGGTTAGTGTTGGACTTCTTCTCAGAAGACTTCTTCGATGAAGCCTTCCCTTTGCCCGTGTTACGGCCTTTCGACCGTTGGCCAGTTAAGGCCTCCGAACCTCCGCCCTGTAGGTGGAGGGTTCGAGAATCTTTCCTCCTGGTCCAAGACCATGGGCACAAGCTCCTCCCACGTGATGGTGCTGAGCCTGCCACTGGTAATCAAAGATGAGTAAAATGTTGAGTACTGAGAGGGCAAATGCGACAGCAATGTTATGGCCATGTCCTCTGACGATATCTCCTTCCCAGCCTGGAGAACTTCTTGCTGAAGAGCCTGCAGCTTGTTAATATGCTCCCGCATCGTCGACGACTTTGCAGGGCTCATAACCCGCATCTGTACTTCCAAGGAAATCCTCTCATGGGCGATACCTTGTTGTAAAGAAAAAGCCAAATGCTGCCATATACCTCTGGCCAACGTCATATGCTTTACATGATTGATTACCTACAGTGTGCAGTTGAGGAAGATAAATGAACGGACCCTGGCGTTGACACAATCCCACAACTGTGTGCCTGTGCCTCCCGGTCCTTTCGGGTTGACGGTAACTCCCCTTCCTCTACTTCCGGCCGTAGAACCGCAACAACGATGAAATGAGCAAGGTCGTAAGACTCCAGAACAGATTCCATCATAACCTTCCATATGCAGTAGTTGTTCCCGTCCAACTTACAGTCCACCGGGAACGTGGGGAGTGTAGGGATCTTCACATGCCTCTCAGCCATCTCTAACAAATCTGCCATTGCGGGGATGTAATTTGAAAAAGGGTGGGTGGGTAAGAGCAAAGAAGAACTTACACCTGCAAGTGGTTGTCCAGCAAATCAGCCCGCCGTCCTCTTGCTTCTCCTCTTCCCGAACAGTCCACCAATAAGCAACACAACAGTCCCCCTCTTGCACACACAAATCCCAAGAACTATCAAGAGCCTAGGGCTCTGATACCATGTCAAAATAGGCAACGGAGATGATGACAAAATCTGGAAACACAAGAGCAAGTGCAGAAAAAACAGCAATGGAGAGAGAGGCGTATAACTCTGCTATATATACACAAGATCCCGAATATGATACAATGGCAAGAAAGTGGGGGGTCCATTATATATGGACCCCAGGCTGCAGTCAGCCTGCTCCGGAGGCAGCCGACTGGGTCCAGTTTTCCACGACCTGCTCTAAAGGCCAGTCGGCCAGCACTGTCCCAAGGTCGGGTACAGTCGGCCAGAGAAAAACAAGAGAACAACTGGCTGCCAGGACACGACTGCCACCCCAGGCGAAGAAAAAATGGGAAAAAATATGGGGAAAAATACGGGGAGTGAGGAAAAATGAGAAAACACCTACAAGGGCGGGCACACCCACAACAGAGGCCCTGGTGTCTCAGTAAAGACAGGAGATGACTTCTAACAGACTGCAGATGAAGTGGTTGACAAGCATATATATGTGCGTAAGAAATTCCTCATTTCCATCTGCAGTCTCTCAAGCATTGGAGTCTCTAGAGAGATTCTCTAAAGGGTGGACCGGCTGAGGAGAAACTACAGCAGCGCATTGGAGTTCTACATAAAGAACCCAAACAGAGACTTCCTTCAAACCCAACCTTGTGCACTCAACTCTCCTAAAAGCGAGGGGCTCTACCCTATCCACGCAGTCAACAATGCACATGAGTGCCAGAAAATAAAAAAATTGCAATTCTGTTGGCTCTGATATCAACCGTAGAGCTCTTGTGCCCATGTGCTAGAGTGTAGAGAGAAGAAAGCAGCAGAACACAGCACACAAAATAGCCCCTAAATCTACTGCATTGTATTATGTACAAAGAAAATGTTTACAACTGAAAGTAGTGAATGTGACTGAAAATGTTGACCACAAATCTAAGCCCAATACTCTAGTGTTAGATTCCACCTTGATCAGCCCAACGCCTAAGAAACGCTCTACAAGGACTCAATCGCTTGTAGAATACAAGATAGGAATACCTACGCACGCTTATATAGTATCCCGAGATGCTGGTCGCCTGGCATGTGAGCCTGAGACCCTTAGGTGTGTCACACACATGCATCATCCCCGGACACCAGATGCATGTATACAAGACAAAACTAGGCGATTAGCAATGCCAATGATTGCTATGCTTGCCTCCTATGTCCTCGAGAATCTGGCTTAACCGCATGCCACAGGTGTCATCCCTAGACAGTAGATCTGTGTGTCATGCCTTCTGGGAAATCAGTATAGTGTTTAACGTGCTCTTTGCACAAAAACTTGAGTACCTCCTGGAATCATCTCTTGAATGTAATTATGTATGCAAGGCTACATTAGTCTTGGGATGAGAGTGCCAATCTACAATGTGTTTAACTCTCTTTGAGGGAGAGTGAGGGCTGATGCCTTGCCTTATGTAGTTGAGTAGGAACCTTGCATTATGTAGTTGAGTAGGGAAGTCCTTTAATTTGATGTATTCAACTTAAAGATGACCAGCCTGGTTAGTAGACGGATTGGACTTGCAAAGCAGAAACCCTGGTCTGGATCCCCCAGGCTACAACCGCTGGACGCCTAACAACTAGACATATACTAAATCTCTCAGAGACAAAAAGATGACAAACCTGGCCAGGCAAGAGTAAGCCCCAGTTTAGTTGGGAGCGAATCGATGTAGGTGGTATTGGAGAACCCCGCGAAAAACCTGATGGCTGTTTAGATGAAAAAACACCACCACCACATGTGAGTATGTGAGTGCTTATGGAGAAAACTGTGCAGAAACGCATGACAATTTTTACCCCCAAGAGCATAGACTGCCAGGAGCACGAGGGGGCTCAGAAGTGTATTGACGAGAGGGCCTAGAACAGGCACGCTCGAGATGACCGGCAGGCCAGCCCTAGCTTGTCCGGCTGCAGCAGGTGACCTCCTGGCTCTCTGAAGAGATGTGCCTTGCCCAGTGGTAGTGGCGATGATGGGATTGCCCAGAAATTGCTTGTGGATGTGGTTGTGGCGGAGGAAGCTTGCATCCGTTTTACAAGGCAGCGAGGAAGCGGACGTTAACGTGGGTAATGGCGTGCAGCTTAGGAACGCCATGTGCGTTTCGACGGCAAGCGGTCCAATGCTCTCAAAGCTCTCAGGCTTGCTGCGTTTGCTGGTGTAAATCTGTACACCTTAACCGTGTTACGCCTTGACACACAGATTGATCGAGAGAGAGAGAGAGAGAGAGAGAGAGAGAGAGAAAGAGTAAGAGTGTGTGTGTGTGTGGGGAGAGAGGTGAGGGGAAGGAAGGGATGATAGTTAATTAACTAGAATGCTATGCTTGGGTAGCCTTATCAGCTTGTAATTTTTGCACCGCTTCTTCTCCCTAGGCTTGTTTTTCTCAAGTTTCGGTTTCCCATGTTACCTATAGCAAATGTTTGGCCGTTTTGATTGGTATATCTCGAAGGTAAAATTAACAAACATACAATCGTGCAGTTTTTTTTATGGGGATCAATAGTAAATATATATATTAACCAAAAAAAACCAGTTACACCGGATAATCAGTTACATCAAAAAGTTACTCAATCCCTCTATTTCTCTCTCTTCACTTCATTTAACAAATTACAAAGTAAATCCCATCTCTCATCTTCTAGCAAAAAACTAGACTGACCCATGATACCCCGGTAATATGCAAGCATCATTGCCTTTGTAGTACACCCCCGTGGAGTCTGTTTTTCTAAAATGTCCCCTTTCTTAGACCATATTTTGACTGTGGGCCTGGTCCCAACCGGATTCTCTATGAATGCAACAAAGGTGTGGTCAATTTGTTTCTCCTTATGATGCCACCTTCTGGTTCTAGGACCAAATCTAGGCAATCTGATTTTGCCTCCTTCAATATCATGCACCTGCAAAAATGAGTCATTGGTTAGGACAAACCCCCAATATGTTTGAGACTTCCCCGGAGTAAGTGGTGCTTTGGTGAGAACAGGTGCCACACTTGGCATACATATCAAGCACACTCTTGACAAGCACCATATCATTTCCAAACAACCCTTGTCTAACAATCTTATCATGAATTTATTTCTCTTTGCCAGCTGCCCTTATGCTACCACAAGCTTTCTTAATGCAAGCAAAGGTCATTGCATCCGGAAAGTGGTCCTCATGCTACATCTTTTCAAAACAGTTTAGTGCATCCTCACCATATCATTTCCAAACAACCCTTGTCTAACAATCTTATCATGAATTTATTTCTCTTTGCCAGCTGCCCTTATGCTACCACAAGCTTTCTTAATGCAAGCAAAGTTCATTGCATCCGGAAAGTGGTCCTCATGCTACATCTTTTCAAAACGGTTTAGTGCATCCTCACCATGTCCCTTCTAAGCATACCCTGCAATCTTAGAATTTGGGTTCAAGCTTTGTAAATTTCACTTTACTCCTTTGTAGGTGTTAAATGAACTTAGGTAGAAAATTGAACATATGTACCTAAGCGCTACCTATTAACCCATTCCTAGGGTTAACAAGATCTACTACCATTATCTTACATCAAGGAGGCACGATAGATACACCAAAGGGTTACACATTCAAGATATGAAGCAATATTATCCAAAGCTACAACTTGGACTGGCCCCTTTAATGGGTGTGATGGAGTATTTATGGCGATTCCCACTTCAAGAGCGCGTGGTAGCAAGTTAGGATGAAGTCCTAAGTGATGTACTTCATGGATATATTATGAGAGTAGTCATTGTAATAGCGCATTAGGCCTCTTATGAGCCCAAAGTGCCCGCTCGGCCATAGTTTAAGTCAATGTGAACACTTATGGCCATGTATATAAGTGAATATCTCTCATAATACAACATACTCTACCATTGTGCAATTGAGTCAGTGTGAACACTTATGGCCATGTATATAAGTAAATATCTCTCATAATACAACATACTTTACCATTGGCCATAGTTTAAGTCAGTCTGAACACTTATGGCCATGTATATAAGTGAATATCTCTCATAATACAACATACTCTACCATTGTGCAATTGAGTCTTGCTCTTGCTAATCTCTCTCCCTAATGCATGCTAGTGAGTGTGTGCGAGTGAAGTGAGGTGAGAGGAGGGACGAGTACCCATAGTGCAACGTGGCGGTGTGACAACGCTCGGCGGGAGGCGCAATGGAATTGCTTCTCAAGGAGTTGTAGAGCTTGGAGACGTCAAGGGTTACGAGCTTGGCCATTGGAAACATCCTCATCACGACACTTGCGGTTCACCAGGTAATCTTTGTTCAAGGAGGTTAGGGTGAGCCTTAACATTTTTGGCGCCATTGTCGGGGAGCCATCCCTTGGCTTTTTCCATCATTTTTCCTCTAATCTATGCATTATCCATTGCCCATTATCTTTATTAATGGTTTTCCATGAAAAAGATGTGGATTTGATGGTGATTTGGTGTACAATAGCTCTTTTTTTAAATTTTTGTAAAGAATGGTTTTTGCTTAATTTTTAGCTTAATTTGTTGTTTTTGTTGTTGTTATTGTGGTTTTTCATGTTCTTAGGGCTTGCACCTAGTTGTATTAGGCTTAGTTTGCATCCATTGCATCAAACAATGCAATAGAATTAAATTTTTAGTGAATGTTAGCTCTCTTTAGTGTTAAACATAGAACTAAAATCATTAATTTTAGCTTAATTGTGTGTTTGTTTGTTGAAATTATTTGCATTAAAGTGTTAGTAAGCATTAGGAGTAGCTTAATCCTTCAAAAAATTTCTTAAAACTTGAATTCGACTAATTTCTCTTGATAGACCGTGTCATTGAGGGTGATTAATCTTGTTCAAGAGGCAAAAAATTTAGAAAATGTGTTATTTGGAGTCTAAATTGATCATGTGAGCATTTGAAATTAGTATCTATAAGTGTTTTGAGAGCATCTAGATGGATCAAAACACCTAATTACATCAATTTCTTCATCAAATTGAAGGAATTTGACTCTCTTTGCTTAATTTCGTATTAAAAGAAGAGACCAAAATTAAGAGTCTAATTAATCTCCTATTTTAGATTGATTTACACATTTGTTAGCTTAGCATTCCCTTGATGTATCCAATGATGTGCTCAATTGTGTGAATTAATTAGAGATTAGTGGTTAATTAGAGTCCTTGATTAGTGTAAAAGAGGAAAAGATTATTGAAAGGATTAATCTTTTACTAATTTTTAGTCACTTTTTTACATAACTCATTAAGGCTAATGAGAATTCAATGAGTAGATGTCCATTTTGGGGGTCATTTATGAAGGGTGTAAGAGGTGTCATAAAAAGGTTGACTTTTTTTATTCCCACTTACCATTTTGAAAAAATGGCAATATCTCCTTAAATTTAAATTCAAAAAATATCCCCCCCCTAAACAAGGAAATTTGTATTTCCCACTAGACTTTTAAAAATTTATTTTTTAAAAAAAATAAACTTTTTTAAAAAAATAAAAATTAAAAAAAAACCCCACACGAGACAAGCCTTTCACGGCCAAGAGTTTCACGGTTCCAAGCCATTTCACGGGATTACCTTTCACGGTTCCAAGCCATTTCACGGGATTACTCTTCACACGGTTCTAAGCCATTTCTTGGGATTATACTTCACGGGATTACCTTTCACGGTTCCAAGCCATTTCATGGGATTACCTTTCACAGTTCCAAGCCATTTCACGGGATTACCCTTCACGGGTTTAAACCATTTTATGAGCTAACCTTTCACGACGACCAAGAGTTTCACGGCCAAGAGTTTCACAACCAAGAGTTTCACGGCCAAGCATTTCACGGCCAAAGCGTTTCACAGATTAAGGGCAAAAAATAGCCCGAAAAACACGAAAAATCGAAAAAAACTGCGCAAAAAATGACGTCGAACCATACTTGGGCTACTTTTTGAGGGTCTAGAGACAAAATCACGAATGACTCAGGAAGATAAAGTTGTAGTACTCCAAAAATACTACTACTCTCATACAAAGTTTTTCAATTTTCCTTTTGGAACACCCTAAAACCTGCTGTGAAACATGGAAAATATTCCCACAATTTTTTTCCATCTTGAGATAATGATGGAAAATAGGTTTTAGGACCTCCTCTTCCATCTAGGAAGTTACTGAACTTTTTTCGAAAAAATATATCTAAGATGTCATTCACGTGTGTATAGCGCCTAAGCTAACTAGAGCGAATGGACACTTGTTTGACCCAACAAAGAGATGACCCAACAAAGAGAATGCCAAGCCTCTTGAGGCTGTAACAGGTTGTGAGAAAATATAAAAAGCAAAAAAAAAAAACGTGTGCTTGCTCATTAAGGAGCATTTAGGCAATCAGACATGGCAACGATAGAGGGATCACCAGGGATCACACAAAGACTAAACCCAATGGCTGACATCTTTGAGTCATTGAGATCTATGCCCCAAATGCACATCCCAATACCATTGGCTATGCCTATAACAAGTGTGGCATTGGGTTTTACACCCCTTGTCACTTCAATCCCACCAAGCTTCAGTCCCTTACCTAACATCTCCACAAATCCTATAGGTACCAACCCTTTCCTGGATGCCCACACCTTAGACATATTGACTCGTCTAGAAAGGGGGGTAGCCCAAGGACTTAGTGAGTCCCTCCCAACAAGAGCATTCACATACGACCTCAGTGACTTATACAAGAATATGGTTGTATAGATGTCCAAAATCATGGGCAAATACGATAGTACAACTGATCATGTTCAATTCATACAAATGTTTGAACAGAGATGTGAAGCCTTTGGAAATCCCAACTGCCCCACCAAGGTACATGCGTTGAACCTATGCTTAGAGGGAAAGATGTTGAGATATCGAGCTCATCTAGTGAGGCGGTGGACACTGATGACCCGCCTGGGGGATCGGCCCCACACTTACACCACTGGCATAGTTGGTGAGATCATGGGTGATATGTGGCCAGTGGGATGACAGGCTGTGTGACAGCCATTCTAGAGACTGGCATAGTTATAGCGCCAGCTCATTTAGTTGGGTTCACTCTATAGAGAACCCTAGTATGTATTTAGTTGAATACCTTTTCATATTGTGTGTACTCTTATCTTTGTATATGATGTGTTGAGTGTTGTGTGAAGAAAAAGAAGATTTTCAGCCTCTCACCTTCTGTGTTCTCTTTTAGGGTTTTGTGAGTGTGTGTGTGTGCTTGCAAGAGCTCAAGCTCTCTTCTCCCCTTCATCTTTTCATGGTATCAGAGCCTGGTTCATGCGCTAAGGGCTGAGCTGCAAGCAAGAGAAGCACAAGAAGCATTTTCAAAATTTCAGAGTTATGGTTGAAAAGCAAGCAGGGAAACATGTAAAGTGCCTAAGGTCAATGAGTTCTCTGAATTTTTGCAGAAGAATGGTATTCAGAGACAGTTTACATGTAGATACACTCCACAGCAAAATGAAGTTGCTGAGCAAAAAAACAGGCACATTACTGAGATTGCGCGAGCATTGATGGGAGAGAAGAATATGCTGCATAGCTATTGGGCTAAGGCTGTTTCTACAGCAGTTTACATCATGAACAAGACTCCAATTGCAGCCATACATGATGTAACTCCAAAGGAGAGGTTTACTGGCAGAAAACCTGATTTGTCTCATCTGAAAGTCTTTGGATGCATTGCGTATGTGCATGTGCCAGATGAGCTAAGAACTAAGCTGGATCCAAAAGCTAAAAAATGTGTGTTTATTGGATATTCCCTTGAGCAAAAGGGATATAGGTGTTATAACCCTGCTACATGTGAGTTGAGGGTAAGCAGGGATGTTGTTTTTTATGAGATGAGCAGTTGGTATGCTGTTTTGAAAAGAAGCTGTTGGGGCTGATGTGAATGGAAATGTGGCTGCATAGAATGCAAGTCAGCAATCACAGTCTTTGAGTGGACCAGGAGAGTCCTCATCTAGTGGTTCAGTTGATAGACCATGGAGTGGCAGGCTACATCATAATACCAGTCCTGCAAATGTGATTAGTACATCACATAAAAGCAAAGAGAAAGTGGTTGAGCCCCTTAGTATGCCTGACATTTCTGCAGGGCATTCTCATGTTGATGGAGAGTCTAGTGGCTCAGAGATGAGCCTTGATGAGGATCTTGGGATACCAGCTATGAGAACACTTGGTGTAAAGAAAGCTATGGAAGCCATGAATGCAAATCTGCGAAGATCTGGGAGAGTGAAGAATCCTATGCAGAGGTTTACCTATGATGGTTATGTGGCACATCACTATGCATACATGGCAAAAGTTGTGCAGGTTGTAGAGCCCACATGCATTGATGAGGCTGTTGGAAATGTGTGTTAGGAGAAAGCTATGGATGAGGAGATGGATGCACTATATGGAAATGAGACTTGGGATTTAGTGCAATTGCCTGAAGGCAAGAAAGCCATTGGATGCAAGTGGGTGTACAAAGTAAAACATAACAGTGATGGAAGCATAAGCAGGGAACAAGGCTTGATTGGTAGCCAAAGGATATGCGCAGACATGGCAACAGTGAGAGTTGTGATAGCAGTGGCTGTGTCAAAGCAATGGTCTTTACATCAACTAGATGTAAAGAATGCATTCTTGTATGGGGATTTGCAGGAAGAGGTGTATATGCTGCAGCCACCTGGTTATGAGGATGTGAGTCACCCCGAGCATGTTTGCAGGTTGAAGAAAGCCTTATATGGCTTAAAACAAGCACCAAGAGCATGGTCTGACAAGATTTCTGAATATCTTGTCACTATTGGCTTTCATGTAGCCAATGTAGATTTCTCGATGTATGTGAGACACAGTGATAGAGGGGTTGTGCTTGTTGTCATCTATGTAGATGACCTGATCATTACGGGGGACCATGATGCAGAGATCTTTGATGTAAAGATCTTGCTTAGACAGAAGTTTGAGATAAAGGATCTGGGGGAGCTCAGATATTTCTTGGGCATTGAGGTGATTAGGTCACCACATATGGTATTGGATTACTGCTGAGACAGTATGGCTTGGACATGTTGTCCAAGTATGGTATGACAGGCTGTAAGCCTATCTCATTGCCATTGGATCAGAATGGCAAGTTGAGTGCAGATTCAGGAGAGATTTTGGAGGATCCTACTATGTATAGGCACATAGTAGGAAGCTTGATCTGTAGGCCAGATTTGAGCTATGCTGTTGGGTTGGTGAGTCAGTTTATGCAGGTTTCTCGGAAGCCACATTTGGATGCATAGAGACGCATACTGAGGTATGTGAGGTCTACTTTGCATTGTGGACTATTTTATGAAACTGGGACAGAGATATGTCTGTGTACATGTGTACACAGATGCTGATTGGGCTTGTAGTATCTCAGATAGAAGATCTACTAGTGGCTTCATGTTTTCTTTGGGGAGTGCTGCTATGACTTGGAGCAGCAAGAAGCAGCCTACGGTTACTCTATCCAGTACAGAGGCCAAGTACAGAGATGCTGCTATGGCAGCATGTGAGGTAGCTTGGTTGAGAAAGCTACTTACAGATTTGGGTCTATCAGTGGTGGATAGACAAGGGATAGACAAGTTGTCATTTTCTATGACAACATTAGCAGTATACAGTTGGCCACCAGGAACCCAGTTTTTCATGCTCGCACGAAGCATATAGAGGTCCACTACCATTTTGTCAGAGAGAAGGTTTTGGCGGGAGACTTGACCTTGTTTATGTCAGCACACAGGATCAGGTCACTGACATCTTCACCAAAGCATTGGTGGGTACAGAGATCCTCCGCAGATTCAGGGCTTCGCTTTGGTGTACATGAGATGGAGTTGAGCTCGAGGGGGAGTGTTGAGATATCGAGCTTATCTAGTGAGGCGGTGGACACTGATGACCTGCCTGGGGGATAGGCCCCACACTTACACCACTGGCATGGTTGGTGAGATCATGGGTGATATGCGGCCAGTGGGATGACAGGCATGGTTGGTGAGATCATGGGTGATATGCGGCCAGTGGGATAACAGGCTGTGTGATATCCATTCTAGAGAGTGGCATAGTTATAGCGCCAGCTCATTTAGTTGGGTTCACACTATAGAGAAACCTAGTATGTATTTGGTTGAGTACCTTTTCATATTGTGTGTACTCTTATCTTTGTATATGGTGTGTTGAGTGTTGTGTGAAGAAGAAGAAGATTTTCAGCCTCTCACCTTGTGTGTTCTCTTTTAGGGTTTTGTGAGTGTGTGTTCTCTTTTAGGGTTTTGTGAGTGTGTGTGTGCTTGTTGCAAGAGCTCAAGCTGTCTTCTCCCCTGCATCTTTTCAAAAGGCTAGTCGATGGTTCATCACATTGATGTCGGCAATCAAGACCAACTTCAGAACCTTGAAAACAGCCTTTATTCACGGCTTTTCCCAGACAAGGTGATCGGTGGAGTGCAGTAAAAGAACTCTATTCAATTGAGCGTAAACCAAACAAAACCATTAGAGATTTTATCCTTTGGATAAAACTCTCGGACTCACGATGTAAATCATGGGAGAAATTAAACGATTCTCAATTGAAGAGATGTTTCATGATGGGCTTAGAGAAAAATAGCTTACACAACTTGATCATTATATCCAACTTGGAAACATTCGATCAATGTTGTAAAGAAGTAGTACGTTTAGATGACAACATGCTGGCAGATGATCATGCTACGAGATGTTCCTCATCTAAACCAAGTGAAGCAATGGCAAAAGAAAGATTGATCGGAATTGTCATTCCTTGAATTCTTTTCAGCCTTGCTTAAAAGCTACAACCAACATCTCTAAGAGGATGAGATCCTTCAAAATCAACCATCCTTAATGTCTCTACAAGTGAGGAGCGAAATGTCGTGTTCAGTGCAATCACTATGACCATTCCAATCCCCATTGTGCATACAAGGCACCTGTTTTTCTATACTACATATATTGTAAATCCTTTGATCATGATACTAAAAAGTGTACCAATTCATCAACACTTGACTCAAAACCTCCATTTTCCGTGCACCAAACACAAACAATCCAAAGGGTAGAAACACTTCAAAAGCAGTTAATCGAACACTTCAGTGTTTCTATTGTCGTAGACCTCACAAAGTGGCAAACTGCACGATTTGGAATACTTTTATATCCATAGTCACTAACACCTTGCAACCCACGTGTGAACGATATGCGGCATTGATCACATGTTCCAAGATTGCCCAAGACGAATTGCTTCAATCCAACTTGTCTCACAAAATACAACTCTTAACATCTTAAGTGTACAAAACGGGCAATTGTCCACGGTAACCTTGAATGTGCTTACACGCTTACAAGCCAAGGCACGAGAAACAGTCAAAAAGAATAGACAAGATGTCACCTCAACATGGGTAGAAGAACATGCTTTAAAAGCAGAACCTAAAAGAAAAAGCAAAACCTTCTAAACCTAAGAAAAACAAGGGACAACAACTATCGAAACCAAGGTTGAAGTAAAGGATAAGGAAAAGAAGCCTGTGGAGGACATAAATCCAAAAGGCGACATAAACTCAAAAGAGCCAAAAGCTATACATGATGCATCCACCTCAAAGGCCACCACACAAACCACAAAACCCATATGTGTGACATAAGATACAATACCCCAAAAGAAAATTCAATCTTGTTGCATGGGTAAACGTAAGAAAAACCTGACGATCCAAAGAAAGTCAGAAAATAAAACAAGTTCTAGTACGTCACTTAGTGACGATAAACAAGTTATGACTCTTCACTCAGTGCACCTCATAGACAAATCAAGAAACTAGAACCCACCCAACCACCCCAAATTGAAAATCATGATCACATGACATATGCGGAACGCAAAAAGCAAGTTCAGGAGAGCATGCTTAGCTTGGTTGAATGTCTTACAGGATCACTGGTTGTGACTGAGCCTAATAATGCCAAACCTAAAAAAACAACCAAAATACAAAGCCCAAAGAAGTACCGCTTTCCCTTTTAAGAGAAAGACACACTCTCTTACAGAAGAGAGACATACTCTCTCTAGAAGAGTCATTCGAGACAAAGTGCATGAATTATGCGGTTGAGAAAGCACGTGAGGAATTTGATAATTCCCTTACACAATTAAAGTAGTCTCACAAAACCTCATTTGGAGGAATGCTCTTCTCTCATGGTGGTGAAGCCAGCATAACATCAGCACTTGCACCTTTAAGAGCTCAACATGAGCTATACCAAGAAATAAAGAACTCCATAGAATAGGATTGTGAGGATTCACAAGTTTCCAAACAGTCCTCATTTAGAATTGTCAAAGGACCAAGTGTGCCAGTGTACACATTGGGTACTCTTAAAAAAGCTGAGAGCCAAAAAGAGGATGAAACGAAGATGCGGTATCTGAAGTTGAAACAAAAACTGAAACATCCATGGTTCCTCTTGAAGATTCTATTATGGTATGGTTAGATTTTCCTACAGGCAATGATGTTAAGCGAAAATGTGCATTGATTAGCCCTTGAGCTAGTCATCATAACATCATGACAATAGACACTTGGGTGTCATTGGGACAACCTAAACTCATCCCTACAGACAATGGTCTTGTAAGAGGAGCCAATGGACAAAACATTGAAGTTCTTGGTTCTTTTAGCTATGCTACTCAAACAATCGGTGGTGATGTGGAATTTACATTCCATGTTACCCTAGATTTCCTTAAGTATGATGTCATCCTTGGTGGAACTTGGGATACGTGACTCGTTGTATTCAATAGATGAATGCATGATGCAAACAGTCACCTTGAACACTCCTGCAGGCAATGTACACTTGCTATTACGGGAGGAAGAGACCTTGGAGGAGCTGGAACTTCCAGCATATCTTATTGAAAAGATCCCTAGGTTATGGTTAGATTAGAAATTTCAAATAAAATCACCATAGCTCAAGCACAGCTTTATCCACGAGAACACAATCTCATGACCCTCGAGTTATGGGATTTGTTAGGTCAACCAACACTCATGGCTCATCCTGAAAGAATTCCCTTTACACAAGACTTGAACATGTCATGTTTGGGGTACTTTGAGCATGCAATGTATATTGAAACTAATCCCTTTACTTGTAAGTTTTCTGTGGTTGGGAAGCAGATTTTATCTTGGGGCATAAATGGACTATTGCTGCCCAAGCACCACTATGCTTTACTAGCGAGATAAAGTCATCATGGTGGTCAATGACAAAAAGTTGACAGTACCATATTGCAAGGATGAGGATCAAACTTTAATGGATTTCTTTTTGTACACAAAAGGTTACAAGCCTCTTCCATAGAAGCCCCTCTACACAATGACCTACCACATCTGCGTCAACAACCGACTCCGATAAAGCATCTACTCCTTCAACCCCATCCTCGCCAACGAAGTTCGATGCCAAAACCTTGCAATCAATAGCCATTCTCGAAGAAATTCCCCCCCACACAACCATCTATCTCTAACAAGGAACTCAAAGGAAAATCCCTAGAGCCTATACCTCTTCATCGACAAACCTCATCAAAGGAGACAACCACATGCTCGAAAGCCTCATCTTCAATAGCTACTCCATAAGAGACTCTAGCCTCATCATCGTCAAAAATCACTATGAGTCTCAAATCTGCATTCTCAGTGTAACTAATGTCAAAAAGGGCCCCATACCTTCCGCATCAACCAAAAAGAAAACTCTGCCAAGACAACCAAAATCAAGGTATCTTAATGCTATCAAAATGTGGGTGGAGAAGCAATGCTCAAGGCTACTACAAAGGCGCCAATCAAATTTGGGTTCTTCGATAGTCAATGCCTCTTCCTCGATGCAGCACTCAGAGGTCAAGGAAAAAGAAAAGTACTCTACAACATCATCCACAAAAGCCTATGCAAGTTTCTCAAAGAACTCCACCAAGTCAGCAAGTGTAGATACCAAAAAGATTATTGCAAGAACAAGGGAACTTCCAAAGTAATACCAAAACTAAGCACATCACAAAGCCCCCTAAGCTTGCACAAAGAAGGAAACCTCAGCACCAAGTGTATCAGCCACCAATTTATAATGTTTATCAACGATGGGTGCCTGTGCATGTGCTTCAACAACAAGGATACTATGATGGTAATCCCATCATATGGTTGCCAAAATCGAAGAACGTGAAGAAAGCCTCACCATCGACTTCAACCCCAACAACTTCACCTAAAGTTCGATAAGAATGGAGACCTAAGCAACACCAAGCAAGTCACTCAACCACTCTCGCACATTTAGCACCTACATAAGAGCTTGTGTGTTTGAACAACCCCAATGGTTAGCAACCAGCAATCTTACCTACCACCTCGACAACATTTGAGCAAAAAAATCAAGAATCAATTTCCACATCTGCCAACAACGGAGACTTATGAGCACATCAAAGACAAACTCACAATGCTCTTTTCACCCCTTTGGATGTGAAGCGTAAGTGCATAAGCTATGCGGCAGACATAACAACCTATTCTCTCAAAAAGAAGAGTAGCCACAAGAACCTGTTGCTCGTAACGTGGTAACAAAAAAAAAATGCACACACACAAACGTAAGGGTGTCACACATATAGCCTATCAAATAACTCTGAAGGATCTTAAATAGCCATTATATTAAGCTTATAGCTTACTCTTCTTTTGCCTCTAATAATGTAACAGCTGCTCCATGAGTACATATCTATACTCATGCACTGGAAGAGATTTGCACCAAAGTCTCACCAACTTCCAGGTACATCTCTGGATGGGGGGGGCTATGGTGGGCGAAAGCCTGGTCAATGGTACAACCCATTGCCTGGAATTTTCCTTCAAATTACAAACCTCTCCAAATAACGCTACCATCTTCACAAATCAATGATCTTCAATCTTTATTGAAGATACCTATATTAGCCTCGTAAGTCGACGTAATTCTATCAATCCTCGCCAACAAGTGGCTATTTCAACAGAGAGAGCAGTTCAATAAGAGTCTATATGACTCACTTCTTGTACTTCATATATAGCTACTTCATAAGAGCCTTAAATATACATAAAAACATAAAAAGCACATGGGAATAAGTATGCAGGAATAGGTTCTACTCAATAAAATTTGACAAGAATCCTACCACACAAAGGGACATCATCGAAGGCCACTTTCTTCAAATGATCAATGTCGCGTCAATGAATCAAATGAGGAACTGAAAATCACTATCTTGTTCTGACGATTCTGTCTATGTTCCTCCGGATCCTTCCCTCTCTTCTATCCCATGATTAAGATCTCTTAGCGTCCCCACTAATACCAATCACATGTAACCTTGCTTATGATTGCCAAAAAAAAGTTAGTAAAAAAAAACAGAGCTCACAAAAATATAAAAAATGCAACCACTCGCAAAAAACCCACCCCCCAATCCTATTAGGAATTCCCAATAAACCACTAACCTTTTCATTCACTAACTAGCTTTTCTTATTCCTTCCGAAGGAACTAAGACCATTGAACGTCACTCAACATCAAAGCCATCGATAAAGTTTGTCCATTCTCCCCACACAAAGATCAACGCAAACACGAGAACGCGATCGCGATTGCGATCGCCATCAGGAATGAGGGGATGTTATCCCATTCCTAGGGTTAACAAGATCTACCACCATTATCTTACATCAAGGAGTCACAATAGATACACCAAAGGGTCATACATTCAAGATATGAAGCAATGGTGTCCAAAGCTACAACTTGGATGGGCGCCCGTAATGGTGTGACGGAGTATTTATGGTGATTCCCGCTTCAAGAGCATGTGGTAGCAAGTTAGGATGAAGTCCTAAGTGATGTACTTCATGCATATATTATGAGAGTAGTCATTGTAATATCATTAGGCCTCTTATGAGCCCAAAGTGCCCACCCGGCCATAGTTTAAGTGAGTGTGAACACTTATGGCCATGTATATAAGTGAATATCTCTCATAATACAACTTACTCTCCCATTGTGCAATTGAGTCTTGCTCTTGCTCTTGCTAATCCTCTTACTAATCTCTTTCCCTAATAATACAACTTACTCTCCCATTGTGCAATTGAGTCTTGCTCTTGCTAATAATACAACTTACTCTCCCATTGTGCAATTGAGTCTTGCTCTTGCTAATCCTCTTACTAATCTCTTTCCCTAATGCATGCTAGTGAGTGTGTGTGAGTGAAGTGAGGTGAGAGGAGGGATGAGTACCCGTAGTGCAACGCGGCGGTGTGACAATGCTCGCGGTGTTAAAATATACGATGTACAAGTGATAAAGGATGAGAGAAAGAGGTCATGGAGGTGTGAACACACCCAAATAAAGTGAGCATGTGGGTGGAAAAGGGATTTAGGGTTAGCCCATCTTCGTTCTCTCTCTCATATATGTTGCTCTATCTTGCCTATCAACTATTGTGCATACTCCCCATTATTTTGACACGCGGGAGGTGCGGTGGAATTACTTCTCAAGGAGTTGTAGAGCTTGGAGACCTCATGGGGTTATGGTGGAGTTATAGAGCTTGGAGACCTCAGGGTTATGAGCTTGGCCATTGGAAAGATCCTCACACGACAGTTACGATTCACCAGGTAATCTCTTGTTGGATGTGTTTCAAGGGCCTAAATTCCATACGTGAAGGAATGGGATGTTGGGCCAACCATTTCCCCATTGAAAAACGTGTTCGTCCCTAGGGAGGGTTTGAGGGGGGAATGGTCTTCTTGGTTGTAAGAACTCCATCACTTTATTTATAAACTACATACACTTCTAGATACCTCTACTATCTTGGTGAGAGTAGCACACAATATTTTGTTTGTGCTCTCGGCTTTCCCATTCACTTATGGGGGTAGTAAAGATGTCAACTTTTTGTCCATCACAAGGGTAGCACACAATATTTTGTTTGTGCTCTCGGCTTGCCCATTCACTTATGGTAGTAAAGATGTCAACTTTTTGTGCATCACAAGGAATTCTTTGAGTAAGAATTCCACCACTTCATTTTTAAAATGCGTACTGTGATCACTCACTATTTCTAGTGGGCAACCAAAGTGAGTAAACACATTTTCATAAAGAAACTTGGCAGTAGGTCTTCCATCATGCTCTCTATGTAGCTTTGGCCTCAGCACACTGAGAGAAGTAGTCGTGGTGGTGAGTATGATAAAGTTGCACTTGGTTCTCTTAGTGGTGGCTAAGATAATGGGACCCACCACAAAGTCTATGCTCCATTTTTCAAATGGTTTTTTAGAGATTACAAGTGTTAGGGGCATGCGATCATTTTCTTTGACTATGGTAAGAAGCTTACGACTATGCTTTAGCCTACCAAATGTCTTACAAAGTTGCAACTAGGTACACACCATTCCGGTTGTCATATGGAATAATGACACAGTGATGCGAATGAAATATATTGTACCAAGCTTGAGGATTGCAATCAACAACAAATGACTAGTTGAAAATTCAATGGCTTGGAGGTTGATTGACCTTAAGAGATTGGTAACATCACATGGGCTAATGTTTAAAAAGTTTCATAGGAAAAAATGGTTTGACCAAAATGTCAAAAAAATAAGGAACTTACGGGGACCTAGTCCTCATGTTTGATGTTGGTTCAAACAAGAAAAATGAATTAAAATATAGGGGTATGAGACCATTCAAAGTCACGGAGATCACTCCACAGGGCTTGGTGGAGAACCCTTGATGGTGTCGATTTGGAAGGATACATCAATGGGAGCAAATTGAAAAAGTATTTTGGACCCCTAATTTGGGACGTGCTAGCCCAAGTATATAAGAAAAGGCTATAAAAACAAGAAGAAAAAATAGTAAAACAAGCTACTAGAGACGAAGCTAAGACTCGCGAGCCTAAAGCAAAATAAAAGTTTCAAAATAAGGATTTATACGTGAACATGGTTGCACTTACTTCTCTAGAAGACGAGGACTTGCCAACTAGGTTAAGGGTTCAAATCTCTACCAGCAGCGATGATAACGAAGTCTCCAACATAGCATCGATATATACGAGAGCAAGTCACAACTTGTTGTTCTATGAAACATGGGAAGCCCTTGGACAGCTGTCGTAACTTGAACCCATAAATGCTAAACTGCATAGTTTTTGCTTATGCATGACAAGTTGAGGGATTTTAAAAAAGTTAATCTCTCTATAAGAAATAATCCTTTGGTTGGAAAGGTGTATGTGATGCTTGTAGGGTCTACATAACTAATAGATACTGTTGGGGCAACTAAGTGCATCATCCAATGGGTGAACAAGACAACGTAACTCAAGAAAGATGTTGACACGATCATAATGCCACTATGGAGCCCATCAAAAGTCATAGTACTAGTAAGTCCAAGCTTTCCAAGACCAATACTTCTCTCCCCAAAGCCCAAACCCAAACCAATCAAGATATGCAAGATGGAGAACTAGTACTAAGCCACAAAGGATAAGTCCACAAATGAAAAAAAAAACCTTCTAATTTAAAAGTCCAACCATCTCAAAGGCAATGGGTAAAGAAACACCTTCTACAAAGTTACTATGAAGGGGAAAGTAAGGTGTGGATACCAACAAAGGAAGTCGTCACATATTCAACAGGGAGGATCGTACATGGTAAACCTCAACTTCAATGACCAAACCTTCAACATTAGCCAAAACCATGAAGGGAAAACCTAAAAAAGTATAATCTAAGGAGGGATTAGACAATGTTGGGTACCAGTGTGAGCGGTGCAAAAGAGTTCAAGATTACTATAAAGGGGAAGCACATATATGGATATAACAAAGCAAAGAGCAAAGTAGGGTAAGAGCAATTTGAAAACTCCCTATATCAAAGGCCCAACCAAGGAGGGAACTAATCCAAAAGGGATGTAGAGTGCTAGCAAGAAGCCATAAAAACCTCAAAAATATGGAGGAAGAAGCCATAAGAACCTTCTTGCAACAATAGCACCAAAGGAACAAGCCATAAGAACCTTCTTGTAATAATGGAACTAAAAATAGAATCAAAGGCTAGAGTAAAATAGTAAATCTTGCCCTAAGTGGGAGGAAAAAGTAGTAGATACACAAGCACCCATTCTAAACAAAAGAATAAAACCACAAGAATCTGCTACTATGAAACTGGACATCCTAATACATTGGATGGAAGAGGAATTACAAGAGAATGGAATCTGCTTCTATGACAATGGACGTCTTCATACATTGGATAGATGAGGAATTACTATGTGCAAGGAGATGTTCGAGGCAAAAGGTGGAGAACCTCCAATTATACCTCCCCTCAACTTCTAAAGAGAAGCCCATGTATGATTAGGTAAAAACACTGAAGACTTCCACTAGGATGTCAAAAAACCAAAAAGAAGAAGGTCAAAAGCCAACTATGAAAAAGTAGTAAGTTTTTCACAGCCCCATGAATAACTCAAGAGTTTTCATGTCATATGGAGGATCTTCCTTAGCCTCCTACATCAACCTTGAACTATCAACAAATAGAAAATGATGCAATTGACCAACTATGAAAAATTTTACTTTTTCACGCGACTGTGAAAAACCAAGAGTCTTTCAAAGGCCAAGAGGACAAGGGTGTTTGGTCCTCTTAGCTTCATTACGATTACTAACATTAGATAAATCATTCACACAACAAATAGATCAAGAATATGTGATGTGAAAAACTAGGGTAGTTTTTTCATGTCATGAAAACCATGAGTATTTCACATCCACAACTTACTAACTTTTAACCACTTACTAGTACTTCATTACAATTACTAACATCAGCTAAATCATTCACACACCAAATAGATCAAGAATATGTGATGTGAAAAACTAGGGTAGATTTTTCACGTCGTGAGTATTTCACATCCACAACTTACTGATTTTTAACCACTTAATAGTGCTTCATTACAATTACTAATCTCAACTAACTCATTTACACAACTAATAGATCAAGAAAATGTGATGTGAAAAACTAGGGTAGTTTTTTATACGTGAAAAGCACCTTCCTTTTTCATGTCGAACATCGGTGCCCTCACATTGGTGCAAGTTGGTGTTACACAAAGATGTAGATCAACCTTTTGTGCATGATCTGTCAGTAAGTCACTCATATATTGGATGGTGATTCTAGCGACTTTGAGTAGAGCCTTGATGAGGAGCTTGGAATTCTATCTATGGTTACTCCTGGCGTAAGGAGAACCAAGGCTGTTTTGAGGACACCTATCCATGTGTACGCAAGTCTATGAGGGTTCGGTACCCTATTGACATGTTGAGATATGATGGTATACAACCCATTATTATGCTTACATGGTTAAAGCAATACAGGAGTTGGAGCGCCCACTTGTTTTGAGCAAGTACTTGGAAATAAGAAATGGGAAGATGTCATCAATGAGGAGATGGTAGCATTGGATGTAAATGTAACATAAGAGTTAGTGCCTTTGCCTAAGGGAAAAGAAGGCAATTGGATGTAAGTGGGTGTAAGAAGTCAAGCCTAAGGGAAAAGAAGGCAATTGGATGTAAGTGGGTGTATGAAGTCAAGCATAATGCTAATGGTTCAGTTAGTAGGTATAAGGCAAGATTGGTTGCCAAGGGTTATGCGCACACTGGCATTGATTATAAGGAGACATTCAGCTCGGTTGCAAGAATGGCAACCGTGAGCTGTCATTGCTATTGCTGGCAGCAAAGAGTTGGTCTTATGAGATTGATGCACAACTATATTTTGTGTGCAGGTTATGCAAAGCCTTTTATGGCTTGAAGCAGGCACCCAGAGCATGGTCAAACAAGATCAAGGAGTATCTTGTTACCATTGGATTTCAGACATCCAATGCAATTTTTTCACTTTATGTGTGAAAAAGACAGATAGAGGGATTATGCTATTAGTCAGCTATGTGGATGACTTAATTATCAATGGTGATAGTGGTGCTGACATACATGATGTCATGAGACTTTTGAAGCAAAAGTTTGAGATGAAGGATTTGGGTGAGCTGCAGTATTTCTTGGGCATAGAGGTGGTGAGATCACCTCATGGCATTTTGTTATTGTAGAGGCAGTATGGCTTGGACATGTTGTTCAAGTATGGTATGACTGGCTGTAAGCTTATTTCAGTGCCATTCGAGTAGAACACAAAGTTGTCCATAGATACAAGTGTGCTTTTGGGAGGACCCTACTACATACAGGCACATAGTGGGTAGCTTGATCTACATGACCATTACTAGGCCAGACTTGAGCTATGTTATTAGACTTGTGAGTCAATTTATGTGGGCCCCTAGGAAGCCACACTTAGATACGGCTAGATGGATTCTCAGGTACATAAAGTCCACAGTTGATTATGGACTTTTCTATGAGGATGGTATAGAGATACAGCTATATGGGTACACAAATGCTAATTGGGGAGGTAGTGTTGCAGACAAGAGATCCACCAGTGGTTTTATGTTCTCATTTGGGAGTTCTGTTGTTGTGAGTTGGAGTAGTAAGAAGTAGCCAACATTTGCCTTGTCGAGAACAGAGACAGAGTATAGGGGTGCTGCTATGGTGGTAGCATGGGAGGTAGCTTGGTTTTAGTAGCTACTTGGTGATATGGGTGAGCCCATCGATAGGAGGGCAATTGTCATTTATTATGACAACATGAGTAGCATATAGTTGGCCAGTAACCCAGTATATCATGAGTAGCATATATTGTCATTTATTATGACAACATGAGTAGCATATAGTTGGCCAGTAACCCAGTATATCATGCTAGAATGAAGCACATTAAGGTGAATTATCACTTTGTGAGGGAGAAGGTTCTAGTAGGTGATGTAGATCTAGTATATGTCAACAAAGAGGATCATGTGGCTAACATCTTTACGAAGAAATTGGGCACAGAGAAGCTCCACAGGTTTAGGAGCTTACTTGGAGTGCAGTGTGTGGAATTGAGCTTGAGGGGGGAGTGTTGAAATATCGAGCTTAACTAGTGTTATGGTAGACATTGATGACCCGCTTGGGTGATAGCTTTCGCACTTATGCCACTGGCATGGTTGCTGAGATTATGGTTGATATGCTGCTAGTGGATGACAGGATGCATGATAACAACTTTGGAGTACTAGAGTTATGGCATAGTTATAGTGCTAGCTCATATAGTCGAGTTCACACTATGGACCGACCATTTGTATGTTATTGTAGGAGAGTATTTTCCCTTTATGTATGTACTCTTATCTTTTAGTTATATGGTTGTAGAGAATAGAAAAAAGATAGAAGAAAATTCAGCCATCTATATCTCTCTTGTGTGTGTGTGTGTGCTTGCTTGCACTCTCTTGTGTGTGTGCTTGCTTGCACTCTCTTGTGTGTGTGTGTGTGTGTGTGTGTGTGTGTGTGTGTGCTTGCTTGCACTCTCTCTTGTGTGTGTGTGTGTGTGTGTGTGTTTGCTTGCAAGAAACTCAAGCTCTCCCCCTGTCCTACATTCTCTTTATTCGTGGTTTAGAAGAGGCAAAGAGTTATTCAGAGAAAGTAGAGCATCCTCGAAAAGTTGGTATCTATCATGTCTTCAAAAGTGGCATGCATGTAGGATGGAAGGCACTTGAGCCTACAATAATAATACATGATGCCACAGTCAGAAGGCTCTATATTGAGGTTAAAGCACATGCCCTCATGGTTTTGTAACTGTGTAAATAATGATTCTGTTTATCCATGAGAGAAGTATGATAATATTGAAGAATCTCACACAGTGAGACGATGATTGCTGAATTGCTCTCCATACTTGCATCACTGCGAGCATAAATTGATGCTATTTATTTAAAATGTCAAAATTATTGTTGTGTGCAAAATGAGGAAAGTTATAGCAAAATAAGAATCTCTAGCTCGCCTTTCATAGAATTCTTTGTCAGTAAATTGTTTTCGAAAAGGCATGTATAATAGATCAATTCAAAGATACCTTGGAGATGCCTTATAAATGTTGGCATATTACGTTATAGCAAGGAGGGGTAGTGCCAATATGGCTGGATACCAAAGTCTTCAACTGAGACCTAGCCATTATCATTAGCTTTGATTTCCTTGTTTGGTGAGCTAGTGGAAAGGGTATCCCCTCTGAGTGACCTTCTAGTGGTTCCTCGATCCCCTTCACAAACTATTTTTTGCTTCACTATTGAATTCAACTAATTTTAATGAAGATGAGGATCTCCTAAATCTTATGAAACCTACTAACATTAATTCTTTTGTCACTCCCCTCCCCAAAATACAAAAGATCCTAGAATGGATGCTCACACATGGGTGGGTAGAAAGCATGGGATACACACCACACCTTCTTCTACATAATAGTAAAACTTACCACCCTTATGGCATTCTTAAACTTTTGGATACATCATATGTGCACACCTGCATACTCTACAAACCTCATTAGTATATGATTTTGAGCAAATGCACATAGAGTACCCTTCATTCCCTGAGGAAGACGATATCCATGCCCTTCATGATTTCTTCATCACTAAGAAACCACCACCACATTTCAATGATGGGGATAAGGATAAGCAAGAAGAAGATGAGGACAACACCCTCTAAGTGTTTAGTCCCATAAACTCCTATATATATCTAGTATATGTGAAAATCAAAATAAGGGAGAAACTAACGCACCACTAACCGAGAGTGACTTCCCTTCTTCCTCTTTTGATTTAAAAACTAACCCTCTCGACCTCAAGGAACCTTTGGATGGTCAGTATCTAGGAGAGGAACTGGGCTGATCGTACCAAATAGCAATCTTAGATCTACCACTAGTAGAATATGAGCAGCTTATTCTTACATAGAACCCAAGCTCTGTTACAAATCATGTCATATCATCCTCTACCTCGGTCCGCTTGCTGTTGTGATGGCTTAGCTATTGTTGGAGATCGATCGCGTCGTGTGCTTGCTAAAGTTGGCCACGATTGCTTGTGCTGATTAGCTAATCCATCTTGCTCTTTTGTGAGGATGGCGACCTATGCCTGGAGACCTGCTATGACTATATATGTATCCAAGATTTGATCATTGAGGTGAGAAATCATCTGTTGATGGCTTTGAAGCATGTTGAATTTTTTGGTTTGTAAGACATGTAGGGATCCTTTGAGATTACTTGGATATGTTGTAGTTTGCACTCATAAATCTCCTTTGCTTGTGCTACCGAGCCTCCCAAGGTTGCCATTTATGCTTTTAGGCCTATCTTTGTGGCCTGCAACTCTCTATCATTTTCCTCCAGCCTCTTTTGAAGAGCGTGATAAACAGCTATCTTCCTCATTATTGAACTTGTTCCTCACCTCCAGCAGTGTTGTGTGTGCCATGGCCTCCAAATATGCCATTTCAACCTTATGTTATTCCTTTAGGGCTTCCACCTGGATTTGCAACTGTTCCCTTTCTTGCATCACCTGGATTTGCAACTGTTCCCTTTCTTGCATCACCTCCTGCTTATGATATTCCAACTGCTCGAGAGGAGTTCTTATACTTTTGTGTTGAGAGCTTGGTTGGTATCTTACAACTCCTTATGATGCTTAATTGCAGTGTCCTTGGTAGCCTAGTCCACTTATGCCTTTGCTTGTTCTTCACCTTGTTCAGACTACGAGCATATCTCTTAAGAATTTTGTTGGGCAGATGCTTGCATAATGAAGTTCCTCTTCATTATTTAGGCTGAAAGAATGCTTAGGTTAGAGACATTAGCTTCCATCTCATAATCCTGCCTTTCACCCTGTTTTGTTGCAGGGTAGTCTTCTACCCTATTGTACTTTGGTTGGGGGAAGTGAAGGATTCCTTTTTCTAGTTCATGCACAATGACATTCTGAGATGATTTATTCATTTCCTATTGGAGTAGAAGTGGCTTGTACGAGTCTTCTTGTTTTTGCTCTTCTTTGCCTTTGTCATTTTGTTGCTAACTCCACCTTGTTCATGCTTCTTGAAGGTAGAGGGTGCGGCTACTCGGGTTTTGACTATGGCAATAAATTCGTCAAGTTTGAAAGGGTTGTCAAAAAGATGAGGAGGTGCTACTTGGCCTTGTTCTTGGGAGAGAAGTGGGCTTCCCTTGATTGGGATCTGGATGTTGCTCAACACATTGGTGCCATCATGGACATTCTTGGGAGAGTGGTGACATCTTCATGGACTTCAGTGGTGGTGGGTTCTTGGGGAGATGGATAAGGAGGTGGTGGGCTACGTAGTACCTCGTCTACTATACTTTCCTACCCTTCCATTTGAGTTGATGTTGAGGTTGTTGGAGAAATAAAGATGGGTTACCGAGGGGTGATCATAACTCTTTTCTTCTTTGCTTGGTCTATTGGTGGGGGAGCTCAATCCAAGTTTAGCCATCAAATCCTTTGTTTCTGCCAAGATCACCAAATGCTCCTCTAATTCTTTCTGCAAGGCCACTTTATCTAGAGTCAGCTTTTCTGGCTCTTAGGAGTGGCTTTCTAGCAAAAGAATCCTAGCTCTTGGGAGTGGCTATCTAGCAAAGGAATCCGAGCGGCATGGCTAAGTACATGTGTGAGGAGGTATGGGTTGACCACCTTGTTATCGTGCGTGCAAGTAATGTGTGAACTCTCTACGCAGCACATGGTGGCCCAATCATCTCTCTCTCCTTTGTGTAGCATGTAAACCTTATGTATGTCCACCCTGTTGTATATGTTAGATGGCTTTACCTAAATAATCGTAGATGCCACCCTGCATGCTTTCTCTATCTTAGGATCTCAGAGAGTGGAGAATTCAACACCGTTGTTCTTCACTTTGTTGGCTAGGCAGATCTCAAAGAAATCTAGCTTTTTTGAGAAGGGTTTGATCTTGGTTCCAAAAGGAAAGTGCATGGCTTCTCAACAATTGAGCTTCTCTGTTATCAAGATTTCTTTCTTTGACCCATCCGTATTGGTGTAATTATGCCTCTCTCCGATCCCTTCTGGTAAGAAGCCAAAAACTCGGTGCAGAGCTTTGTGTTCATTTTGCACTGTACTACTTCTTCCAGACTCTTGAGCCTTATTTGGATGAACTTCTCCTTCACTTCAACATCATTCACCAATTCTATGCACGTTGGAGAGTGGTACAGAAAGTACATATTACTATCCACCATTGTCTAGGTGTGAGGATTGTGTGCCATGGCATGAGTGGACTGAGGTAACTAGCCTTTTGATGGATAGGCTTGTCTGCTTTTCCTCGGTCTTCTTCTTTGGGGTTCTATCATCTCCCCCTAATGACAGTAGTGTGACTTCGGGTCTTCATACAAAGGGTCGGGGTTCACGTCTTCACCTACCATGAGACTGAAAAATAGGAAGTGTATTAGTCAGCTGACTAGCAGATGCACCTTCTTCCAATGTTAGAGTTCTTTATTATTAGGTTGGGCTGGTGGTGTTAGACTATGATTTGGGTGTTAATATAGAGCTGGTTAAAGTCACTGAAGGATGATTTACAGCTCTTGGGTGTTAGTACAAAGCTACTATAGGGCACTGAAGGATGATTTGTAGCTCTTTGAAACAACAATCATGACCACAATTTTGCAGACTACAAAATCACGGTCTGAGGCACCCCTTATATTTCACCTTCATCTGCAGTAGAGCATCATAGAAGGTTCAAGGATTCCAACTTTGAACTATGTATGATGATCCCCCATGATTATGCAATCATAGTTAGTGACATGATTTTGTAGAGATGATCTGGTAGCGTGATTGGTGACATGGCATTCATAGGTGTGATTCTGCAAACTACAGAATCACAGTGATAATTACGATACACTGTGTCTCAAAACAAGGGTCATTGGCACCTCAAATGGCAATGTAGCAGGTCAATTTTTGATTGGACTTGGTTTTGGTGGATGTGAATTCTATAGCACAGTCACACGATGTTTTGTCACCACCACCATGATTATGCAGATTGTAGAATCACGGTTTGTTATGTTGGACTTCTACGATTTAGGGGTTTGAAAAGAGCTTACCTAGGCATGTGCTTACCCATTTGTTAATTATGCAAGCACATGGATGAGAAGGGAAAATATTTAGAGGAGATGTGCCTTTTCTTTTTACACAAACCCAAGCTTACCTTGTGTCCATCACACACATGTAGATTTTAATAAACATTAAGAACATGAAAGAAAGATGAAGAAGGAATAAGAGGCTCCTACCTAGAAAGAGTTGTGGGTGGTGGTGATAGGTGTAGTCACTTGAGCAATACGTGAAGGCTGAAAACTAATGCAAAATGACACATGGTAGCATCTCATTGGCCTGGGAGTACGTGTTGTGATCATGCCTTCTATAGCATGAGAAAATAGCTTAAAGAGGACTTCAAGCTCTTTTTCTTCAAAGGGAGGGTGAATGTGGGATGTGGCTTAGCCTCGAGAAAACTATCCCAACCTCATAGGGGCTTTGGGGGTATGCTAGCCCGTACCAGGGATACTGCATCTATGTGGAAGACCCTTTGAGTGTAGGAGTAATGTGGCCTAGCTTGACCTCTTCCACCTCAATCACATTTTGATACATAGAAATACTGAGTAAGGTATCCCCGTGCCTTAGATCCTCATAATTCCATCGACCATTTGTAAATTTGTCGTATGATAATACAAGTCAACAGGTTTCATTCTTAATCATCTCGTGCACCATTTTTCAGGATTTCTTAGCAAGTTTGACATTTTAACACATTTTTGATGACTCTGTGACGCATTTGGAAGTTTGAGGCATAACACTCTACTGTTGTCATATCACATCAGCTATACCTGTAATCACAGTGGTGAATCATGGTCATAATCACGTCAAGTTAGATGCATCAAAATAGTGAAATTTATAGTTTTGGTTCATTTTTCATGGCATAAGTCTACATAGTTTAGAATATTGGCCATGATTCATGTAGAATGAGACGACAATAGGAGTTTTAGTTTATGGGCATGTGGGGTCCTAGGGGAGCCGATGATACATTATGTATGGCTCTCAAGATGGATTTGGGAAAATATGGTGTGACGTGATTTTGGGTGCCAAGAATCACGATGATGACTCTATCTTGATTATGTGTGGAGTGGCTTCTAGAGTGTTGTTAGTAGTGTTAGAACTTAGTTAGCAAGTTAGTCCTTTGGAGTTGCTTTCGCAAGATCTTCATGATACTTATTGGCTTGATCCTCCATGGGTTAAATCTAGATGAAGTTCTTGATATAGAAGGGGTTTATTGATATGGCATCCATATTTAGTAGTGATGTGTGTGAACACACTTGGACTAGTCGGGGAACTTTTTCTCCCTTTGGGAGGTTTTTTTCCTGTGCTAATATACACATGGGGTATAATTATCATCTACACATTCATTATCTATCTATCATCTCATTGTGTGCTCCCTTGAGCTTCTCCACTCTATGTATGTTTGCATTCTCAACCCTGTTTCCAACATTTGGTATTAGAGCATATGCTCCTTGCTTTTGTTGTTGCTACCTACCCTTCACCTCAAGTTGTTCATCTTCTTGAATCCGATCAAGGAGCTCTTCTGGGAAAAGAAAGAGGAATGTGAAGTTTATATTACTTTATGCTATGGTTTTGCAAGCACATTTTCATTCTGGGTGCGTTTTGGAGGCCGTTCGCACGGTTTTGATTTTTTTTGCAGACATCTTCGAGGACCATATTTGCACTGTTCATCAAATTCTGTAGTAGTATTGTTAGATCTATTAGATAGGTGTGTAGATACACGTGAAAGCATCATCAGACACTCACTACATTGGATCTTGGAGCTACACTTCAACAACATTGATCTCTACATCGTACAAGTAAAATTTATCGTCACTTTACTCCACATTTCTTTCATACACATTGCATGTCTCCATTATTAGTCGCCTTATTAGCAGCCACCTTGGTTGTATCTGTTGAGATTCAAGCTCGATGTCAGCTTGTGCCAGCTGCACTATGTGCTGGCATGTTAGGTAGCAGCATGTGTGAGACATAAATGACCGCGTCCAGCTGGTCATAGTGTGTGGACATTAGCTAGGGTTAGCTGTGTGTGGACACAACACATAGTGTGAGTTGTGTATTATGGATTATGGCTTTATGCATTGTGTGAGAAGGGAGATGGCTTCCCTCTATGGTTAGGGTTTGTAAGATACATTAGGGTTTGCTCTTGTGTGTGTCTCCTCTCCCTCTACCTGTTTTTCATCATGGTATCAGAGCCTGGTGCTCTCTATTAGGGTTTATGAGTGAGTGAGAGAAGAGGGAGAAGAAGCTGTGAAGCTTGCCATTGATGTTGTGAAGCTTGGAACACACCGATTTCTATCAGATATGAGAGCTTGGCCTACCGGGTAAGGACTACTAAACACCCTTGAGCGGATTGTAGGTGATTCAAGCACAAACAAGGCAAATTAGGGTTGCCCAAAGCAAAAGAAAATTCTGGTTTTTTGCAAGCTTTCCACTGGAGCTTGGAAGCAGTGATGTATTGTGAAAATAGATGCAATGTGGCAAAGAAACATGTATGTGACAAGGATTAATGTATTGGCAAATCATGTGCAAGCCCTATAGTGAATTTGTGATGCATTTGAATGATTAAAAATTACTGTTTTTGAAGCTCTCACAAAACAGAGAAAAAGAGTCACTTGGTGGATGAAATTAGAGCAAGTTTTTGGCAAAAATCAGACAATTGATGGGTTGTACACATGCATTGGAGTGTTAGGAAACTAAATATACTCTCAATTGACAATACAATCAGCCAAAATTCCCTCAGGAGTAGGCGGTGCAGATCATACAACAGAAACAGAGCATTTTCTCATACTTTTTGATAAGTGGAGGCCAAATTCCACTTGTGTGGTTGATTAAATCCAAACTTTGCTTAGCAATTGGGTAATACACAAACTCAAGGAGGTTGCTACATGATTGGTTGGAGCAATTATGATCTATGGAGCTGGAAATGAGCTGATTAAACAGGTTGTCTACTGTAATTAGTGAAACAGAGTGTGATTAATCGACTAATTACTCTCTCATCTTAAATAATTGGTCTAATTCTTTTTACATGGAGTTAGTGGACATCATTGCTAAGCTAATGAATGCCTAGTCTCTCAATTTGGACAAGCATTGAAGAAATTAGAGCAATTCTACTACTGGTTTTACTGTTTTTTCTGGTTTTTCTCAAAACAGAGAAGGGGCTTTGACAAAATTGATATGTATGCACCTTGATTGGTGTTGATATGCAACATTGAGCTTGTTTAGGTGTCAATGCAAGTTATCCACACTTGATTGAACCACTACATTACAATTTAAAGCCTTGGAAAGCACGCCAAAATAGGGTACCTTCTTGGACTGCGTATGCCAGTTCATTTTGGATGCAATCAGTTTGCTTTTCTACATCAAAAGTGAAGTTTGTTGACTACTTTGGAGTATCTAGAACACTCATTACAGTGTGATTGAGCTGAGGAAGGCTTGTTTATAAATTTGGATGTGTGCGGAAAGTGTATTTGCATTGAGAAAATATGTCAGACAATCCAGTACAAATTGTGGGTGAAAAATTGGATAGGAAGAACTTCCAGGCATGGAAGTATAGGATCAAAAGCTTTCTGACGGGAAAAGGTTTTTGGAATCTTATTAAAGGTGCGGAGCTAGAACCGGAACTACCCCGACAACCTACACAGCAGCAGCAGGTTGTAGCTCATAAATAGCTCATAAGCAATGGTCAGAAAGAGCATACAAAGTTTTGCATTATCTGTCTATATGTATCTCAGATGCTATACTCATACATATACATGATGCTGAGAATCCCAAGGATGCATGGGATACATTGGTAAAGCTATGACTCATTTCATGATGCATCTACTAGCCATGATGATAATGACAGAAATCAGGCTTTCTATTCACAAAGAGGATTTAGAGGCAGGGGGAGATTTGCATTACGTGGCCGTGGTAATGGTCGTGGATGGCAAGACAGGTCACCACAACAGAATTTTCAGCCTACATATGGTGCTAGAGGTGGTCGCTCGTGGATATACACCTCAGAGAGGCAGAGGTAATTCTCGTGGTAGAGGACGTTGGCAAGGCCAACAAACATCTATGCAAAATGTGGAATGCCATTGTCATATGGCACGTGATTGTTTTCGCAAACAAAATGATTTGAGAGGGGGTAGAACACAACATGGTGGACATTATGTACAACATGGTGGAAATTATGCATCAAGCAGTAATGATGGTAGCGCAAATCACTTGTTTGCCATGAAACATGTTGTGGGATCTATGATGACAAATGCTAAAAGTGGTGACACTTGGTATATGGACTCTGGAGCATCAAACCATATGACTTGTCATGGTGAATGGTTTGAGCATATGAAGCCTATGGATGTGAAAGGCTATGTGGAGATAGGAGATGATACCCAACATGCCATTACACATGCTGGAAGTGTACCATTGGTTATGCACAATGGTGAAACAAAGTCTATGGGGCAGATGTCTTGTATGTGCCTTCTATTACAAAAAGTGGTCAAATGGTGGAACAGGGTTTACAGGTTCGTTTCAACGAGCATGGTTGCTTCGTTGAGGATTTCAAAAATGGATGTAGAGTTATTGCCAAAGGTAAGAAAGAAGGCAGGTTATTTAAGTTGGAGGCTGGGATTCCTGAGTTGAAATCAGCCATGTTCTCTAAAAGCCGAAATGTGGTACAGGACATTGACATGTGGCATAAAAGGATTGGACATGTGAATATACAAAGGTTAAAGAACATGCAGGCAAGAGGCATTGTTAGTGGGCTGCCTAGATTCAAGTATGATGGGAATATGCATGTTTGTGATGCCTGTCAGTTTGGGAAGCAGGTGAGATTGCCGTTTCCTAGAGAAGGCAACATGAGTAGCAGGCCACTTGAGATAGTTCATAGCGATATATGGGGTCTTGCACAAAACCCATCCATTAAAGGCAGTTTATATTATGTGACATTCATTGATGATTTCAGTAGCAGAATGACTTGGATTTACTTTCTCAGAGAGAAAAGTGAAGTATTGGGAAAGTTTATGGATTTCAAAGGTTTTGCAGAGAAGCAATATGGCTCTTGGATAAAATGTTTGAGGACAGATGGAGGTGGTGAATACACCTCACATGCTTTTGAGCATTTCTTGAGAAAGCATGGCATAAGAAGGCAATTAACTTGCAGGTACACACCTCAGCAAAATGGTGTTGCTGAGAGAAAGAATAGAGTCATTTGTGAAGTGGCCAGGGCGATGCTCAATGAAAAGAGCATGCCAGATTATTATTGGGCAGAAGCATGTGCCACTACAGTGTATATACTTAATAAGACACCCACAACAGCCATACATGGAAGTACGTCAGAGATGGAAGTACACCAAAGACACCCACAACAGCCATACATGGAAGTACGCCAGAGATGCGGCTTACAGGTTTTAGGCTAGACATTGGACACCTCAAAGTGTTTGGTTGCATAGCTTATGTACATGTGCCAGATGAGAGAAGAAGGAAGTTGGATCCTAAGGCAGAGAAGTGTGTGTTTGTTGGATATGCACAGGATCGCAAGGCATATAAATGTTACAATCCACAAACTAGGCAAGTGGTTATCTCACGAGATGTGGTGTTTGATGAACTTGCTAGTTGGTACAAAGCAAAGGATGAGGGTGTCATTGATTCTCTTGATGCTGATGTGCATGTGAACTTGCCACAAGCAAGTTCTATTTCTATGTCTGGGCCAGCAGAGTCTAAGAGTAGCACTATACTTCCATGGTCAGGACGCTTGAGACATGAGAGTGTGAGCACTGGGAGTAGTGCTGTGGATAAAGGGAAAAAGAAGGTTGAAGGAATTGGCATTACAGGTTATGAGTTGTCAAGTTCAGAGAGTTTGGATGAGGAACTTGGCATACCAATTTTACGCACACCTGGTGCAAGAAGGCAGGATAGATATGTGCCTCCACATGCTAGAGTGACAGGTGTTCAGAGTGATCCGCATGCATTGCGAAGATCCCGAAGGGTTGTCAGATATCCAGTTTGACAGGTTGACATATCGTGATTTTGCTATACATTACGCATATATTACCTCTTTGGTGAAGCATGTGGAACCTACATGCTATACAGAAGCTATTGGGAAGCATGTATGGGAGAAGGAAATGGATGTTGAGATGGACGCATTGGTTCATAATGAAACATGGGATTTGGTTGCCTTACCAAATCCACAAGACAAAAATGTCATTGGTTGCAAATGGGTTTACAAGGTGAAATGCAAGTCATATGGTTCCATTGAATGCCATAAAGCGAGATTGGTAGCTAAGGGTTACGCACAAACCCAAGGCTTGGACTATGATGAAACATTTAGTCCAGTTGCAAGGATGGGAACAGTGAGAGCAGTCATTGCTATGGCTGCAGCAACAAATGGTTGGGAAATACATCAAATGGATGTGAAAAATGCATTTCGAAATGGTGATCTACAAGAGGAAGTTTATATGGCATAGCCAAAAGGATATGTACACCCAAGGTATCCCACTCATGTATGCAGATTAAAGAAAGCATTATATGGTTTGAAGCAAGCACCTCGTGCTTGGAGTGATAAGATGAGCCGATATCTTATCTCCCTTGGATTTCAGGTTTCTACAGCAGATTCTTCACTCTATGTGAAGAAAACAGATCAGGGGATTGTCTTACTTGTCATCTATATGGATGGCTTGATTGTCTTACTTGTCATCTATGTGGATGACTTGATTGTCACAGGAGATCATGCTACAGATGTTATGCATGTCAAGAAGGCATTGAGTGGGCAGTTCGACATGAAAGACTTGGGTGAATTAAGATATTTTCTTGGGATTGAAGTGATCAAAGACCATGCAGGTACATGGTAAGTGCAATGCCAATATGCATTGGATATGTTGGTAAAATATGGGATGACAGGGTGTAAGCCAATGAGTACACCTTTGGAGCAGAATGTAAAGCTACGGGCTGATTTTGGTGGAGTTGGATGATCCATCTATGTATAGAAAGATGGTTGGAAGTCTCATTTACATGACTATCACATGCCCGAATCTCAGTTATGCTGTGGGGCTAGTAAGCCAATTTATGCAGAGCCCCAGAAAACCTCATTTGGATGCAGTGAGACGCATTATGTAATATGTAAAGACCACTGCACATTATGGTCTTCTTTATGAGCATAGTAAAGGCTTGGATATGCATGGCTACATAGATGCAGATTGGGCAAGTAGCTCGTATGACAGGAGATCTAGTAGTGGTTATGCCTTTACATTTGGAAGTGCAGTGGTGAGTTGCGGTAGCAAGAAACAACCTACTACTGTTGCTTTATCTAGTACACAGGCTGAATACAGGGGTGCAGCCATTGCTACATGTGAAGGAGTATGGTTAAAGAATCTCTTGGCTGATTTGGGTGAGCCTATTGATGGCAAGGTTGTCATTCATTGTGATAACATGAGTAGCATACAGTTGGCAAGGTTGTCATTCATTGTGATAACATGAGCCTATTGATGGCAAGGTTGTCATTCATTGTGATAACATGAGCAGCATACAGTTGGCCAAGAATCCAGTTTTTCATGCGCGGACCAAACACATAGAGGTCCACTATCACTTTGTCACAGAGAAAGTGCTGGATGGTACAGTGGATCTGCAGTATGTGAAGACTGAAGAGCAGGTGGCCGACATCTTTACAAAGCCACTTAGCAGGGAGAAGTTTGAGTACTTTTGTACTATGTTGGGAGTACGTGGGATGAGCTTGAGGGGGAGTGTTGAGAGCTTTGATAGTCCAAGATCATCTACATCTTCATTTATGGCAGTACATCATGAGCTTGAGAGGGGCTATTGAGATTCAAGCTCGATGTCAGCTTGTACCAGCTGCACTATGTGCTGGCATGTTAGGTAGCAGCATGTGTGAGATATAAATGACCGCGTCCAATTGGTCATAGTGTGTGGACATTAGCTAGGGTTAGCTGTGTGTGGACACAACACAGTGTGTGAGTTGTGTATTATGGATTATGGCTTTATGCATTGTGTGAGAAGGGAGATGGCTTCCCTCTATGGTTAGGGTTTGTAATATACATTAAGGTTTGCTCCTGTGTGTGTGTCTCCTCTCCCTCTACCTGTTTTTCATCAGTATCAAAGGATCACTTAGCACTTGAAGGCTACATGATTACTTGGGTATTATTAGAAATGGCAAACAATGATGTATTTTGGATGTTATCCGAAATATCGCGAGACGACTGAGGATAAGGTTGATGGGACCGACTACCCGTTATTGTCCTATATGATACGGCATGTATTGGTAGCCAAAGGGCTATGGAATGTTGTGGTTGGTACTAAGAAATGTCTTGGTTTCTCTAATGAACATAATGTAGAAGGCACATCTGTAGACAAGAACTCAACTTCAAATGGTACGTTATTATATGATAGCATACCTTCTATGCAGGAACAAACAAAGTGGGATGGAAGAGATGCAGAGACACATGCGTTGCTTGCTTTGTCAGTCACCATCAAGAGGACTATCATACCTTACATTCGATCATACAGGATTACTAAACATGCTTAGGATGTACCAGGTAATGAAGCTAGTGTTGCTTATCTATGCAAGCAATTAGAGTCCAAGCATATGAATGAGGGAGACTCCATAGACAGTTTCCTTACAAAAATTAAGGACTTTAAGGAGCAGTTGGCTAGTGTTGATGAAGTATATCTTGATAGTTCATTGGTGACTACTGTCTTGAATGCGTTGTAGGACTTATATTAATGTTTTGCTTCTACCATTAGACTCATTGGGCTTTGATTGTGCAATGCAGTTTTGAATCTTTGCATAAAGATGTATGCATGGCTGCTAGATGTACATGTCTGGTATTTTGAGAGTGGTGCTAGTAAGCACATTACTTCTCATTGCACTTTATTCTCATCACTTGAATCTTCTCCATAGGTAAACACTGTTACATGTGTAAACAACTCCTCATATTATGTAAAAGGAGCTAGTAAAAATTGTTCTCACTGCTGTTGCACATGGAGGAACAATCACACTCTCATGTATGTTATATGTACCAGGGATCAAGAAGAACTTGTTATCTATCTCTCTGCCATTACTAAGGCTAGCTTAGTGGTTCAATTTGTGGATGATAGATGTATTGTTCATGATCATAGTGATGGCAATACAATTGTTCCTCTCATGGCCTTTATAGGATCGATGCATATGAAAGATAAAAGCATGCTGTATGTACAGTTTCGGTTCTACAAAGGTAATCGATGATGCTAATCTATGGCATGCACGATTTGGTCACTTGAAGTTTGTTAGTTTGATGTGTTTGCATAAGCATAACATGGTGTTAAAGGTACCACATCTTGAAGCCCCTATCAAACAAGTTTATGAGGGTTGTATTCTTGGAAAAATGTAACGGGCATTATTTCCCAAAGATGGTTCAATTAGAACTGTCCAAAAATTATAGCTTATACACAGTGATATATGTGGTCCTATGAGGACACTATCTATTGGAGGCTACCTCTATTTTGTCACATTCATTGATGATTATTCTAGACATACCTGAGTATATCCATTGAAAAAGAAATCAGAGATTTGCATTGGCAGTCTATTGAACAGGTGTTCTGTTACCTAAAGGCACCAAACACTTCTGGGAGCAAGGGGGTAAATCATAGCTACATGCATTTAGAGACTTAAATTGGGCCGGATGTTATGACACACGAGTATCCATAACAAGTGGTTTTTGCTTTCACCTTGGTGATTCATGTATATCATGGCTGAACAAGAAGTAACCCACTATGGCTGCTTCTAGCTATGAGAGCTGAGTATAGGGCAACATTTATCGCTACAATTGAGTGTGTTTGGCTCACACATGCCTTATGCTAATTTGAGGATTGGTGAGTTCTTAGCCACTACCATCTTTATTAATAGTCAAAGTGCTATGGCAATTGCAAGGAATCTAGTTTTTCATGCTCGCACCACTAAGCACATTGAGGTGTATTATCATTATGTCAAGGAGAGATGCTCCATAGAGGAAATCATCTTAGCTTATGTGCCAACACAGGACAACATAGTAGATTTATTCGTGAAGGCTATCTCACGAGAGAAGTTTGAAGCTTTTTGCAAAGCTTTGAACTTACTTCTCTTTGGGGGTTAGTTTGGGCTCCCTCTCACAGTCCAAAGCGCATGGCACATCTTTGTACTCTTAGTGCCAACTCACCCCTTTTTGACATCATCACTCTAAGGGGGGATTTGTAACCATATTTGGTAGTGATGTGTGTGAACACACTAAGACCCATCCATGGCACTTTTTCCCTCTTTAGGAGGTTTTTTCCCCTGTGCTAGTATACACCCATCTTGGGGTATACTTATCATCTTGGGGTATACTTATCATCTTTGTACATTCATTATCTATCTATCATCTCATTGTGTGCTCCCTTGAGCTACTCCATTGTGTGTGTATGTGTGTGCATTCTGCAACCTTGTTCCAATAGATATAACCCTTATAGCTCTTTTGTGGAGAACAACAATCCTTGCTCCATCCATTGAATCAGCCAGAACATAGAATCTGCTGGTTCTTGTGTGAACATGTCCTATCTAGACATGTGTTCTTGTGTTTTTACTACAATAGCTTTGCCCTTAGTAGGGTAGGGAGTTGTGCGATTCTCCTATTTTACTCCAATTTGATTGGTATCCTATGTGACATCGTGTTACGAAGGTTCTTGTGGCTTCCCAGTCACACCTTCGATTTACGTCGCCATTTTCCTCCTAGCTTGGATTAGTGAGGCCCGATTTTTGATTTGGTTTCTTTTTGGACACCCACACACCTTCTTTGTTACTTGTCTTTAGAGGACTGATTTCTTAATAGGAACCCATTATTACCTTCCTTGTCCCTCCAAGTTTTGTTAGTTGGCTTTGGTGGAGTAGTTTGGGTTGTTAATGGTGGTCAAGGTTCTTACACATAGAGCTAACTTTCCTTCATTACCTTGTTGCTTAGGCACCCAAATCTTCTTGTTCCCTTCATAGTATCCTTGTACCTTTAGCAGTCATTTGGGAATCCAATATTTATTGAATATGAGGCTTCTAGCTTTTAAAGATTTGTTGTGGAGTGGGAGTCTTGCCTTTGTTTGACACATTGGCTTCCTTTCTTCTGTTCTAGAGTGGGGAGACATAATAAATTCCTAGGTGGTTTTGACTAATTAGACTTTAGATTGCAGCTTGAATCTAAGGAACTCCATAATGACCATTTATATTTGGATCCCTTGGATGATAAGCGTGACGTCATGTACTCCCAATCCACTTTGCAGTCCATAGTAGTTGAAATCCAACTTCATTTGAGTAGAATCTCCTCTTCCAAGGCACCTACCTGTAGGCATTACAAAAACCTTACACAACCAAGGGTTATTTCTGGTGAAAATATTAACTTTAAACTTCCCAAGGCCGCTATTGTTCCTACATGCACACCCTTCACTTTGGCTACTATTGTTCCTACATGTACACCCTTCACTTTGGCTACTATTGACTTAGGATTATTGACTCAGGATGTACACCCTTCACTTTGGCTACTATCGACTCTAGCTCTTGTATGTTTAGTTTCACCCCCACGTCTCATACGAAAGTAAGTTTTGACTTGCTCTCAAGTCGATATAGCAAGAAGATTTGTGGTTTTTCCTTCAATAGAGAGTCCAATTTTGGGAATAGTATGGTGATGTCTTTTGATGCACCACCAAAAATCTAGTTAGTAGATGTTCAATTACCTTATTAATGAAATGGGAGCCCTTATAACTAACCAACTCTAGGGGGCACCCAAATCTTGATATCACATGCTCGTATAAGAACTTGGTAGTTTTATGAGCATCCACCTTCTACGTAGCTTTCATCTCCACCCACCACTTAGTGAAATAGTGTGTGGTGGGCAATAATTATATACCATGCTTACATTTGACGTGCAGCTGGTCTAATGGGTCCAACAAAGTCTATTTCCCATTTTTCAAAATACTGTTGCACAATGATCAAAGGCATTTTATCTTGTCCCATCAAAAATGTTGAAGCGTTGGCATTCATCACAATGTTTGTTGAAAAATTCCATGGCATCATTAAACATAGTTGGCCACCCCATAACTGCACTCTGTAATATTTTTTGAGCAGTACTTTGCTCGCAAAATGTTCACCAATATTAGCTTCTTCTAAAATGGCATCCCACTATCAGCCTCTTCTAAAATGGTCAGGAACTCATCCTTCTGACACAACATCTAAGCACATGATCTTTGCCTAGCTTATACAATTGGTTTGCTATCAATTGGTATTGTGATGCTAACTAAATAAGTCATCGCATCGTATTCAATAGCTTATTCTATGAATCCATAGGCAAGATATTTGGATATCTCCTCACTCTATTCCAACACTAGATCTAATTTGAATAGTGTAGCATCTAGAAGTTCATCATAAACACTAACAGATTCTCCGTTAGGAATTCTTGACATGTGATATGTTAATACATGTTATTAACCTTTCCATGATGCTGTGATTGCAAATGAATGATAGCAACAACCAGCTAGTAATTTGCCCAATCATGCAAGGTTTACTGACAAGATATAACAAAGATTGATGATCCAGAAAGAAGACAAACTTATTAGCCAATAGTACATAGTGTCTATACTTTTTAACCATATATACCATGACTAATGATTTTCTTTCCATTGTGATGTGGTTCATCTCAGCTTCATTGAGCTACTGACTTCCAAAGCATATTGGATAGTCTAATTTATGCTCTCCTGGTTGTGCCAAAATACACCTAATTATAAAGTTTGAGGTATTAACACGCACATGAAACATGAGGTCCCAATCTAATGGTCTCAAGTTAGGTGCACTGGCTAATGCCCTCTTTAATTTGAAGGGCGTAGCATTTGGTAGTTCATCATTAACACCACTGTCGGTAGGTTCTTCGTTTGGGAATTCTTGACATGTGATCGGCTAATACATGTTGTGAACCTTTCCATACTGTGGTCACAAAGTCAAATTTCATGAATAGTAGCAACAACCAGCCAGTAATTCATCCAATCATGTAAGGTTTGTTGACAAAAGATACAACAAAGAATGATGATCCACAAAGAAGAAAAACTTATTAGCTACTAGATAGTGCCTATACTTTTCAACCACATATACCATGACTAATCCTTCTCTTTCCATAGTGATGTGATTCATCTCAGCTTCATTGAGCTACTGACTTGCAAAGCATATTGGATAGCCTAATTTATGCTCTCCTGGTTGTGCCAAAACACACCCCATTGCAAAGTTTGAGGCATTAATATGCACATGGAACATGAGGTCCCAATCTGGTGGTCTCAAGATAGGTGCACTGGCTAATGCCCTCTTCAATTCATCATAAGCCTATTGACATTCCTTAGTCCATTTGAAGATAATCAAAAGCTTGTATGATGGTGTGGCAATATCAGCATAGAATATAATGAATCTTTGGTAATAGCCTATGTGATCCATAAACCCTTGCACTCCTTTGTAATTAGTATGTGGTGCCAACTCTAATATAGGTTTCACCTTTGTAATTAGTATGTGGTGCCAACTCTAATATAGGTTTCACCTTGCTTTCATTAGTGGAAATCCCATTCTTGGACGCTATGTATCCTAATATAACTCCTTGCTTTACCCAAAATTAGCATTTCAAAGGGTTTAAAGATATATGATATAATCGACACCTTTCAAACACTTTTCTCAGTTAAGCAAAACGCTCCATCCATTGTGAATGCACAGAGACAGATCATCAATGAACACTTCTAACCACTTTTGAAAGTAGTCCTTGAAAGCTATGTATCCTAATATAACTCCTTGTTTTACCCAAAATTGGCATTTCAAAGGGTTTAAAGATATAAGATGTAATTGACACCTTTCAAACACTCTTCTCAGTCAAGAAAAATCATCCATCCATTGTGAATGCATAGAGATAGATCATCAATGAACACTTCTAACCACTTTTGAAAGTAGTCCTTGTAAGCTATGCTCATTAACCTCTAGAATGTTGTAGGAGCATTGGTCAGTCCCTCCCAATGGCATGACCTTGTATATGTAGTGGTGAAAGTTGTTGTGTTGGACTTCCGGAGGCAATGGGGACACCAGATTGTATCTTAAGAAGCCATCTAGGAAGCTATAAGCTTCTACCCCAACTACTCTTTCCAAAACATGCTCTCTGTGTATAGTAATGGGTAGTGATCTCTACAAGTAGCCATATTCACCTTCTTCAAATCAACACACACGTGAAGCTTTAAATTTTTCTGGGTACAATCATAATTGGTGATACCCAATCAACGTGCTCAATCTTGTAAATGAAATCTACAACAATGAGTTTGTCAATTTCCTCCTTTGCAATTACCAAGTATTTTGAATTCATTTGATAAGGACGGTTCTTAACTACTAGCCTTGAGCCTTCCATGATAGGGATGCTGTGCTGAACCACTTCTAGTGGCACACCCTTCATGTCCTTGTAGCTCTCAGCGTAGTAGTCTCCTTAAACTCTTTTAAAAGAGTAATCAATCCCTCTTCCTCTTGCCAGCTAGGTCCATGGGGCAATAAAGATTAGTTTGGGATCTTCACGGGGCTCTACAATATCTACCTCCTTTAACTTCGTAGGTCCATCATATGAAACCCTTATTTGTTCACCCTTTGGGCATTGTTCCCTTAGGTGAACTACTTTCCTTTCATCAACATCAAAGGTTTTGAAATTATTGGGAACCTTTTGTAAGCCTGGATCCTCCTCATTCTCCTGCTTTTTTTGCCAATGCCTTTTTGCTTCATGTTTGGCTTCAGCCAATGCTCTATTTCTTTTTCTTCTGATTGATCTTGTGAGCTTGGTGGTTTCTTGGCTTCAGCCAATGCTCTATTTCTATTTCTTTTTCTTTTGATTGATCTTGTGAGCTTGGGGGTTTCTTGGCTCACTTTTGGTCCTTGAGGTGCCAGTAGAATTATCTGGCTTAGCCCTTCTCCCCAATTCTTAGAGAAGACATCATGAATTTCTATGGCCTTGACGTATCTTAGCCATTGAGAATCCGTGGGTCTTCTTCTAAGAATGTCTTTGTTGCTCTATGATAACGCTTCTTCTTGATCCATCTTCGAAACTTTAGCCTTTTTGCTAAATCCAAAGCTTCTTTCTACAATCAAGTTCATTAATCTTGCTCTTTCAAAGAGCTTTCCCATGATTTGTCCATCATAGATGGCCTCATCATGCTTATTGTGGTGATTGTCATTTCATCTTTCCAATCCACAAACTTTGTTCTGGACTTTCCCATGACATCTATTGTGGCCAGTACATGTATCCAATTTTCACAAAAATCATCATTTGGAAGCGGGGGATACGATGCCCTCTTGCCATAAATCTTCTAATTGTTCATGGATTGCACATAATTGTACTGAGGTTGTCCTTTTTGTGGTTTTAGAATCATTTCCAAATAATCCTCCATCCATGGGATGCATCTTCCATCCTCCATCCATGATCCTCCATCCATGGGATGTATCTTCCATGTCCATACATCTAGCTTTAAGATTTTTGAGTCCTTTTGTATAGATAAATGTGATCCGTGGCCTAGCCGTGAACCAGATTAGTACTCCTCACATAAATGGTCTACCAAGAATCACATCGTATGAATTCATGTGCCCAATAAAGTTCATGATTGCAAACATTTGGCAGTAGCAGAATGAGAAGACTTTCATCTTCATATTCTGTAACATTTTTACAATGATGTTTGTTTGCTCTAAGGTAGTTTTCCCATTTTTCCCAACATTGCTTCGTGACAATGCTTACTCCATCTCCAACATCAAAAGGATTAAAAGAGCTTAATAACACTTATGGCACCACCGGAAGTGTTACATTCATCTCGTCACTCTCATAATACATCTAAAATCTGGTTAACCAGAATTTAGATTAATTTTGGGAGATCATCCCTTCCTTCAACCATTTCCAAATCTTCCTCGATGAGTGACAAGCAAGGGTATTTCTTCTTTGGTTGGCAAATTGTGCATTCTACCTTTCTTCCAGTATTTTAAATCAGTCTGAAGTCGGGGGTTTCCTCTCAGCCACCATGAGGTTCCAATTGGCATTTTTATCTCTATGGAGAGGAACGTTGTAAGCCTTGCCACATCTTTGGGCATTCGGACTCGACTAACATCATTATCGTATACATCTCTCAAACATCCTTGGAACAAATCGATGTCACCCTCGATGTGCTCCAGCATAGGCTTTGGCACATCGGTTCTCCTATGGTGTTTCATCTAGGATAGATTGTTTCAGTAGCCTAGCAGTGGGCTGGCTTGCAACTGTTAAACTTTTTCTGGCTCTCCTGAACTAGGGTTTGTACAGCCTCTAGTTTCTTTATTTCTTTCTAGGCATTTGGGTACTCACCCACCCCTCTAGGTGTTTTGGGTTCACTGGCTGGTTTGGCTTCTTTTTGTGTAATCACTTCCTTTTTTCCTTCAGAATATTCCCTTAGTGGCTTGACTCAGTGGATGCAGTAGCTGGCTGTTTCCTCATCCAAACCATCCTAAATTACCACTACAAAGTCTCCTCATCCCACTTTCTTAGCCCTTGTTCTTCTTCCTGATGTTCAAGTAAAAGACTTAGCTAAAGTTTCTCTATCATTTTATGGGATCTTTCATGCTTGTGTATGGGTCATGACATTGAGTGGTGTCACCACACCACCCTTGATTGCCTGCTAATTGGAGATGACCCATGGTTGAATTAGTGGTTGTTGTTGAAGTCTTCCTAGTGCCTCTATAAGGGAAATCCTTGATTAGGTGGTCGGTTCTGCATTTCACACAACACAAACCTTGGTGGTGTGCTAGCTTGAGTAGTCTGCAAGTTCGTTGTATTGACCTTGTGAGGACACTAGCCACACTGTAATGTCCTTGGAAATGATAGCATTGTAGCAACAAACCTTGGTGGTGTGCTAGCTTGAGTAGTCTATAGGCTTGTTGTATTGACCTTGTGAGGACACTAGCCACACTGTAATGTCCTTGGAAATGATAGCATTGTAGCAACAAGGCTCTCCTTATTTTGTCATTTATCTCCTTGCCCTTCCATTGCATTGTAGCCTAGAATACTAGCGGTAGCACTGGTGTGTTACTTTGCATCATCAAAAAATACTTCGGGGCTACCTCCTAAGTGTCATCTAACTCCTCCATGGTTTGTCGAGGTCCCTATATATATTCTCCTTCTTTTAGAACCTCTTTAATTATCATTTGATTTATTGGTGTTATTCGAGGTGCCAATGGGTTGTGGTATAGGCACTATGGTACTTTATACATTCCCCTTATTTGGTTTTTCACATTTGACAAATTTACCCTTGGAGCAGGCCCTTGCTGATCCCTGTATATATTCTCCTTCTTTTAGAACCTCTTTAATGATCATTTGATTTATTGGTGTTATTCGAGGTGCCAATGGGTTGTGGTATAGGCACTATGGTACTTTATACATTCCCCTCATTTGGTTTTTCACATTTGACAAATTTACCCTTGGAGTAGGCCCTTGCCTAGGTGGTATAGGTAAATCTAATGGTTGCCACACATAGGAAGCAACTCAAGCATTTGAGGTACTCATGGTTGTTGTGGCTAATGTGGGTACATACACATAGTGGTAGCATGGGCTTACCAAGTCACATATAATGCGCACAATCATCAATGAGCGAGGCCTGAAATTAAGGACACTCAATGCTTGTGTGATTTTGTTGACATATTGAGAACCATACTAACTCTTGTGTGAGGTATAGATGTTGGTTCATGGGAACATTCCTTACCTCCTTTAGCTCTATCTTGTCTAGGAGCACAATACTAAGCTCATCTGATGTCATATCCTTTATTTGTCTCTCTGAGGTTGTCACACTTGTTCTGCCGAGAACATATGTGATGGAGCTACTGAAGTGATGGATTTAGTGTCATTAGGCTGTGGGTAACTCAAGCATGTTATCCTCAAAGTCGATGCTAATTTGCACTACTACGTGCAAAGATCTAGGCTTATCTTCTCTTGTTCAAGCATTCTGATTTGGGCTTCAGTTTTCCTCATTATTTCCTTAATCTCTAGCTCCTTTGAAGTAGGAAAATACATTGCACTTGTCCTTTGGGCACTTATAGAATCTATTATAATTCTAGGAGTAAGTGGTGCTATAGGTTGAGGATTGCTCATCCTTGGTAAACTTTTCCTCCATCAATTATTATGCTCTTCTTTGGGTTCTTCCTATGTCTAGTTCCCTTTCTGAGCTTGATGTGGCTGACCCTTGCCCAGCCTGTGGAGCTTCTCTTTTAGGCTCATAATTGTATCCTAGAAATCCTCGATCTAAGCCCATGAACCCACCAGATAGTGTTGGAAAAGTACCCTTCTCCCCTGCCAATTCCTTGTTAAGAGGGTTCTCCATGGTTTAATCACTACTTGATGATTCAAAAGAATTTAGTCTTTGTAAAACACAATCCTTTATGTGCTAGCTGAGGGAGCTAACCCTAGGACCATAATTAAGGGTCTAATTAATCTCTTATTTTAGATTAATTTACACAATTGTTGATGCACAAAGATTAGCATTCCCTTGCTCTAGCCAATGATGTGCTCAATTGTGTGAATTAATTAGGGATTAGTGGTTAATTAGAGTCCTTGATTAGTGTAAAAGAAGGAAAGATTAGTGAAATAATTAATATTAGATTAATTCTTAATCACTTTTTTACATAACTCATTAAGGCTAATGAGAATTCAAGAGTAGATGCTCATGAGTTGTCAAAATTGTCCATTTTGGGGGTCATTTATGAAGGGTGTAAGGGGTGTCATTTATGAGGGTGTAAGGGGTTTCATTAAAAGGTTTACTTTTTTTATTCCTGCTTATCTTTTTGGGAAAATGTCCATATCCCTTTCATTTTAAATTCAAAAAATATTCCCCCCCAAAAAGGGACATTCATATTTCCCACTAGACTTAAAAAATAAAAAATAAAAAATTAATTAACAAATTTAAGAAAAGAATTAAAAAATATTTTTTTTCTCGACCGTGGTAATTCCGACTGTGAAAGGCAAATCCGATGAGAAATTTTGATCGTGAAGAAAGACAAATTCGATGAAAAATTTCGGTCGTGAAAAGCAAATTCGGTAAAAATTTCGACCTTGAAAGAAAATTCTCGCGAAAAATTCCAGCCGCCCCGTGAATCAAAGGAAAATCCAGCAAACAATTCCAGCCGAAAGGCGATTCTGGCAAAAAAATCCGGCCGTGAAAGGCACTTCTGGTGAAAAAATTCAGGTGAGGTAAATTCAGCGAAAAAATCCGACCGTGAAAGACAATTCCTACGAAAAATTCTGGCTGTGAAAGGCAATTCCGGCGAAAAATTCCAGCCGAAAAAAGGTAACTTCGGGGAAAAATTCTGGTCGTGAGTGAAAGAAAATTCTGGCAAAAAATTCCGGCCGTGAAAGGCAATTTCAGCAAAAATTCCGGCCGTGAAAGGCAATTCAGACGAAAAATTCCCAGCCGTGAGGCAAATTCGACGAAAAATTCCGACCGTGAAAGGCAAATCCGGCAAAAAAATTTGGCTGTGTTGGCAAATTAGGCCAAATATTTCGGCCGTGAAAGACAAATCCGACCAAAAATTTTTGGCAAAAAAAGAAAGAAAAAAAGACTCTGAAAACCACCCCCTGTGTTTTGAGGCCCGTATCTCCTAAACCGTATATTCGATAAAGGCCTGTATCTCCTAAACCGTATATTCGATAAAGGCCTGTATCTCCTAAACCGTATATTCGATAAAGGCGCTCTAGGGCTCATCTGGAAAGCTGACATCGAGCTCTTCGACTTTGGATGTGGTCTTCCGAAGTCAAAATCGACCATTTTGGCCTCCAACCAATAGCTGCAAAATTCGACCCAGAAATCGAGGCAAAAAACAGCCCAAAAATCATAAAAAATCGTAAAAATTAGCACGAAAATGACGAGACGAGCCATATTCGGGCTACTTTTTGAGGGTCTAAATGACAAAATCACGGATGACTCAGGGAAACAAAGTTGTAGTACTCCAAAAATACTATAACTCCCCCACACAGAGTTTTTCAAAATTCCTTTTGCAACACCCTCAAAAACATGCTGCGATACAGGGAAAAAATTCTCGAGAAAATTTTCTGGATGCCCACACCTTACTGACTAGTCTAGGAAGGGGGGTGGCCCAAGGACTCACTGAGTCTCTTTCAACAAGAGCACTCATATACGGCCTCAATGATTCATACAAAAATACGACCGTACAAATTTCCATTATGGGCAAATATGACATAACAACAGATCCTGTTCAATTCGTTCAAATGTTTAAACAGAGATGTGAAGCCTTTGGAAATCCCAACTGCCCCACTAAGGTACATGCATTGAATTGATGCTTAGAGGGAAAAGCTAGTCAATGGTTCATCGTATTGATGCCGGCGATCAAGACCAACTTTAAAACCTTGAAATCAGCCTTTATACATGGCTTTTCCAGACAAGGTGATCGATGGAGTGCAGTAAAACAGAACTCTATTCAATTGAGCGTCAACCAAATGAATCCATTATAGAGACTTTATCCTTTGGATAAAACTCTTGGACTCACGTTGTGAGTCATGGGAAAAATTAAACGATGTTCAATTATTGAAGAGATGTTTCATGATGATGGGCTTAAAGAATAACAGCTTACACAACTTGATCATTGTATCCAATCCGAAAACATTCGATGAATGTTGCAAAGAAGCAATATGATTAGATGACAACATGCTAGAAGATAATTATGCTATGAGATGTTCCTCATCTAAACCAAGTGAAGCAATGGCAAAAGAAAGATCGATCTCGAAATTAACATTCCCTGAATTTTATGCACCCTTGCTTAAAACCTTACAGCAAACATCCCTAAGAGAGGATGAAAACCTTCAAAACCAGACATCCTTAATGCCTCTAAAAGTGAGGAGCAAAATGCCTTGTGTTGAATGCAATCACTACAACCATCCCAATCCTCATTGCGCATACAAGGCACATGTTCTTCTATACTGCATATACTGTAAAACCTTTGACCATGATACTAAAAAGTGTCCCGCTTCATCCACAATGGACTCAAAAACTTCTATGCCTTGTGTTGAATGCAATCACTACAACCATCCCAATCCTCATTGCGCATACAAGGCACATGTTCTTCTATACTGCATATACTATAAAACCTTTGACCATGATACTAAAAAGTGTCCCGCTTCATCCACAGTGGACTCAAAACCTTCTATGCACCAAACAAAAATAGTATAAAGGGTAGAAACTCCTCAGGATGCAGTTAATCGGACACTTCAATGTTTTTATTGTTGTGGCACAAGGTGGCAGATTGCACAGTTTAGAATACTTCCATGCCCATAGTCACTGACACCTTGAGACCCATGTGTGAACGATGTGGCATTGATCACATGTTCCAAGATTGCCCAAGACGAGTTGCTTCAATGCAACTTGTCTCACAAAATACAACTCTTAACATCTTAAGTGTACAAAATGGGTAATTGTCCATAGTGCCATTGAATGTGCTTACACGGTTACAAGCCAAGGCACGAGAAATAGTCAAAAGGAAAGAAAAAGACAATACCTCAACATGGGTACAAGAACATGCTTTAAACAGAACCTAAAAGAGAAAACAAAACCTTCTAAGACAAGGGACAAAAAACTACCGAAACCAAGGTCGAGTTAAAAGATAGGAAAAAGGAGTCTGTAGAGGACATAAACACAAAAGAGCCAAAAGCTATACATTATGCAAAGGCATCCACCTTAAAGGCCACCACACAAACCTCGACACCCATAAGTGCGACACAGGATACAAAAACCCAAAAAGAAAATTCGATCTCGTCGCATAGGTAAACATAGTGAAAAACTGAAAAACCAAAGAAAGTCAGAGGATGAAACAAGTTCTAGTACATCACTAAGTGAGGTTGAAACAAGTTCTTGCTCAGTGCACCACATAGACCAAGCAAGAAACTAGAACCCACCCAACCACCCCAAATGGATAATGATGATCACATGACATATGCGAAACACAAAAGCAAGCTTAGGAGAGCATGCTTAGCTTGGTTGAATGTCTTACAGGGTCACCAGTTGTGATTGAGCCTCATAATGCCAATCCTAAAAGAGCAAGCAAAATACAAAGCCTAGATGATCACATGACATATGCGAAACACAAAAGCAAGCTTAGGAGAGCATGCTTAGCTTGGTTGAATGTCTTACAGGGTCACCAGTTGTGATTGAGCCTCATAATGCCAATCCTAAAAGAGCAAGCAAAATACAAAGCCTAGATGAGTACCGCTTCCCCTTTCAAGAGGTAGACATACTCTCTATAGAAAGAGTCATTTGAAACAAACTGTATGAACTATAGGCTCGAGAAAGCACATAAGGAATTTGATAATTCCCTTACAAGATTAAAAGAGTCTCTTAAAACCTCATTCAAAGGAATGCTCTTCTCTCATAATAAAGCCAGCATCACATCGGCACTTGCACCTTTAATGGCTCAACCCAAGTTATACAAGAACATAATGAACTCCATAAAACAGGACTGTGAGGATTCACAAGTTTCCAAACAGCCCTCATTAAGAATTGTCAAAGGGCCAAGTGTGCCAATGTACGCATTGGGTACTCTTGAAAAAGCTGAGACCCAAAGTCTCAAACCTGTAGCCTCAGCACTAGCCAAAGTCAAGGAGGGCCCCAAAAGTTCCACATCAACTCTAAAGAAAACTCCACCAAGACTCTCACAATCACGATATCTTAATAGTATCAAAATGTGGGTGGAGAAGCAGCTACTTGTCGCTCAAGGCTACTATGAAGGTGCCAATCAAATTTGGGTGCCTCGACAATCAAAACCTATTCCTCAACGTAGCACTCAAAAGCCAAGGAAGAAGAGAAGAGTAGTCATTGTAATAGCATTAGGCCTCTTATGAGCCTAAAGTGCCCGGTCGGTCATAGTTTAAGTGAGTGTGAATACTTATGGCCATGTATATAAGTGAATTTCTCTCATAATACAACATACTCTCCCATTGTGCAATTGAGTCTTGCTCTTGCTAATCCTCTTGCTAATCTCTCTCCCTAATGCATGCTAGTGAGTGTGTGTGAGTGAAGTGAGGTGAGAGGAGGGACGAGGACCCGTACTGCAACGTGGCGGTGTGACAATGCTCGCGGCGAGAGGCACGGTGAAATTGCTTCTCAAGGAGTTGTAGAGCTTGGAGACCTCAAGGGTTACGAGCTTAGTCATTGGAAAGATCCTCACCGACAGTTGCGGTTTGCCAGGTAATTATTGCCATATATATAGGCAGTGATGTGTGTGAACACACTTAGGACCGTAGGGGCACTTTTTTCGTCTTTAGGAGGTTTTTTCCCCCGGCTTGTATATACGCCCATCCTTCTAGGGCTAACTTATCTTTTGTACATTGACACAATCTAATACACTTTGTTGTGTGTGCATTCTTGCTTCTTCTTCTCCAAGCTTTGTGTGCTTTCTTGCAACCCTAATTCCAACAATTGGTATCAGAGCAGGCATCGGCTCCCAGGGCTACGCCGCCAGCACCCTCCGACTCACGTTCTCCATTTGAGGTGAGCTTTCACGAGCGCTTGCAGGTCCTTATACTCTATGAATAAGACCTTAGAGCTTTGCGTTCTCAAAAATTGCATCTGAGGTCGTTTCGGGCTCCGTTTTTGCATTTCAAGTTTTGCACAGGTGTTTTCGTCATTTTCTGCAGAAATTTCGACAGTGCAGTTTTCTGCAAAACAGGCATACGTACTCTATTGTGGACCGTGCTACATAGCACGAGTTGTTTTCTATTTAGTCTTTGTTTCATTACAGGTAGCTTTTGCATCAGTTTCAGTCAGTGGCCATGGCTGATAACAGCAATGATGTATTTCGCGTGTTATCTCTACTGATGACAAATTGGATGGAGACAGCAACTACCCACTTTGGGCATACATGATGCAGCATGTTTTGGTTGCAAAAGGAGTGTGGAACATTGTGTAGGGTATGGATGTACGTCCAGGTTCTGTGGATGTAGGATCTGTTGAGGATGTTGCAGGATCTAGCAGCTCTACTGTTGCTGCTGTTTTACCCACTGCTGAACAAGCTCATTGGGATGGTAAAGATGCGCAGGCTCATGCCTTGATTGCACTTTCTGTCAAACGTAACATCACCCCACATATTCGTTCAGCTAAAACAACAAAACAGGCTTGGGATATTCTAGCTGGTTTGTATGCAGGTCGTAACGAGGCAAAAATCTCTTACCTGCGTAAAGAGCTAGAATTGAAGATTATGTAGGAAGATGATGACATGAATGTTTTTCTTGCTGAGATTAAAGATCTCAAAGAACAGTTGATTTCTGCAGGTGAGATTATTCCTAATCATTCTCTTGTGCAGACTGTTCTTGATGCTTTACTTGAGACATATCAGACTTTTGCTTCCACGTGGAGACTTCTTGCTGAGGACAGACCTGATGCTGTCAAGTATGATACTTTAGTCAACAAGCTCTTTTTTCAAGAAGCGCAGTCCAAGCAAAACAGGGCCAGGCAGCGTGCAGTTGATCAAGCATTTATTTGCTACCCAGCAGCAGAGAAGAAGTGGTAAGGCAGCCCCTTCCACTGTTTCTTCTTCTATTAGTAGGTCTGCAACTTCTTCTCCTTCCACAGGTAACAACAATAAGTATGAGAAGGCTCTTGATAAAGGCAAGAAAAAGACCAGGTGCAACTATTGTAAGGCAAATGATCATGTCATTAAGAATTGCCCTAAGCTAAAGGCTAAAGAGGCAAAGAAGAAAGAGTCAAATGCAGCCACAATAGCGGATGCTTCTACAAATGCAGATTCTGCAAATGTTGTGCAGGATACAGAATGGGCGTTTAGCGTGTATTGCCAGTATGACCCATCTGTACATGATGCATGTTTGGCAGTTTCTGTTGACTCTAATGTATGGTATTTTGGTGCTACAAAGCACATTACCTCGCATCGTGATATGTTCACTTCCCTTGAGGCTGTCCCTAATGGGAATACTGTCACATGTGCCAATAATGCTTCTTACCCAGGGCATTGGTAAAATTATGCTTACTGCTACAAATGGTAGCGCTTTCACACTTTCAGATGCTTTGAATGTGCCAGGGATAAAGAAGAATCTATTGTCTGTCTCTGCGCTTGCTAGACTTGGACTTGTAGTCAAATTTGTAGATGACAAATGTACTGTTCATGATTTGACTTCTGGTGATACGATTATTGTATCTGGCACCTTGTTTCGTGGGCTGTATAGGCTCAATTCATATGACAAGTGTGTGGAAGATTCAGCAAATGCAGTTTCTGATGAAAAGGCAATTTCAGATGCAAAACTATGGCATGCTAGTTTTGGTCATCTGAACTTTGCTAGTTTGCTGCGTTTGCAGAAATTTGATATGGTTGCTTCATTGCCCCCTCTTGAGGCACCATTGAAACATGTTTGTGAAGGCTGTATTTTGGGCAAAATGCAGCGTTCTGCGTTTCCAAAGGATGGTTCTGTGCGGGCCACTCGCAAATTGCAACTTGTACATAGTGATGTATGTGGGCCTATGCAAACTCCGTCATTTGGTAAACACTTGTACTTCGTGACTTTCATTGATGATTACTCAAGGTATGCATGGGTATATCCACTAAAGGCAAAGTCCGAATTGTTTTTGTGCTTCAAACAGTTTTTGCTTATGGTTGAAAATGTATCCAATTGTAATGTGGGCACCCTCCGTTCTGATCGAGGGGGGGAGTACATGTCTAAAGAGTTTGATGCATTTCTGGCTAGTCATGGGATAAAACACCAATGTACAGTGCCGTATACCCCTCAGCAAAATGGTGTTGCTGAGAGAAAAAACAGGTCACTTATGGAGATGGCACGATGTATGGTCAAGAGCCAAGCTTTGCCACATGCATTTTGGCTTGAGGCTGTCATGTGTGTTGCATATATACTCAACAGGTGTCCCACTAAGGCCTCACAGTCTATTACTCCATACGAAGCTTGGCATGGCAGGAAGCCTTCTATTGGTCACTTGCGTGTCTTTGGTTGCTTGGACTATGCTTTAGTGCCTATGCAACAACGCAGAAAATTGGATGATAAGGTTGTCAAATGCATTTTTGTTGGCTACAGTGCTGAGAGCAAGGGTTACAGATTGTATCATCCGCAATCAAAGCGTATCTTGATTAGTCGAGATGTTGTTTTTGTGGAAGATGCTCTGCAGCCTTTGTTATCATGTACCAAAGAGATAGGTGTGAGCTCACGGGATGTATTTGATACGTTGTTGCCTCTCTTTACAGGTGGGAATTCAAATGTAAGTCCTAATGAGGCAAATATTCAGCCTATGCAGATTTCAAACGACATCATATATCAACCTATTTTTGATGCAGATGTACAGGATGTAATCTATGAGGATAGGGCTGAAAATGAGCAGGCTAGAGGTATGCCTAAATGGCTGGTGCAAACCTTGCGTGATAGTAAAATTGATGCACCTATGTCTAGTCGTACTCGTTTAGGTTTTCAGCATGCCTCTTCTGCATCAGATTGTTATGCTTTGGCTGTGTCTAGTATGTGTGAAGAGGAAGAACCTCTTTCATTTGATGAGGCACAAAAATCAGAAAATTGGTTGTTTGGCTGCAATGCAAAGTGAATATGATGCTATAATGAAGAATGGTACATGGTCTTTGTGTGATTTGCCTATTGGTAAAAAGGCCATTGGATGTAAGTGGGTTTTTAAGTTGAAACGAAAGCCAGATGGCAGTGTTGATCGCTATAAGGCTAGGCTTGTTGCAAAGGGTTATGCTCAAGAAAAGGGCATTGATTTTGATGAGACCTTTGCTCCCACTTGTCGTATGACTACCATTCATAGCATTTGTGCATTGGCAGCTCATAATGGTTGGAATGTACATCAGTTGGCAGCTCATAATGGTTGGAATGTACATCAGTTGGACATAAAGACTGCGTTCTTGAATGGTGATTTGCATGAGGAGGTGTATGTATCGCAGCCTCGTGGTTTTATTCAAAGAGGGCAAGAAAACAAAGTGTGTAGGTTGAAAAAGGCTTTATATGGTTTAAAGCAAGCTCCACGAGCTTGGTATGAAAAGATACATGCATATTTGACTGCACATGGTTTTCAGAATAGTCCAACAGAAAGCACCTTGTATGTTAAATGTGTGGATGATGTACATCTAATCATTGCTCTCTATGTCGATGACATGCTGCTCACAGGACCAAATGACAGTCATATTGCTGATTTTAAGGCTGATTTGAATGCCTCTTTTGAGATGTCAGATTTGGGGCATTTGCATCATTATTTGGGGATACAATTTAAGCAGTGTGATGGAGGTATTGCTTTGTGTCAGACAAAGTATATTGAGCCATTGTTGCGGAGATTTGGCCTTGAAGACTGCAAGCCTATTGCTACTCCAATGGAGACAGGTTTGAAGTTGAGTCTTCATGATGTTGGAGATCACTTTGATGTCACACTCTATCAGACAGCTGTTGGTTGCCTCATTTATGTATGGATTACGAGCAGCTCATAATGGTTGGAATGTACATCAGTTGGACATAAAGACTGCGTTCTTGAATGGTGATTTGCATGAGGAGGTGTATGTATCGCAGCCTCATGGTTTTATTCAAAGAGGGCAAGAAAACAAAGTGTGCAGGTTGAAAAAGGCTTTATATGGTTTAAAGCAAGCTCCACGAGCTTGGTATGAAAAGATACATGCATATTTGACTGCACATGGTTTTCAAAATAGTCCAACAGAAAGCACCTTGTATGTTAAATGTGTGGATGATGTACATCTAATCATTGCTCTCTATGTCGATGACATGCTGATCACAGGACCAAATGACAGTCATATTGCTGATTTTAAGGCTGATTTGAATGCCTCTTTTGAGATGTCAGATTTGGGGCATTTGCATCATTATTTGGGGATACAATTTAAGCAGTGTGATGGAGGTATTGCTTTGTGTCAGACAAAGTATATTGAGACATTGTTGCGGAGATTTGGCCTTGAAGACTACAAGCCTATTGCTACTCCAATGGAGACAGGTTTGAAGTTGAGTCTTCATGATGCTGGAGATCATTTTGATGTCACACTCTATCAGACAGCTGTTGGTTGCCTCATTTATGTATGCATTACGAGGCCAGACATTAAGTTTGCAGTCGCATAGGTGAGCAGGTTTATGCATAGCCCATGGTCTCAGCATTGGAAGGCAGTTAAACGCATCTTTCGCTACTTGAGTGGCACCATACATCTTGGGTTGTTTTATCCCAAGGGGGGATCGCCAGATTTACATGCTTTTTCGGACTCAGATTGGGCTGGTTGCTATGACACAAGAGTGTCCACAAGTGGTTTTTGTTTCATGCTCGGTAGCTCATGCATATCTTGGTTGAGCAAGAAGCAACCTACTGTGGCCACTTCTAGTTGTGAAGTTGAGTACAGGGCAGCTTTCACAGCTACGGTTGAGTGTGTGTGGCTCAGATGGCTTATGGCTGACTTGGGTGTTGGACTGCCACCTCTATCTTCACTGACAGTCAGAGCGCATTGGCGGTTGCGAGAAACCCAGTTTTTCATGCTCGCACAAAGCACATTGAGGTGCATTATCACTATGTCAGGGAGAGACTCTCAGCAGGAGAGATCAGCTTGGCCTATGTGCCAACACAGGACAACCTCGCCGATCTTTTCACAAAGGCGCTTCCTCGTGAGAAGTTCGAAGCTTTCCGCAAAGCTTTGGGCTTGCTCCCCTTTGTGGATTGATCTACTTCGGGCATGGCACTCCCCTATACATGAGTGCCAGCTCTCGTTCACACCATCACTCCCAGGGGGGATTTGTTGCCACATATATATAGGCAGTGATGTGTGTGAACACACTTAGGACCGCCGGGGCACTTTTTCCCTCTTTAGGAGGTTTTTTCCCCCGGCTTGTATATACGCCCATCCTTCTAGGGCTAACTTATCTTTTGTACATTGACACAATCTAATACACTTTGTGTTGTGTGCATTCTTGCTTCTTCTTCTCCAAGCTTTGTGTGCTTTCCTGCAACCCTAATTCCAACAGTATTCTCTTTTTGGATGTGTTTCAAGGAGGGTTTGGGTGAGCCATAACACTGGTAGGAGGATCCTGGTTGGTTAGATGCACTATCATCATGGGCAATGTCATCACCAACAAGCCTTCTTGATCTTAAGTGCATGAAATGGTTTTAACTAGCAAAAATGTCAATTTGCACATAAATGGGATTACTTAGGTTTGCAATTACCAAATTTTTGTAAAATCATGGATGTAATTTGGAATCATGGGTGTGATCACCACGTTAGAAATCACAGCGGTAAAATTTTTGCTTACTCTCTCAGCTCTTTACAACTACCCTAGTATCAGGGTGTCCTTAGAAACAACCTTGAACACTTATTTTGATGACACTTAAGATCTTAGTTGACGTGATTTTACAAGGTCTAGAATTGCGGCCATGATCCTTTGTAGAATTATGGTGATGCTCTTCACCCAAACAAGTTCGATGAAGGTAAATATGAGTTTTTGGAGAGGTCCCTAGTAACTGGTTCAGATGTCAATCTAATCAAATTTTCAATTTGGGTCACTGTGATTGATGATGTGTCATTGTGGATTGATGACGTCAATAATCTTGGGCGTGATTACCTCATAGACCATGATCTGTGATCCATGAACTGTGAATTGTGAATCATGATCACGTTTGGATAAAATAAGATAAGATAAAATCTATCCGTACAAATGAGGTGGAGAGGTGGCAACTTCTACTAATCATGCCATAGTAGTTCTCTGCATTGTGAGTGTACAACCTAGACATATAGTAGCCCCATGAAACATGTTAACTTGTGCCCAAACTTGATAACAAAGAAAAAACACAAGGTAGGTGCTCAGTTACCAATTTTAGCCTCTAAACCAAGTAGAAGAAAGTGGCTTAAGAAAGTAGGCAAGGGTGAAACTATAGTCCACATTTAGGATGGTTCGAATGAAGGAACCATATATTCAAGGTCAACTCACTTGGCTACTCTTATGGTTCCTTTCATCGTAAATAAATATGCCAATAGGGCCATTTACTATGAAGCACCCCTACATTGTGTGAAGATGTTAAGGAATGGGCAAAAGGTTCTTTAGAACCAGGAGTTAGCTAAATGACACAACACAGTATGACACTTAAGGAACTTAAAAACCAAGAGTTAGCTAAGTGACACGCCGTAGTATGACACTCAAGGTCAACTCCAAAATAAGGAGAGAATGATAGTGTTACCATATTCATCCAAATCCTAGTAAATAAACTAGGTCACTATTACAAGAGTGATGAGACCAATCCACCATAATAGATATTAGACAACTACAGTGAGGGCAAGGGTTGGAATTATCACTAAGAAATGCTAGGAAAAATGGGAAAAGCTACCTTAGAGAGAAAACGGTCCTCATAGTGAAAATGGCATGTATGGGAGTTTTGTAAAATCTGAGGATGAAGTCTTTAAGTTTTACTATCATCATACATTAGTGGGGTAATGAACTTCTTGTGCTAACGAGACTTGTATAATGTTGTCCTGGGTAGACCTTTCATGAGGGATGCCAAGTTGATACATGATTGGGAATTAGGCCATATATACCTAAGAAAAGATACTCAAGTTCTAAAGGTGGACCTATGGAAAATGATGGTAAGTTTTTTGGTAATTAGTGTGACAAAATAGAGCGAACTACCCTCAGTCCAAGTTTGTGCACCAGTAGAATCCGAGGATGATGGATAAGGATAAGATGTACACATCCCTCCTCCTCCAAATTTTGTAAAAACTAGATGCATGTGGTAGCCACCATTGATGTATAACCTACCAAAGGAACCAAGTAACAGAGAGGGACTTAGCAGACCTAGACTCCTCTATTTTGATGTTCATGTGATAAGTGTAAGAAAGACATAGAAAACCTAGGCCCCTCTACTTCAATGGTCATGCTAAGTGAAAGAAACATGGATGTGGATTCTGACAGTGTTTCATCTTGTGGAAACAACTCAAACAATGAGAAAATAGTGTTTTATATAGTTGAAACAGCCCAAACAATGAGAAAATAGTGTTTCATTCAATGGAAATAGCTCAGAAAGTTAGGATAAATGATCGAGAAGTTCATGATATAAAACAAAAGTGTTATAAACCTAAGTGCAACGACACCTAGCAGAGAAAGCCAACTAATGCTCAGTGATTGAGATACGTCAAAGCCATGAAAATACACAAGGAGTTCTCTAAGAAGTGGGGTGAAGAATTGAACACAGTAATAATAGTGAGAAATAAAACATACAAACAATTGAGGAAAGGATAGAGCCTTGACTCACCAAGATTAAGAGAAGAAAAAGAAATAAAGCCTAGGCTAAAGCTGAAAGGGAAGCCAAGTGGATCATGGATCAAAAAGAAGAGGAGGGTGTCAAAAGGAGCCATATCTAAGACCAATTCCAGATCGTTTCAAGTCATACATGATTGATGAAAGACCATCTTAGATCACAACACTCCAAAGGGAGATAGGAAAGTATATAATTTGATGGGCTTGTCAAAGTAAAAGAGATCGACATAGTAGAACTTAATGAGTGTTCATTGCTAAGGACTTGAACAATTCTAGATCATTTCAAGTCATACATGATTGATAAAAGACCATCTTAGATCACAATGTTTCAAAAGGGAGATAGGAAATGATATCATATGATGGGCTTGCCAAAGTAAAAGAGATTGACATAAAAGAGCTTGGTGAGGATCCCAAACCAGTGTTCATTTGCTAAGGACTTGACTCCTAAATGAGGAGAAATAATTGGTTGATCTCTTGAAAGAATTTAAGGATTTCTTTGCATGGAAGTACATGGAAATGAAGGTGTTAATCCCATTTGGATTAACAAACATGATCCTCCAATTGAGGACATTAATAAGTGTCATGAAATGGCAGTATAAAAGTTGTACATTATGAGATATTGGCCACCCAAGGCCTAGTTAAGTAAGTTTTGGGCGCTCAAGTATGAATAAGGACCAAATTTATATAAGACATTTTCTCATAATGAAAAGACACAATCCCCTTTGTTCTATAGAGAGCTCTTCTTTATGTCTTGAGAGAGAGAGAGAGAGAGAGAGAGAGAGAGAGAGAGAGAGAGAGAGAGCATTCTAGCATTGTTCCTCTTTTATTTTTGTATGATTCATGCTTATGTGGAAGAGTGAGAGAGAGAGTGATTGCCTTATGCAACAATGCGAGTGACTCTATGATGGTGATAGCGTGGAGGTGGAGCTTGGAGGTTGGAGCTTAACAAGTGAGCTTGGAGGCCTCAAGGGACTCAAGTTCGAAGCATTGGTAAGTGCCCTACGACAATTGTGATCTATTGCTCATCCTTGAGGTGAATGCATTGAGTTCCCTCTTGGAGGTGTGGTAGCCCATAGCATTTTTAGTGCCGCTGCCAGGAAAACACCTTTGTTTCTTCCATCCTCTTGGAGTTTTAGCTCCCATTGCAGAAAATTCATGATTGCCCTTGCATTCTGGTAGTGCATTGTGTAGAAAATGAATGGATAAGATTTGTGTGGTAGTAAGAAAATGAATGGATAAGATTTGTGTGCTAGTAAGAAATTGTGAGAAATTGGTTGTGAGGTTGTATATGTGTGTGGTGGAGTGGTCTTATAATAGAGCTTCATTGGTTTTTCTTTTTAATTTTGATATTTGCATCATTGGAAGCATCAACGTGAATGAACAAGTTGGTGTTCTATTTTTTTCCTTTTCAAAAATTCACAAAAATAAAAAACAGAAGGAGCCATTAACTCTGCCGTGAACTTGTATTCCACTCCTTAGGCGTGGCACAATCAATTTGGGATCCGTTGGATAATTATTTTGTAACCAAAAACATAACATTCCACGTAGGAAGTTTCCATGTGAAACTGCTGAAAAACGTTCATGCCGTGAACTATTTTTTGCAACTTCACGTCGCAAATCGCTCCCAACATCAGAGCTGCAATTAATGCCGCAAATCACGAGATTGCCTTGCCAGAAATAGGTAACCTTATCGTGATATCTCTGATGCTATGAAGTTTAACAAATTTTTTGAACATGTGAAAGTTTAGAAAAACGTTCATGACATGAACTTTTTCAGAACTCTTCACGGCGTGAACCAATTAGAAAACCTTCACGGTGTGAACCAATTAGAAAACCTTCACGGTGTGAACCCTTTTTTGTTCACGACATGAACTTTTTTTGCAAACTCACGGTTTAGTCCAATCCAACAAACAGTCAGGCTAAGGCCACGAAGGTCGGTAAGGGAGGGACGCCTAAAACAAGGACGAGGGGTTCAGACCCTAAACGTAAAAATTTTTGAACACGTGAAATTTTAGAGAAAAACGTTCACGTCGTGAATCGTTTTCTGAAACTTGACACCGTGAACTATTCTCTGCAGTCTCACGGCTTCAGAAACAAAGTGATAGAATTGGATCAAAATCAAATTAGGTCAACAAAGTAGCTTATCAAATCATACATACATGCAATTAAGATCTGGAAAACTCATCGAAGACGATCTTACACCTGACAATAGTGCATCAAATCACCCAGGATCTTCCTATCAAAAAAGTGTGGGTTCAGGTCATTCAGTAAGCACACACCTGAGTGTCTTAAGAAACCTGACCACCGTTAAAACTAGTAGTGAAGAATCCATGGAAGAAGGGCTGAGGTACGCTGGGTTTGGGGAAGAGGAGAAACCACCCTCCCCAACCTGGTTAAGTGGTATCATTGATATCGCCCGGGGATTTTTTGGTCTCCAAACCAGTCATGACAAAGAAGTGCAATCTATGGGCATGGGTCCGTCAACTAGTGCTGGACTCGGTCCACGACAAGAAGTGCTCATCCAAACGTCAAATTCTAGGTTGTCGAGTTAGATCTCAGAAGGAGCGAGGTGGAACAACAGCTCTACGAGAGTTGAGCTTAAGGAAATAAGAGTTTGATACTCGAAGGGTAGAGTTGAGCAAAAGGAAACGGGAAGTTTAAACCTATTCCAATCATGGGGTAAGGAACCAGAATTGGTAATGGGAAGAAGTGAGGGAGAAATTCCAAACTTGGAACCCATAAATGAGGAGTCCAGAGCTGAGGAAGGGTTTACAACCGTAGAAGAAGAGGACAACCTAGCCAGAGTGTGGCAGGCAAAGTGGAGGACCGTCTGTACACCAAAAAAGATATTGAGCAGATGATTAATCATCCTACAAGACATGGAACTTCTGATTCTACAAAGGCGTACGGAGGTGACTAATGATGAGCCACTCCAAGGTACAGTGGTGGCAGGACCATCCCATGGACCAGAGATACCTCGAAGAGCCAATATAGGAAGGGGACGAGGTCTAGGAAGGGGGGGAGAAATTCCTCAAAGGCCAAGAATGGATCCAACCATTGACCTTAATGTAGCCATAAAGTTAGATCTACTAAATATGGCGGCAGAGATGGGCCGAGGAATTATTAGAGAACTAGGCGCACTGCTCTAGAATCCAGACCCTCCCAGATAAAGCCACATATCATTTCCAAACATGTCCAAAAATTCTCTGAGGACGAAGATCCTATCCAACATATAGAGATTTTTGAATCCACGTGTGAAACCTATGGGCCTGTCAGTGATGTGACAATGATTCATGCCTTCTCACACTGACCTTGGAAGGGAAAGTGCATGAGTGGTTATGAACCCTCAAGCCTGAGGATAAGGTTAGCTTCACAAGACTCAAGAATGTTTTTGTGCCCAGCTTTGCCCGAAGTGGTGAAAGATGGAGCCCTATGGCACAGTTACATAATATCAAACAAAAGGAAGTTGAGTCGATGAGAGACTATGTGTCTCAACTTAAGCACTTAAATTCAAGGTGCAAATTACGAGAGAGGTTAACTGACAATTAGTTATTGCCTTGCTTCCAGAGAGGGGTTAGAGACCACAAAATGCATGATTACATGGTACTAGCCCGAGCCGCTACTCTTGATGCATGTTGCAAATTGGCAATTGAATATGAAGATAATATGCTTGAATTGCCGCAAATGGAAGATGTCAAAATATCTTTAGCAACTACAACTTCGCGTGTCTCGAGTCACCAAGAAATTAGAACTCAAGCAAGTCGGAAACATGACGATGGATGAGCTCAGTAATGCTATATTGGAGAAATTGAAAGTAAAGGAGGGAAGAGAAACATCTGGGCATGGGCATAATCATCTTTACCCCTGTAGGGAATTGGTGTGGTGCCTTATGTGCAAATTAATTATGTACACCGAATTAAGAGCAAGGCCATTACTCTATTGTGCCCACTGTGTAAAATTAAGGAATCATGACACTTCAATGTGTAGATATCTAAGATTTCAGAATGTTGCACAGCTACCAGCACTTAGAGCTCCATTGGTTTTACTTGTGCCACCTGTATAGATCATCGCTACTGTAGGACAAACCAACTCTTCCTACTTACCTAGAGGGATGTTCCAGGTACAAGACACTTCACCTCCTCTGTCACCACCAGCTCTACCACGACAACCACCGCAGGCTAAAATTAATAAGTATTAATTGAAGAGCCATCAGAAGATGTTGATATGGTGTGTGAAGTAGAACTTAGCGGAGAGTACTATGAGGAAACGACGGAGGTCACGCCTGAATTCTACATCCTCCTATAGAATAACACTAGTACTTGTGTTTCAAACCATAATATAGTGGAAGGGCAAGGATATGAACTCGCACTTGAGAAGAGGACCGCTACAATGTTTTGGATGTGCAGAGGGCCACATCGAGTCACCGAGTGCCCAAACAAGAATATGGTTCATACGCACCAACCCCAACAAGTGGCGGTGGTTGTGCCCAATGACATGTGCCCAATGACATGTCAGTACTCACCTATATTAAATGTGGGATTCATCATTTGATCAAGGATTGTCCATACCGTCGTGCAAGTGGTTCGACTTCTACTACCAATCAAGCCACCATCTGAATCATTAGTGTGCAACCTGGAAATATCACACCACTCAATGTCCTAACAAGAGCTCAAGCTCAATTAGGAGACAAGGGAAAGAACCGAGCGGATGCAACTATTTCCAAAACTAGTCGCAGCAGCTAGGAGAAGAGTGAAAAAAGTGGGTAAGGGTGACACAAGGGTCACAATCCAAGATGGATCCGAAGAAGATACAAACGACACCGGATCCACCCAATCGAGAGAAGAGGGATATCAAAGGATCAATCACAGGGGGCCGGCAGACCTAGAAGAGCAAAGGGAGCAACCAACAACTTCTAAAGGAGTTAGTGAGATGAATACCCCAATGCTGATGAGGAAATAAGAAAGCTCGAAGATGCCCAAGGCCTTAGTCAAAGAATGCCAATAGCTTCATGAAGCCAAGCTAAGGGCTAACTGGGTCAGGGATACAATTTATCCACGAAATGAGCCAACTAGGGGAAGGGAATTGGACATGCCTACTCCAATTCTAGAAGAAATAGAAGAGGGATCCCAAGCAAACACAATGGCTAGATTGTTTGAGGAAAATGTGTTGGGGGAGTCCATCCATTCCTTCCCTATGGAGGAATGCGAGTCACACACATGGGGAGAACCCTCTATCTCTCCAAAGAACCTAGAGACATAGGAAGTATCATAGCTGTACTGTCCATGCCAGTACAAATGCCATTAGGGCAACTGTTATGCAATTCACCAACCTTATGGACAGACATAAAAGAATGGGTAGAAGGCAAACTAAAGCCAGCCGATACTATAGATGAGGCTCTGCCACCTCTGGGCAGAAAGAACCTTGAGACACATAAGGAAAACCTGAGTCGTTAAGATACCAGTTAATCAACTGGGGCATTATTAATGAAAGCGATAACCCAAATGCTACAATCCCAATTCATCATAATGGGTACCACGCACTGGCTATCCTGGATGGTGGGGTGAGAGTTAGCATCATCACAAAATGTTGTTGGGAAAATTGGGGGAAACCTAATCTAAAAAAAGCAGATCTAATCGTTAAAATGGCTGACGGAAAATCTTCGAGGCCCATTGGACTTCTGAAGAATGTGAAATTCAAACTCTTTATGTTTTGCTACCATCATACATTTGTGGTCATGGACTTCCTACACCAACCTGATTCATATGACATAATATTGGGGAGACCCTTCATGAGGGAATCCAAATTGGTGCATGATTAGGCCTTAGATCACGTGTATGCACGTAGGGATTCACAAATTTTAAAGATAGATATGAGAACATAGAAAGCACACCCCGTAGAAGGGCAATTGTTTGGTAATGATTCGGTCACAACCACCTCTGTACAAATATGCTACCCCTCAGTGGAAAATTCCAAGGAAGAAGAGAAAATGGAAATGTATGTGTCACTTCCTCCTTTTGGACTTCAATGAAAATTGGATACATATGTTGGCTACCATAGATGTGATGCAACCCAGGAGGGGGACCCAGTATGTGGAAAGCTTGGTTTACAAAAGCTACTTGTAGATATGAATAAGTCCATGGATAGGGCAATTGTCATTTATTGTGACAATATGAGCAGCACTAGTAACCCAGTGTATCATGCTAGGATGAAGCACATTGAGATACATTCTCATTTTGTGAGGGAGAAGATTCTATTAGGCGATGTGGATTTGGTTTTGTGTCAGCACAGAGGATCAGGTGGTTGACATCTTCTCAAAATCATTGGATATGGAGAAGATTCATAGGATTAGTTTCTTACTTGGAGTGCATGGTATATGTCAAAATTATGGGGAGTATGCACAACAGAAGCAATAGTTGATGGCAAGATAGAGCAACATATATGAGAGAGATCAAGAACACAAGATGTATAGAAAGCTTCTATATTACCTTCTATTTCAGTCACTCCAAAGTTGGCTTGACCTTCACCTTCAAGTTTGTTGAAATATACAAGTGAATAGGGTGTGTGCAGGAACAAGCCCTGGAGGCTGTAAAAGAGAATGTGTAAATGTGAAAGAACCTGTGAAAAGGTGAGAAGAATCTATTGGGAGAGAATAAAGGGTAGCATGAGAAGATTTAGGAAGTGTGGAGATATTCTGGGAAAAGTGAAGAGGTGGAGAGAATCAAGCAAAAGAGGTGGAGTGAATCAAGGAGAAATCAGTGGGATTTGATGCTTGGATGTAAACTCTATAAATTGAGGCATTGGCCTAATGAGAATTTGCTGGTTATTGATTATCCATGCTTACATTAAGCTATTTGTTAATTATTCACTAATCACGTCTTAATTATTTGCTAATCACTTGTTAATGATGTTGATTCTAGTATTTGATCCACCATAGCTCATCACATTGCCCTAATTTCAACATGGTATTAGAGCCATGCCTAGAATCCATTAGGTTTATGAGCCCATTATCTAATTAATTAGGATTAGTAGATAATTAGAAATTAATCAAAATTTTAGTTTTTATTCAACTCACCTATGTACCCCCAGCCAGTGGAGGAGTTCATTCTCCTTGCACACTTAAAATTAGGCCAAGCCCTTTTAGGTACTCAAACTAGACTCAAAGAGCTACAAGCATCTCAAAGGAATTGAAGCGAATCAGCACACAACGTCGGCGGCAGCACGTTTTGTGGGTGTCATTTTTCAGAAGGAGATTTGAGATTTCTTCCAGCTTAGTTGCAATGGCTCTAATTCCTCTTAGCCCAAGGTGTTTTCAAGCATGCTCTACAAGCTGGTGAAGACAAAATTCAATTTGATCAAGTCTACAGTGAGATCCAAGCTCTTCATCAAATCTGCAGTTGCTTACAATTACTGTGATATCAAATCCTTTGATTATTGAAGCAAGAGAGAAGATCATGCAGGATAGATTCTTTGGCCCTATTGCTACCCTACTTATGCAGGAAAGCAAAACTCCACAGGAGTTGAACAGAGTTCAAGGGTACAGCCTGGATGATGGCATCATGTATTATAATCGCAGGCTATGCATCCCCAATGATGAGGGAACCAAAGATCAAATTATGAATGAAGCCCATGACAACCTTATAGCAGGACATCCAGGTTTCATCAAAACCTACATGTCTGTAAAGAAAAGCTTCTTTTGGCCTGGTCTGAAAAAGGATGTACTGAATCATGTACGTCAATGTCTGACATGCCAGAAAGTCAAAGCTGAAAGAGTAAAAATGCCTGGGAAGTTACATCCATTGGACATCCCCCAGATGAAGTGGGAATGTGTCAGTATGGACTTTATTACTGGATTACCTTCAGTGCAATCAAGTTACAACTCCATTTTTGTGGTAGTTGACAGACTAACCAAAGTTGCCCATCTGATCCCAGTAAAAGAAACCTACACTGCAGTGGATGTGGCCAGAGTGTTCCTCAAAGAAATCTTCAGATTGCATGGCCTACCTAGGAGAATAGTAAGTGATCGAGATTCCAAGTTTACTTCAAGGTTCTGGACTGCATTTTTCGAAGCAGTGGGAACTTTCTTGGATCTCAGCACAGCTTATCACCCTGAGACCAATGGTCAAACTGAAAGGGTAAACCAAGTAATCGAAGATATACTTCGGTCATGCTGTGGTGGCAGGGAACCCAAGAAGTGGCTAAGCTATCTGCACCTAGTCGACGAGTTCGCCTACAATGCTTCTTATCACCGAAGTATCGGGATGAGCCCTTTTAAAGCTCTGTATGGACAAGATTGCTTAACTCCATTAACTTGGTCCGACCCATTGATTAGGGTCGAGATGTCCAGACAGCTGCTTGACGACATGGAGCAGCAGATGCAGGCAATTCGTAAAGATATAAAAGCTACCCAGGATCGATAGAAGCAGTATGCAGATAAGAAGAGGACAGACAGAGAATTCAAAGAAGCAGATATGGTCTTCATTCGAGTACGGCCCAAAAGAAGTTCTTTATCTCTTGGAAAGTACAAGAAGTTATCCCCCAAATATTGTGGGCCATATCTGATTACAAAGAAAGTAGGTGACTTAGCCTACGAGCTTCTTCTGCCTCCTCATCTCAAAGTTCATAATGTATTCCATGTAATCCTTCTAAAGAAATATGTGCCAAGCCCAAATCATGTGCTTGATGATGAAATCCTAACCTCTTCAACCCAAGGGCAGATGGAACTCCAACCTGAAGAAATTCTCAATGTTCGAGAAAAGATTCTCAGGAACAAAATTCTCAAAGAATTATTGGTAAAATGGAAGTTCTATCCTTTTGAAGATGCCACCTGGGAGAATGAAGCCGATCTGTTGCGGGATTACCCCCAGTTTGCGCGAGGAGATGAGGGCATCTCGTGTTTTTCAAGTGGAAGAGAATGTAAGATTCCTCCCCAACATCTCAAGATGTCCAGCATCTTCCCCTGTAATCAAATCCCTCTTCAGAAATATAAAAGATCTTGTTTCTACCAGTTTTGGCCTAGAGAGAGAAAATATTCTAGAGAGAGAATATTCAGATTTTAAATATTTTTGGATGGAAAAAATTATCGTCTTATTAAAATAAGTTTCCCTGAAACAGAAGTTCAAAAAGAATTCCAGAAGGTGCATTAGAAATTAAGGATAATCTGTTCAAGAGGCATTATCCTAGGGGTGAAGATTTTTTCGAAATTTTAAATTAAGGTTCCTATGGACCAATAAGATTCATCCAAATGTACGAAGGAGATAAATAGAAGAATAAAAGGAAAATCCCCAAAAATGAGTAAATACTCACATAAGATGAAGAGTTGACTAAGGACAAGGTTAATAGTTAAAAAAGAGAGATATTTAGGTGAAATGATGCATTTTTGACACCTCTGCATAGGGGAATTCCCCTCATGAAGGATGCGCCTATTTCACATGCTTGAATGAGTTTTAAACTCCCAAATAATGAGATATTTTTATCTCTCCTCTCTCCTGTTTCAACTAGATCCAAAAAGTGAACAAAACTGACCTAAAAATGGTCAAAAATTGACCAAACTGATCTGGAAAATTCTAGAATCAGTTGGCTTGGTTAGAAGCTCACTTTTTCCTATAAATAGAAGCCCTCCCCTTTGTTGAAACTCAACAGTGTTTTGCACTGTTACCCTGTCTCTCCCAAGTGCAAAAAACAGTGAATTGTACTCATAATTCATTAGTTTTTGACCTTCCCTCTTCTAGAAGATTGGTGGCCACTCTTGTCTCAAACAAGAGTAGAACCCTCAAACCATCAAGCCAAAGGAAAGCTCTCAAATTATCAATGTAAGTTGGAGATTCTTCTCTTTTATATTCTTTTTATGGTTTTTTATGATTTTTGTCTTCTCTTCATTGTTGCAAATGATGTTATGCCTCATTGCAAAAGGCATTCCCCTCTCTTCTCTGGTAAATCCAACCATTCTTTATCCTAGATGAATGATTAATGAATAAAATCAAGTTTTTTATAATGTTTCTCTTAAATAAGTAGAAAAATGTTACTTTAGAATGATTTAAATACTTTTGGTGCATTTCTAATTGATTTTAGAGACTTAAAATTTGAAAAATGGTCAGCCATACAAAGGAGGTTATGGCAAAAATTTTTAAAAATTTAGGAATAAGTATTATCTTTCATTATTCTAAAAGAGTGATCCTTATAGTTTCTATATTCTAAAGTGTCATTTTCATGCATAGAAGATGCATTTTGATTATTTGTATAAAAGAAATTTAGTTTTATTATAAAAGTATTACTTTCATTATTATTGATTTTTATGCATAAAAGTATGCATAAAAGATTATTTTTTTAATTATATAAAAGTGTTACTTTTATCATAATTGATTTTCATCCATAGAAGTATGCATAAAAGATTATTTTTTATATTAAAGTGTTACTTTTATCATATTTGATTTTTATGCATAAAAGTATGCATAAAAGATTATTATTTTTATTATAAAAGTGTTACTTTCATCATAAATGATTTTTATGCATAAAAGATATTTTTTAATATTAAAAGTGTGATTTTCATCATCAATGGTTTTTATGCATAAATAGGTGCATAAAAGATATTTTTATTAAAAGAGTGATTTTCATCATAAATGATTTATATGCATAAACATATGCATAAAAGAAATTCTTCATGTTAAAAGAGTGATTTTCATCATAAATGATTTTTATGATGATAAAAGTGTGACTTTCATCAGAATCGGATTTTATGCATAATTAGATGCATATAGAATCTTTATAATTAAATAAGGGTTCTTCTTAATCCTTTGTTTAATTTTCACAAAAATTGGAAAAATGAATAAGTAGATAATCTGTGAAGAAATGCTACCGTTTCATATTCACTAAGATGGTAATGAGAAAATTCAATTAAACTATCGAAGTCGGAGATCGAGATAAATGATTATTTTATTCCTCATAAGAAATTCATGTTTTAGAAATCTGTAAGTAAATATTCGTCGAACGAAATTTAGAAAAAGAGAAATTGAAATAGTACCTTTCGAGAAAGATAGCTTAGGAGTAACCTTTCCAGACCCAAACTCTGATTCAGACTATTGACCAAGACCTAATTCCTTCGTCAAATTCAATCAATGGCAATGTGCCCAGTTCAGGAAAAATGTACTCAAATCCCCCCACCGAATCTGAAACTAAGTTAAGACTTTTGATTTTGATCTGAGGATCAAGTTAACAGAATTCGAGGAATTCTGTTTGGAATTCAGACCTGGATCTAGAAGTATTGGGATACGGATTTAAGATTTATTCATGGTATTTAAAAAAAATCAAAATTGAAAACTTGCATAAAAACCCTGTTTTCTTAAAGGACTGTCTTACGCCAGAATGCTGGAGGGAGCATTTGGCATATATGTTTATCTAAGGGAAGTTCGGTTGCAACAGCTGGCGGGGAGTGTTCGAGAGACAGCTCACGCGGCAAAGCCTGTCGAGGTCTTGACCAGCCTCGGTATGGTTAAAATGGTGCGCTTCCGGTACGATGGGCGAGGGCTGACGAAGCGGTCCCTGAGTGAAGTGCCAGGACACCTAAGGAGGATCCTGGAGGGTTCTGACCAGGTGATGCACGGGCTCGCGGTGCCGAGGACACCCATGCATATGTCGAGGAAGATATTGTATGACAGACCAATGTTATTGTAATCTATCACTGAATCTCGTTGTTGACTTGCTGGTCTCAATGGAGAGTCCAGAGTGATACTGTTTTGTGAGAAACAAAGGCTCAATGGAAATTTTGAAGTATGACATGTGTAACCGGTAAATTGTTTGTCAATGGATTGTTTTTATTAAAGTTTTAAAGAGGAGTGTGTGCGTATCTGTTTTCTAAATCTAAAGTTAAGAAAGGCATTTCAATTATGGGTGGGTGAGTACTTATTTGGATCTACGATTCCAGTGGAGCAGGGTGGTGGCTAACCCATGGGCCAGATGGGGTTAGGCTGGAATCAGTGGAGTTTTAATAATCAAACTGAAAAATCTTAGGATTACACTAGGATTCGAGTAGATAGTTAATTCCTTGATAAATTTCTCGATTGAGTGGATCAACGGCTGTGCTTAATCTTGATTAGGAAAAAAGCGTTGAATTGCTCAGATGATCAAATTACATCAGTGATAGTTTCCTTCTATCTGATTTATTCAGGTGGAGGATAATTTAGATTTTGATCTTGTTAGAAAACTCGTTAAGAAAAATTCAAAAAGGTGGAATCGTCCCCGCTTTTCGGGCATGGAAAATTTTCCCGATTTCGGTTTTCGGAGTGACCACCAGCCTAGTCTTGTGCTCGGACATTCGTGGGCGAGGCCCCGAGTGAGAAACCCTGCCCCGCGCATGAGGGGGCTGCTTCCGCTGTCAGCTACTACCGAGAATCCGGTGCGCGGAGGGGGCAGAGGGATCGCACATTATCTGCATACTGCCTCTGTCTATCCTGGGTAGCTTTTATATCCTTGCGAATCAGCTGCATCTGCTACTCCATGTCAGCAAGCATCTGTCTTAATCAATGGGTCGGACCAAGTTAATGGTGTTAGGCAGTCTTGTCCATACAGAGCTTTGAAAGAGCTCATCCCGATACTTCGGTGATAAGAAGCATTGTAGGCGAATTCGACTAGGTGCAGATAGCTTAGCCACTTCTTGGGTTCCTTGCCACCACAGCATGACCGAAGTATATCTTCGAGTACTTGGTTCATTCTTTCTAATTGACCATTGGTCTCGGGGTGGTAAGCTACTGTGCTGAGATCCAAGAAAGTTCCTACTGCTTCGAAGAATGCAGTCCAGAATCTTGGCATGAATTTGGGATCTCGATCACTTTCTATTCTCCTGGGTAGGCCATGTAATTTGAAGATTTCCTTGAGGAACACTTTGGCCACATCCACTGTAGTGTAGGTTTCTTTTACTGGAATCAGATGGGAAACTTTGGTTAGTCTGTCAACTACCACGAAGATGGAGTTGTAACCTGATTGCACTGAAGGTAGTCCAGTAATAAAATCCATACTGATACATTCCCACTTCATCTGGGGGATGTCTAATCGATGTAACTTCCCAGGCATTTTTACTCTCTCGGCTTTGACTTTCTAACATATCAGGCATTGACGTACATGATTAAGTACATCCTTTTTTAGTCTAGGCCAAAAGAAGCTTTTCTTTACAGACATGTAGGTCTTGATGAAACCTGGATGTCCTGCTATAAGACTATCATGGGATTCATTCAGAATTTGACCCTTAGTTCCCTCATCATTGGGAATGCATAGCCTGTTATTATAATACATAATTCCTTCATCCAGGTTGTACCCTTGAACTCGGTTCAACTCCGAGGAGTTTTGCTTTCCTGCATAAGTAGGGTAGCAATAGGGCCAAAGAATCTATCGTGCATGATCTTCTCTCTTGCTTCATTAATCAATGGATTTGACACCACTATGATTGCAAGCAAGGGGGATTTTTTGCTGAGGGCATCTGCTACCACATTTTCTTTGCCTAGGCGGTACTTGATTTCAAAATCAAATTCCTATAAGGTCTGCATCCACCTTCTTTGGCATATGTTGAGATCCTTCTAAGTGAAGATCCACTTTAAGCTCTGATGATCTGCCATCAAAGTGGATCTTTGACCCAGTAGGTAATGTCTCCACAACTTCAGGGCATAGAGTACTGAAAGTAGCTCTAGGTCGTTGTGGACAGCATAATTTCTCTCATATGTTCTGAGTTTTCGGGATTCATAGGCCACTGTATGACCTTCCTGCATGAGCGCACCTTCCAGGGAAAAACCACTGGCATCAGTTACTACCTCAAACGGTAGAGAGAAATTTGGTAGCTTTAGAACAGGATTGGTTACCAAGGCGGTCTTTAGCTTATCAAAAGCGCTCTCTAACACTTGGCAGACCATTGAAACGGGTTATTCTTCTTGAGAAGATTAGTCATGGGGGGAAGGTATGAGAGCATACTTAGGTATAAAAACTCTATACCAACCGGTTAATCCCAAGAATCCCCTGACTTCTTTCCCTGTCTTTGGTTCAGGCCAATCTATGACTGCTTGGACTTTTGCGAAATCTGGAGAAATTCCGTCTTTGGATACCAGAAAGCCCAAGTATTCAACATGGTCGACAAAGAAAGTGCTTCCTTAGAATCTCAAGAACTTTACGGACGTTCAAAGCCCAAGTATTCAACATGGTTGACACAGAGAAAGTGCTTCCTTAGAATCTCAAGAACTTTTGCGAAATCTGGAGAAATTCCGTCTTTGGATACCAGAAAGCACCAACATGGATACAAACCCTTGTTCTTACAGCTGCCTAAGCTATTCCTTGAGTTTAATGGCTTTAGGGACTGGCATTTTGTACGTGCGATGGGCTATTGGCTGAGCTTCGGGGGTCAATTCTATCTCATGATCTACTTCCCGAATCGGAGGCATCTCAGTTAGCTCTGCTGGGAATAAATCATCATACACGCTTAACCATTCTGGTTCTTTAGCCTTAACTTTGTGTTTACCGGATTCATTTTGACAACATAAATGAGCTGCTTCTTTTTAAGTCCTTTCAGTAACCTAGAAGCTTTTACTAAGCAGATCTGGGGATCCGAAAATTTCAGTTCCTTGAACTTTGTTCCCGTGAAGGTCACGGAAGGAAATGGTTCCGTTGTGACAGTGAATGTCAGCTTGATTTTTGTGGAGCCAATCCATTCCAAGGATTCTATCGAAAACTCCCAAAGGTAAGACTCTGAACTGGCAGTCAGCTACATTCCCATCTAGATTAAACTGAATACGATTTGTCTCATGGTGAGTGAAAAGAATCTTCCCACTGGCCAATTCAACTTGCATAAGTTTCGTTCTAAGACTAGCTTACGCAAGCATCCTGGGGAAATAAATGAATGAGTACTGCCTGAATCAATCAAAAGCTTAAATGGCTTACCCTTATACTCAACTGGAGCATGGATGACAGAGAATTGATGATTTGGCCCTTGGCTTTGAATCGCGGCATAAATCTGACCTCTTTCCTCTTCCACTACTTCTGCTATCGTAACTGCTCTAGCTGCTGTAGATTGGGGCGGAACTCTTTCTCTTGGTTACCCCAGTTCTGGGAGGGAGTTCTGAGATTACTTTGAATAGAGGCAGATGGTTGAGCTGGAGTCCTCCTGGGGTTGCCCTGATGTTGACTGATACGAAGGGGTTGGTCTCTGCACTCTGGGTCCTTGACTTCCCTATCCTCTTGACATGGTAGGAGTCGGCGGAAGTCTTTAAGCTGGTGACCGAAACCCTGATACCCAAAACACTTGTTCTCACTTCTAAGCTCATCCCTCTGAATCCTTGAAAGAGGTGGGGCTCTTGAGAAAGTGTTCTGAGGGAAGGGTCTTCATTCACTTCTAAATTTCCCAGCATCTTGATTCTGATTAGGGCCTTGCTGCCTCTTTGGGGGTGGAAAGTATGAAGCACTTCCTGGGGTTTGGAACCTTTTAAAGTTTGAGGGTGCCAGCTTTGGCAGGACCTTAACAACAAATGCTTTGGCAAAGTCCTTTGCCATTCTGACAGCTTCTGCCATTGAGACTGGTTTGGCATTTTTCACTAAAGTGTCCAATGGCTCGTTCATCCCTCGAATGAATATGGCCATCAGCTGCTCTTCATCCAAAAGTGGAGAATATTTGAGGAGAAGGGCAAATGCCTGATGGTATTCTTCAATCGTCCGCGGCTATCCTGCTTGAGTTCCAAGAACTCATTCATTTTGGTTTCCAGGAAGCTTGGAGGACAGAACCTCTTCCTAAGGTAAGCTTTAAGATTTGACCACGTCTGGGTATTTCAGTCAAGACGATTTGTCTCGCAATGGTTCCTCCATGCGACCCTCGCTGTTTCCACAATTTTCAATCTGGCGAGAGTCATCTTGCTCTTCTCGTTATAATCGGTTACATCAAAATACTCTTCCTTGCCTCGATCCATCTGGCGAGAGCCATCTTCCTCTTCTCGTTATAACCGGTTACATCAAAATACTCTTCCTTGCCTCGATCCATTTTTCCACTACTTCTCCTAACTGTTCCCCTTCACCCTTGAAGGGAGACCAGGTTGGGATTGGTGCAGGGCTTTACGAACGTCCGGATCTAACTCTTCATCATCGGTAAGAGGATCCGGCTGCCTACCACGGCCCGCGCGCCTCATGGTTCTGACAAAACGATATTTTTGTCAACTTATTTTTGTCATCAGATTTATGACTATTTAATTTTTGAGATTTATTTCTTAAACAAATAAATATTCCATCATAATTCTTGAAAACAAGATTCACTCTGATAAATTTATTAACCAATATTCACAACCATGAAAATAATTTGGAATCTTTTGCAAAACATCTTTTATTATCAAAAGTTTTTGATATATACATAGAGCGTCTCAGCTCCAAAAGTCACCGCCACAATCGCGTACACATAAAAAGGCGATACTGCGATGGAGACATGCTATGATATACACGATTCATCACTGATAATGGTGCTGTAATTCTTCTCCTAGGAATAAAGTGGCTAAGTCTAAAAATACGACAAGAATTCTAAAATTCCAGGGTGAGTGATTATAGAGTTGTACATAATGAATAACTCCTAGCCTTAATAAGATCATGGCTAGTGAGATATTCTGTCTAAGTCTCTGTCGTTGATTGGTATTGACGCAAATACTTCGCCCTCCGGAGAGCCACATATACTGACGTCGCTCTACTGGATCAGGAAAGTATAGATCCTCAAAGTGACGAGCGAGACTCACTCTGCTTCCTCGGGTTGTAGCAGAGTTGATGAGATTTTCGAAGGCAAAGGCGATCATATCCTGACTCTGGGAGAGTCCAGGAATGCTAGAGAAATTTGGGGTATCCATCTAAAAATCTAGTTCAATTTATGAGTTTTCAATTTATGAAGTTCATTTCAAACATAATCTTAACAAGTGAAAACATTATTTCCCAGATTTACTTTAAAACTTTAGGCAATTTCTGCTGCTATTTTGTAAGTTTACAACAGCACTCTGATACCAACTGTGAGCCCCTCTACCCCCTCTGCGCACCGGATTCCCGGTTGCTAGCAGGCGGAAGTAGCTTCCTCTTGCGTGGGGCAGGGTTTCCCACTCGGGGCCTCGCCCTCGAATGTCCAGACACGAGACTAATCTGGTGGTCATTTCGAAACCGAAATCGGGAAAATTTTCCTTGCCAAAAACGGGGACGATTCCACCTTTTTTATTTTAATAACGAATTTTCTAACGGGGTCAAGAGACTAAACTATCTTTCACCTAATTAAACCAGATAGAAGGAAGACTATCACTGACTTAGTTTGAAGAAATCAACGCTTTTTTCCTAACCGAAAAATCAGGCACAGTCGTTGATCTAATCATTTGAGAAAATTAATGCCTTTTTCCTAACCGAAGTCAAGCACAGCCATGTTGCCATATATATAGGCAGTGATGTGTGTGAACACACTTAGGACCGCCGGGGCACTTTTTCCCTCTTTAGGAGGTTTTTTCCCCCGGCTTGTATATACGCCCATCATTCTAGGGCTAACTTATCTTTTGTACATTGACACAATCTAATACATTGTGTGTTGTGTAAATTCTTGCTTCTTCTTCTCCAAGCTTTGTGTGCTTTCCTGCAACCCTAATTCCAACAATTGGTATCAGAGCAGGCATTGGCTCCCAGGGCTACGCCGCTAGCACCCTCCGACTCACGTTCTCCGATTGAGGTGAGCTTTCTCGAGCACGTGCAGGTCCCTATACTCTGCAAATTAAGCCCATTGGGCTTGGCGTTCTCAGAAATTGCATCTGAGATCGTTTCGAGCTCCGCTTTTGCGTTTCAAGTTCTGTACAGGTGTTTTCGTCAATTTGTGCAGAAATTTTGACAGTGCAGTTTTCTACAAAATAGGCATACGTATTCTATTGTGGACCGTGCTACATAGCACGAGTTGTTTTCTGTTCAGTCTTTGCTTCATTACAGGTAGATTTTGCATCAGTTTCAGTCAGTGGCCATGGCTGATAATAGCAATGATGGAGCTTGTAAGCTATCCTTTGGCTTGAGGGATTGAGGGTTCTACTCTTGTTTGAAGCAATAGTGGCCACCAATTCACTTTGGAGAGGATTAGGCCAAAAACAATTGAATTATATTTATAGGAAAAAGTGAGCCTCTAACCAAGCAAACTGATTCTAGAATTTTCCAGATCAGTTTGGTCAATTTTTGACCATTTTTGGGTCAGTTCAGCTTACTTTTTGGATCTAGATTTGAAACAAGAGAGAGGAGAGATGAAAATATCTCGTTTTATTGATTAAAAATTAGGGGTAATGATGAGAAAAAGGTGCCTACTTCATGAGGAGAGATCCCCACATTGAGGTGTCAAAATTCAGTTTTTTAATTCTTTTCTTTGGTCCTTAGTCCACTCTTCATCTTATGTGAGTATTTACTCATTTTTGGGGGGTTTTTCTTTTATTCTTCAATTTATCTCCTCCCTACATTTGGATTAATCTCATTGGCCTATCATACCTTTGTTTGGACCTTAATCCAAAATTTTCTAAAAACAAGGGCCCTTAGGCTAAGGTCTTTTGTGCACATTATAATTTATTTCTAATGCACCTTAGGAATTTCTTTTTAAACTTCTGTTTTGGGGGAATTTATTTTAATAAGAAGGGACATTTTTCCATCCAAAGATATCTAAAAACTGAATTATCTCTCTCTAGAATATTTTCTCTCTCTAGGCCAAAACAGGTAGAAACAAGATCTTTTATTATTCTGAAAAGGGGATTGATTACAGGGAAAGAAACTGAACATCTTGAGGGGCTGGGGAGGAATCTTACATGTCGACAGATTGCAACGGCGATCGGTGATGGAACTGCATGAGGGAAAACAGAGACCGCTGCATTTTTTGGATGCTTTTGATGATGTTGTTGAAGATTGATGACAGAAAAAATGATGGAATTTCTTGACGGAAAAAACCAGAGATTTACCAATTTGTTTGCGTTTTCTTCTCCTTTTTCCTCCTCTTCTTCATCTTCTTCTTGTCGATGATGAGGATCATCATCTTCTTCTTCTTCTTCCAAGCTTTAAGAGCTTGTTGTTGTTGATGATGATGGAATCTCCTCTTTGATGAAGCTCTCTTGTTGTCTTCCTTCTTGGTGCATTTTTTGCTTCTCCCCTTCTTCTACCACCGTCCTTCTTGATGAGGATGTGAATGACTTATGATAGTGAGATGGAGAGAAAAGGGGATTGAAGGGAAACTTAGCCTTTGCAAGGCTCTGATACCATGTCAAAATTATGGGGAGTATGCACAATGGAAGCAATAGTTGATAGCAAGATAGAGCAACATATATAAGAGAGAGCAAGAACACAAGATGTTTAGAAAGCTTCTACATTACCTTCTATTTCAGTCCACTCCAAAGTTGGCTTGACCTTCACCTTGAAGTGTTGTGTTACTTGTGTTACAAAAAGGGAGGCCTCTTGCCCTTTATATAGGGTCCACCAAGGGCTAGGGTTGGGCCAACCCTAGATCTCTTTTCAATCCACATGCCCACTTTATTTGGGTGTGTGCACACCTACATGACCTCTTTCTCTCACCCTTTCACTTGTACATCATATATTTCAGTAGTATAGAGTTGAGCTTGAGGGCGAGTGTTGAGATATCGAGCTCAACTAGTGTGGATATGGATGATATGCTAGGGTGAAACCTGTGCACGTATGCTACTAACATGGTTAGTGAGATTATGATTGATATGCCACTAGTGGTTTATAGGCTGTATCATAGACACTTTGGTTTACTAGAGTTATGGCATAGTTATAGTGCCAGCTCATGTAGTTGGGTTCACACTATGGACCTTGTAATTAGAGTACTCTCCCACATAGTTATAACGCCAGCTTATATAGTCAGGTTCACAGTATGGACCTCGTATGTTTTAGTGGTAGAGTACTTTCTTATATAGTATGTACTCTTATCTTAATTTTATGGTTATATAAAAGCAAAGAAGATAGAAGAAAATTCAGCCATCCATCTCTCTCATGTGTGGTTGTCTACTCTTGTGTGTGTGCGCGCGCGTGTGTGTGCTTGCACGTGCGCGTGTGTGTGTGTATAAATAAGTTTGTTGGTGGCAAGGAGCTCAAGCTCACCCTCTCTCTCTCTCTCTCGCATTATTCTTACCATAGCAAAAAGATAGAATGCCCCACACGAGCCATAGTCACCCAACCTTTTGAGAAATGGGGAATTGGTTTCGTAGGACCTATCGATCATGTCACATGATAAACCCAAGCACGTTATATTATTGTGGCTACATACTAATTCATCAAATGGGCCGAGGTTGCCAGGGCTTTGACAAATGCTAGCATGTGTACCACTATAAAATTCTTGTATGAGCAAGTCATTTCCAGATTTGGTTGCCCATTGGAATTGACAAGTGTGATCAAGGATCACACTTTGAGATTTGAAGGGATTTTTGGTGGTCTCATCACCAGAAGTTCTATTCATTCTCTCTTCACATATAACCACCTCCTCATAAAAGCCGAGTTGTTAAAGGAACAAAGTCTCAATATCAGTTTGTTTGGTTGTCATGTGCCGAATAAAAAATGTATGAACATGTGGTAGATAAACTTAGCCTGAGAGTTCTAAATTTAGGTAGTCGAGTTTTGATTGCTAGAAGTTCATGAGTGGAAATTTCCAATCTCTTAAAGTTGAAACCATATCTCCTTTAAAATTTCCTTTTTGCACTCTCAAATTTCCCCCCTCCATATATTTCTCTCTTTTTCTTTTTTCTTTTTGGTCAAAGGCCATCTCTCTCTTCTTCTTTTTTGCACCTCGTGGAAGGTTCACCTCCTTAGTCCTTGTTGACCTTGCCTAATAATCCAATCACCCAATTGTTTCAAGATGAGATAGTTATGCGGCCAAGCACATTCATGGTTAAATTTGCTGGAGTGAAAACTCAAGAAGAGAATTAGGAGACTTTGTGGTGTTTTATTTAACAAATTTTCCTTAAATTTTGTGGTTGTCATTTGAAGCCTAATGACCTAACATGTTACTTAAATCAAGGTGGAAGGACTTAAATCATCTTTGACCATGTCTACTTGCTAGTGTATAAGAAATGAAGAAATTAAAATGGACCATTAATGACAATCTACTCCATTAAATACTACTAGGGTAATCAAGGCACTAAATATTTTATATTAAGATGTAAAATGCCCTTTGCCTATACCTCAAAAGCATAGCAGCAGCCTCTGTATAACGTTACTCTACAATGTATGTCACAAGATTTCACAAGAATTGGATGCTAAGGTAGTTTTCCCCACTAGTGAAATTGATCTAATACATGAATCAGCTCTTGTAGACCCTTTAATTAAATGAAAATAGATGCATAAGTTAGAAGAGTACATATTATCAGTTAGTAGCACCCATGCTTTCAAAAAAACTTGGATTGTGGGATAGAGAAGACCTTGTCAAGAAGACATATGGTTGTTGATTCCACTACCCCATTTGATCAGAATGTTTACACAGATGAGGGGTTATTTGCACCATGATAGCATGCAACATTGTTACTCTAAACCACTGAGCTTCCAGAACTCTGCAGTAGACCCTCATGCAAACAGGCCCACAGTGCAGGCATGGCTACAGATGGTGAGATTTCCTTACTATTTACTAAACATCCCTTTTCTTGGATTGTGCGGTGGTAGTGGACTTTGCCAGACTGTAAGGCCTTGGGAGAGCTGGGGTTGTCACTAGATGAGTCTGTGTCAGTGTCATGTGACTTCAAGCAACATTCTCTACTCCAGATGCACTTGTGGAAATTTCCCAACATCCATCAAGTTTGCAGCTTGAACCGACATGCTACATTGCTGGAGAGTCCACAGGTTTTCTTGATTTGCCAAATATAATATAAGCAGACACATGCTTGTTAAGACAACCACTACTACCCCATACCACATTCACTTGTTATAAACTTGAAGCATAAAATGCACCTTGGAAAGTTTGCAGAATTAAATAACAAGAGGGAAGCTCATGTCTGGTGACAGATTTCTAACACTTGAATCAAAAGTAGGCTCCAAATTGCAAAAGACTACTCCAAGCAAAATGCTCACACCATGATTGGTTCATGACATACATGGGCATGGTTCAAAAGATGGGTTGCAGAGTGGCTATTCGACTTTCCCCTAGAATTTAAGAAGCTGCAAATTATATGACTGTACATCCAAGATGTCTAGCATAAGCCCCAAAATATTTTTTCTTTGTCTTTTTAACAAAATTTTCTACTTGTTGGACACCACAAGTTAACAGTACATTGTGTTTAAAATATCAAACCCCACAGTTAACAGTACATTGGAGGGAGGACTAGAAGAAAAGGAGGCAAAAGAGGAACGGGGAAAAAGGTAATGGTGAGTACCAACCCAACTCTGTAAGATAAACCTGAATCTAGGTCTATAAAGGGATCTCTACTCTACAGAACCTAAATCTGTACACTATAAAAGTACCAGTATAACAACTCTATTGGAAAAATAAAATTATATAAGTGCATAGTATACGTAGCACTCTCGAAGTCATGCTATCGATCCTAAGATGTGGGTTCCCACTTTTACAACAGATGGGTCGCAGAATAAACACCTAAGTACATCGGCATCCAAGAGTTCATCTAAATACACTCCACGTACCTTGGCAAGACCATCCAAAGAAGGCTCTCTCGTCTTGCAAGTCAAAGGTATCTACAATAAATTCTTCTCTACACGACAAGGATTTTACCAGAAAGAAATCACTCGTCTACAACTGGACCCACTCAAATATCCACAACAATAATCTTTCAGATATTGCATACTATATGGGACACCAAGGTATATGTCTCCGAGGTGTGTGTCTCCATCTGAACCTCCCATAAGATCAACCACTCTTGGGTCCCCTCCCTCTGATCACCCCTACAATGGTCTTGATCTGCTCCTTCAAAGCGGTCTACCACGAATCCGGATAATCAAGGAGAATTCTGGTCCAAGTTGTTCAGCTAAGGCATTATGAGTGCATACCAATCAAGAAGCTATCAAGAAATCTGCTTCTCGCTACATACTCAAGAAACTCTCATTCCACCTATGTCTACTCGTGGGTGTGAAGGCCACGGTACCCTCTAATGGAGGGGAAAGAGCCATCAAGTATCTGGAAGAAAAAACTCAAATTGTTGCGCTCCAAAAAAAGAAATCTACTTGGATCAAGTCACTCCCCAAACAACCACCCCAAAAAGTACGACAACAAAGGATTAACGCCTTGTGAGATGAGATAAGGGTTTAGTAGGATAGGGAAGCACAATATAACCTATGGAAGCAAACCAAGCTTCCCCATTGGCCTGTTGTTGTGACCACAACTACCAAGCCCAAGTGCCTATTTCACTCTAAAATGGCCATCTAATGGTCATGCTACTCCCTGACCATGGATAGGGAGAATAGAGTTTCTTATGTTACTACAAGGGCATAATAAAATACATGTGGATTTTGGATGTTCAAGGAAAAGCGAAAAATCACATAAAAGATTTGTGAAATATTTTGAGACCATTGCATGAACCACTTATCTAGCGTTCCGTGTACAAAAAGTGAAGTCTATGCTCCAACAGTCTTGTCCCATGCCGATCATCCGTAAGAGTCTCTTTTATGGTTCGTTGTAGAAGATATGCGTTTATAAGGTGCTGTGTGCTTTTTTCTTTAATAAAAAAGGCCCTCTGTATTTTTTTTTTTTTAAAGACCATTTATAATAGAAAGCTGACGCTCTGTAAATTTAAAAAAAAAGACCGTTTATAATAGAAAGCTGGTGCCCCTCTTTTTAGTCCCAAAAAACATATGTGAGACCAAAAACAACTGGCACCCCTCTTTTAGGTCCCAAAAAACACATATTGCGCCATCTTTAGCGCACCCTCAGCTCAATACCTGGGCAAAAGCACCCCTCTTCTGACAACTGTCCTCATGCTGAGGGCCGGTCTTGGTGCTTTTTCCCTCTCTGTGCACAGCCCCAAACCCGCGCATGCCCTGCTTCTATGCGCCAACTTCACCTCATAGTATCCACCCCCTTCTACACCTCGTACATACTCCATCCATAGTCTGTCTAGATCGCCATCCAAGCTCTACTCTACTTGAGAGCGCACAAGTGGACAGCACCATCACTTGTACCTCTTTGGTATAATTAGAATTTTAAATTCTCTCCATTGTGTATCTATTGCATTGTCTATTGTGCTTTGTCTTGCTATCTCTTTCCGTTGTGCCATATTCTTATAGAAAAGATAAAATAGACGAAACTAAGTACTAGTAAGCTAAAAAAATTTCTTGAATTCAAATTAAAGAAGAACACGTTTAGGGATTTTTGTTTATGTATGGATTTTTGTTTATGTATGGATGAAATAAAGCTTGTTTTTAACCATTAGGTAATCAATCTCCATCAATCTATTTCCCAAAGGGTAAAACTAGGTGGAAAACCATTAGTGGGTTTTCCAAAACCATAAAACCACCTTCCTCTTCACTAATCCTCTTCTTAATCTGTCACTACGGATTGAAAGAGCAAGCAAAGGAGCATGGAGGGTCATAGCATGATTGCTAAACCAATAAGGCTGTCTGAATTCTATAATCAAGGGTGGGAGGTGATGGAGTTTTCTTAATTTCTCTCAATTAATAAAAGCGGCAAGCCTCTGCACACACAAATCAAAACCTATATATATATATATATATATATATATATATATAATTAATTTCAATTAATTTCTTTTCCCTCTCTCTCTCTCTCTCTCTCTCTCTCTCTCTCTCTCTCTCTCTCTCTCTCTCTCTCTCTCTCTCTCTCTCTCTCTCTCTCCAATTGAATGGGAGGCGACTGCCGATTTCAGTCTCCCTTCCCTCCACGACTCGGCATGCGGTGAATTTTTTCGTGGGCTGTTTCCTTTTTGCGCTCCAGCGCTTGGCGTTGGGCATTGGCCAGGTTACAAGTTTTATAGTAAAGCTTTCATAAGCTTTTTAATAAGCTTAATAAGTTTAATATTAAAAGCTTTATAAGATAAAGCTTAGTATTAAGTTTTGTTATTACAAAGCTTATATCAGCATAAAAGCTTCATAGATTTTAAATATATATATATATATATATATTTTTACGCTTTTGACTAAGCTTTAAAAGCTTTCAAATAAGCTTAAAGCTTTACAAATGAGATCAGTAAAATGTTTTACAAAAGAAAATATTTTTTTTGACTATTCCCATCATATTTTATGAAAAAGGATCCCATGTACATATAGTTAGTTTGGATTTCTTCTACAAATTTTTAGAATTTACCTCAAGAGAAATTTTGAGACTTTAGTCAAATTCTTGTAAATAATGTTGTTTTCTAAATCCTCATGAAGTACAAATAATATAAATAGCTTGTTAGTGAAGATATCATTAAAATGTTGCTTTAACCTACGGCTAGTTTTCTAATTTTAAAGAGTACATGGATTATTTCTTGAAAAATTATGCATTTGTGTATTGAGCTAACTTGGCAGGACTCACATCTAGCTCGACGTTACATATGAGATAAGAAACCCTATCTTTTCTCTTGTTTTAAATTTTTCCTATTCCTTTTAATTGTCAGGAAATGAGTGAATATCCGCAGCACCGTCGTACTATTCAGGAACAGCTTGATTCTCTCCATATTCTTTTGAATCAAGAACGAGAGCATCGGGACAACTTTCAAAGAAAGATTGAACGACATCTGTCTAGAATGAACAAATATATTAAGAAGAAAGTTAAAACTGTGGAAGCATCTGTCATGCATAGCCCGACCAATGACATCGTATCCAAGCTGTCTATTGTCAAGTGTTTCAGGTGTAAGATGATGGGACATTATACTAAATCTTGCCCAACTAAAAAGAAGAACCAAATTGCAGCAAAGGACATGTTTGACACCGAAGAGGTTAACGCACTCGACACATTAACCAAAGGTGGAGGTATGTGTTAAAAAAAATATTTATTGTATACAATTTCTTGTTTGCTTTTGTATTTATTTTCTAAATATTCTTTCCTTCTAGACCTAGTTAGAAAATTTTAGCTCCTGAAAAGAATTTTAGATACCGTGACCTAACTAGAAAGATCGAGACAAGATTAGCAAAAGTTATCTTCATGATCTAGTTACCCAAATTCAAGTAAAAATTATTGCTAGACATTTCATAGAAGATTAAGACCCATTTGAAGATTCAAGAACCAAGCAAGTTTCTCCAGTCTTTGATTCAAGTTATCAATTGCTTCACCATCGAATTTAGTGATGAGATGAGAAAAATAAAGAAATATTTCTCAAGTGACTAGAAACCAAGCTTAAGTTGTATACCAATCACAATTACGAAGTTTATACCAATTCAAGTAAAGTTTTGTCTAAATTTTCAAGTGTTCTAGTTTAAGATCTATCCAAGTACAAGATTCTTTCTAGACCAAGAATTGTTCTAAGTCAAAGATATATTCAACCACAAGATTTAAACCCCTTAAGAACAAGATTTATTCAAGAATTGCAATTATGATTTAACTAAAGACTAATCTCTCAATTTTCGTCCATTCAAGTATTCTAATCCAAGCCAAGATTCATTACTAGTATATCAAGTTCTTGCTATCAACTAGGACGCAAGATGTCTATCTTTCTTCAAGTTCTGATTTCAAGTTTAAGATTAAGCTTAAGATCAAGATCCCTTTTAGATTTCATTGTTTACAAGTAAGATTCACAAATTCAAGAATTATAAACCTATTCAAAGATTATAATTTTTGAATTTAATTAGACAATTACAAGATTAAGATCAAGAACAAATCCCCAGAAATTCATCAAGTTATTGACAGTAATGTAAGTGATTATTTTTTAATCTTAAGTTGATAAGAATTTCCATTTCAACCTAATTCATTTTTGGAACAAGACTTGTAGTCTAATTTTGAGGATAGAGAAAAGTTATGTCAGAATGAAAGTTTCAGAGGGAATTAGCTACTCCATCTCAAACTTCTGTTCTTAAGGTAGTGTCGTGTGGAATTAATCTATGGTATGGGACATTAGATTGGTTTCACATGGCTACACCAGATGTATCTATGTCTTCTATCTATGTCTTCTATCTTTCACCAGCGAGTGTTTGTATGTGGAAGGTACCTCTGTGGAATGGGACACTTAGATACATTTCATGCGTTCACTTGTTTGGTTTTATTTTCAGAAATTGTTTGATGTGATGATCTTGTCCTCCACTTGTGCCATGAAGCCATCCACTCATTGATTGCGTAACTGAGGACAGTTGATTCCCAACAGGGGGAACTGTTATGATCCATGTTATTTGACGAATGATAGTCATGGTCATTTAATATTTGATTTATATATATATATATTTTTTATGATGCCTATTTCTCATGAACACGTTAGGATTGATTGATGCGATGTCAATTGATTGTTACTACTGACGTGGTTTATGTTTATGAGTTTAGGTGATAAGGTGTGCAAGGGTATCGATTAAGGTGTTGCACAGTGCGAGGATACCGATTTAGGTGTCGCACGGATGGTGGATTGAGTCGTGGCATGTGGACAGATCTCATTATTATATTCACAATATTTTGTGGCTGTATTATGGCGTTTGATATTATTTTGACATCAGTGTGATGTGTGTGTGCGCACGTCAATTTATTGTACAGTGTGCGTACGAGCACTAGTTGATTTATTTTGTAATGTGCATATGTGCACAAGTTAGATTATTGTATTAGAAAATTGTGCAAACCTTAGAAGGCTTGAGGATAAATGCTAATTGAGGACAAAGGCTAATTAAATGGCAAAGTCCAAATATGGATGTGTACTTTATTTTTGGCTAAAAGCCTACTTTTGGAATATATCACAAATACCCACGCGAGAAGAAGCCACTCACATTGGGGGGGGAGATTGCACCCAGCCTTGTGTTGATGGTGATGTTTTTTCTTTCTCTTGCCTTATGTTTTGTTATGTGTTTTAATTTTCAATTTAATTCAAGTAGTTTTAATATTTGATATATTTTATGAGTTTTTGATTATTCTCTTCAAGAAGATTAAAGGGTCTCGTGACATTCTTAATAAGCATGCCCATAATATCTAGAGAAAACTTTGGGTTAGTGGAGCCTTTAAGAATGTTATGACAGCTCTTTAGAAGCTTCAACAACACATAGTCACCCTCTTGAAACTTCACATTGCATCTCTGCTAATCAGCATTAGCCTTCATGACATCTTGAGCCTTCTTCATGTTGTCCCTGCAAAGTTGAAGGAAGTTTTCTCATCCTTTCCAATTCATCTTTGGCCAAAGGATTAACCACATTATCCTCTTGAAAGGATATGGATGGCATATGCACACTCGATACCCATGAAGAGCCTCAAAAGGATACATCCCACTTTTCAAATGCTTGCTTGAATTATGACAAAATTCAGCAAGATGCAACCACACATCCCATGAAGCTTGTATATCATGAAAATAATGCCTTAAGTACACCTCAAGCCACTTGTTGGTACACTCCATTTGCCCATCCGTTTGAGGATGATAGGCTGTAGATAGAATGATTTGTATGTCCATGTTCTCATACAAAGATCTCCAAAAAGTCCCCATGAACTTGGTGTCTCTATCACATACTATGTTGAATAGCAAACCATGCAACTTAAATATATGCTTCATGAATTGTTTGGCAATTTGAGATGCTCTATATGTGACCTTGGGAGCAATGAAATGGGCTGATATGGTAAGCCGATCAGCCACCACAAATATTTGATCCCACCCATGTTTAGCCTTGGGAAGACCCGTAATGAAATCCATTGATATGTGACTCCACTTCCCATCCGGAATGGGTAAAAGATGAAGTAAACCACCGGGCAGTTGATGGTTGTCCTTGTTTCTTTTACATGAAGGACATTCCATCACAAACTTCTTGACATCCCTCCACATGCCTTTCCAAAAGAAACTTTTGCTCACTTTGTCATATTTCTTCTCGTGAAGCACCTTTGGTATGTAGGATAAAAAGTAGAAACAAGATACACTCGATCCTTATACCATAAGAGGTTGTTGTGAAGCTTGTAATGGGAAATATCTTCATGATTACCTTTCTATATCTTCTTGTAAATGTGGACAACAACCTCATTTAGGAGGTATTCCTCTTTAATTCTCTTAATCCAATCACTATAAACCTCCTTGATGCCATAGTGTAAGCCCACATTCTTGACAATGCATCCGTTCTACATTGTTCTTGTCTGGTGTGTATGATATCTCGAAATCATAACTTTGAAGAGTGGCTAGTTACCTCTTTTTCTTGGGAGAGAGAGTTTATTGGGATAAGAAAAATTTCAGCACCCTATGATCACTTCTCACCTTGAAGTGGGATAAGAAAAATTTCAGCACCCTATGATCACTTCTCACCTTGAAGTGGGAACCATACAAGTAATGATGCCACTTCTTGATAGCATGCTCTTGATACAAAACAACCCCAAGTCCTCTTTCACTTGCATCTTCTCTCACACAGAAAGTCTTGGAGAAATCGGGTCTAAGCCAACCATCACTCCTACCTACTTTTGCAAAATTTCCCTTCCTTCAACCCAATCATCCATTCCAAGATTCCCTACAATTTATGGAGGTGGAAAACCCAAGAGTGGAGCTTATTATGATGCAAAGAAAGGGAATAACTTTAACAAGAAGCCTCCCCAAACCTTCAATAAAACTCAAAGAGTAGATGACCCTAAGATTGAAGAGTTGAGGAGCAAAGGTCTATGTTTCAAATGCAAAGAAAGGTGGTCACCCAGGCACAAATGCAAGTCAAAGAAGGTTGTGGCCACTATGATCCTCATGGATGAGAAGGAAGATACCAAGGAATCTCATGATGGGGAAGAATTTGAGGATTGCAATGAAGAAGCACATGATGAGTCATTACGAGAGAGAGAACGCATCATTGTGCGAGAAAGGAAGTCTATGCAAGGAAGAAAGGGGGTCGTTGTGCTAGGATTTTTTAGTGTGAATAAAAAACAAGCACTATTTCCACTAAACTCGTCATTTTGAAAGGTGACCTAACAGAAAACAAAAACAAGCACTATTTCCACTAGACCCGTCATTTTGAAAGGTGACCTAGCCCATCAAAAATTATCATGGGTCATCGCCATACACTAAATTTTTATTTCTTATTTTTAAAGATTAGTATAGATGTGTTACCAATTAAAAACTATTTAAAACCTTAACATATCCTTCGATAAAGCCCAAAAGTACCATTCAGGCACCCTACTTTGTGCTTTTTGGTGAAATTCTACAAGAAAGCTAGTCTACTAAGCTGAATGGGTAGGATCAGACTAGCTAAACTAGAGTACAAAGGAGAGCAAGAAGAGGAGAGCAAGAAACATACTCAATGCACACACACAACAAGAGAAAGCAAAGTAAGCAAACAAGCGAGCACAAGACTAGACTCAATTGTGATAATGGGATATAGTTCCAGTCATGGCCTCTGGGGTTTACAATCTTGTGGATAGAAATTATGATGTTGGAAGACCAAATATGAGGAAACACTTTGGAAAACCTCATGTAAAGGGTTGGACCTATAGGCAAATATGAATCTCCTACTTGGCATCTCTCATTAACAGTAAGAAACCATAAGGATATGTATGGCCTAGCAAAGTGCAATTGATATAGATTGCTGATTGGGGACTTTGGAGGTGTGTATGTTTATTCCATACATGGGGGGTGTTGGCAGACATTTTTATACAAGGATCCTACTACATTTGTTGGAAAACACACACACACACACACACACATAAGGTATTCCCATGCTACCTCCAAAAAGATCTCTTGTTTAGGCAAAGCCATGCTCTCTTAACAACATAGGTTGAGATAACCTTTTGCCACTCTTACTTCAATTAACCTTGTTAGAGCTTGCACTCAAAATGCTAATATGAGAAAGTGAGTGAGTGAGAGAGAGAGAGAGAGAGAGAGAGAGAGAGAGAGAGAGAGAGAGAGAGAGAGAGGGAGAGAGGGAGAGAAAATTTTACCTTCAGGAAGGCCAAAATATGACGTATGGGACTTGTACAATATTAAGAAACTAGGAATCATGCTAAGCCTAGTTCTAATCACATGATTGGCACATACTTAAGGAGGCTCAAAGTAATCAAGGAAATCCATAATGCAAATTAGCACACTAATGAGATGTAGACACAAGATAGGCACACTCAAACAATCTCTATTGCAAAATGTGTGTAAACCATACAATGATAGGCTCTTGATATAGAGACCTTGACCTTATCTCCTTTACACTTCATCATGCCCATGTGGCATTCTCTATTCCACATCTTGTCATGTGGTTTATCACACCACACATAATATCTCCACTTTTACAATGTGTTCACACACGAGTACATATTTTACAATGTGTTCACACACGAGTACATATTTTACATTGCACATCTCAACACCCTTCCTCAATGTAAAAATATGATGTTTAAATATCTTCATCACTTTTGACCACTCACTTCACCCATGACAATTTGGCATTGCACCATTTTTCTCAACACTCCCCCTCAATGACAAATTGGAGTGTTAACCAAGCATGTGTGCACGTGCCTAGCCAACCTAGACACTAAGTTCATTTTGAGCACCAAGTTGCTTGAGCAAAACCACTCCAAGTGCTTTTTTGGACACCCATTTGTTCAGGCAAGGTACCAGCCCATGTGCATGACACTTATACATGCACAAATTACACACATCACTTACAAACAATTTTGAGCACTCATGCTCAGGCAAGGGACCCTCATAAATTTGGGTGAGAGAAATACAATCCTTCTTATGCCATGTGCAAGGGCAGGGTACCCACAACAATAGTGGTCACACAAAATATATCCATGGCTTATTTCATAAACTAATGCTTTGCTTGCTTTTTCAAGGTAATGGAGAGATCTATGTGCATCATCATCACTACACACATCATCATCACACCAATATGGGTCGTCGTAAAAAACGACCATCATCATAAATAAATGCATCTTCATCCTTGTTGGCACAAGCAACACCACCTTGTTGCTTTTCCATAGCCAAATCATGTGCTTGCATTGCACATGGCATGCCCAAAACACATGCATCGTACGTGGCATCAAATACATCAACCATGCCTTCATTCCAAAAAACCTTCTAATAAAAAATCTATGTGAACAAGGTAATGTTTAATTACATGCTATAATTGTGAGTGCATGAGTAATGTGAACATACCCCTTGTGAGACCCCTTGTGAGACCCCTGCCCCCTCAGTGCACTGGAATTCGGGGAGCTAGCAGAACAAAAGTAGCAACCTCTTGGGCAAGGCAGAGCTTCCCACTCAGCGCCTTGCCCACGAATGTCCGGACAAGAGACTAATACCGTGGCTCTTCCAAAACTGAACCCGAAAAAAACTTCCCTTGCTCAAAAAGCATAGGCGATTCCTCCAGGAAAAATCTTCTAACGTTGTCAAGGGCCTTAACTAACCTTTGTATTCTGACCGAACCCATGGATCACATGGCTGAATCAAAGGAGGAACTTGCACTTGGTTCATAGAGATAATGCTTTTTTCCCATCAAAGAGGCACAGCCGTTGATTGTTTCCATAGAACAAGGATTATCCTGTGACTTACTTCAACTATCGTAACTTGAACAGAATTGAATTTTATTATAAGAATCCATCAGTCCAGCCTAACCCCATCCAATCCCATGGATTAGCCAACCGCCCCACCACTGTATTGATAGGATCCATTATATAAATTTGGTTATGTTTTGTCTCAGGTACCTCGGAAAAGAGTTCCCAGGTCCCCCTAGTCAGCTCTCATGCAAAAATTAAATAGACAGACCACTTACACACCCAATATGAAATTGCCTTTTCTCTGATTCAACTATTTCCAAAACAGATTTGTAATAAAACGACAGTGTTTCCATCCTAATTCTCAGTATTCCATTTTCAGATCCAATTTCCAACTTTTCTACTTTCCAACCATAAAATCCAATTTCAGTCATTCCTTCCTCAACGTACCTATGGCATCATCGACAACCAGAACGCTCACCACCTGCTCAATCAGGGGCTTTTTCAATAGTTCCTAGCCCATAGTACCTAGGAGTTTAATCACATAAAAACCATATGGACTCTCAGTTGGAGAACAAGATCCATGTAAAAGAGCCATGAACTCATCCATTTTTGACGACCAGCAAGGCCAATCAACCAGATCCATGCCCATGTTCAGAAAACAGCTCCAACTCATTTTTCTTCCCCGTCACACGCATGGGTATCGTGGGTGACCCAGAGCCCGAGTACCGTATGGTCAGCACCCTCTAGGTTCCTTTGCAGGTCACCTAGCGCTTCACTCATAGGCCGCTTCCTTGGTCCCTCATCCACCGTACCGGAAGCTCACCATTTTTAATCGAACCGAGGCTGGTCAAGACCTCGGCCGACCTTGCCATGCGAGACGTCCTTCATTGACTCTCTGTCAGCTGCTGTTGCACCTATTTCACTTAGGTCACGAGATGACGACCTCATTCCATGAAAGATCCCTGCCCCCTCTGCGCAACGGATTCGAGGGTGCTAGCAGCGGAAGTAGCACTTCTTGCACGGGGTAGGATCCCTCACTCGGGGCCTCGCCCATGGATATCCGGACAAGAGACTAACCCCTTGGTTCTTCCAAAACCGAACCCGAAAAAACTTCCCCCTACCGAAAAGCACGGGCGATTCCTCCAGGATATTTGTACATTAACGTAGTCAGGGTCATTACTGACCAAACTGATCCGACCGAACCTGTGAGTCACTTGGTCATATCAAGGAAGAAACTTGCACTTGGATCATAGAAACCAACGCTTTTTTTCCCATCGAGAGGCACAGCCATTGATTCTTTTTCCATAGAACAATTACTATCTGGGATTTACTTCATCTATCGTACTATAACAGAATTGAGTCTCATTTTACGGATCCATCAGTCTAGCCTACAGTCCCGTGGGTTAGCCAACCACTCAACCACTGTAGTGATGGGATCCAATTAAGAATTTGGTTAGGGTTTTGTCCCAAGAGTTCCCGGGCCCCCTAGCCGGATATTCATGCAAACTTAAAACTAGTCACACCACTTACACACCCAATATGAAATTGCCTTTTTCACAGAATCAGCTATCTTTAAAAACAATCATTTAATGAAACCATTGCGTCACTGATCATAATTCTCAAAATCTCTGATTGAATCCTTATTTCCAATCATTCCTTCATCGGTGTACCTATGGCATCATTGGCAACATCACACCTCATTCATTTACATCACATATCATTCATTCACATCTATCTCAATTTACATCACATCTCATCACATTTATTTCACATCTCATCTCATTCATTCTTATTCCGATTCACATCACATCACATCTCATCCATTCACATCCCATATCATTCATTTACATCCGATACACATGACATCACATCTCATTCATTCACATCCGATACACATGACATCACATCTCATTCATTCACATCCTGATTCACATCACATTCACATCTCATCCATTCACATCTCATCCATTCACATTCCATATCATTCATTTACATCCGATACACATGACATGACATCTCATTCATTCACATCCTGATTCACATCACATTACATCTCATCCATTCACTCACATCGACATCACATCCTTTCACATACACATCCACATCCATTCTTTCACATACACATCCACATCCATTCTTCCACATACACATCCACATCCATTCTTTCACATACACATCCGCATCCATTTCCATTACACATCCACATCCATTCTTCCACATACACATCCACATCCATTCTTTCACATACACATCCACATCCATTCTTCCACATACACATCCACTTTTAATAATAAACCTCGTCCTTAGTCAACTCTTCATCTTATGTGAGTATTTACTCATTTTTGGGGGTTTTGTCTTTTATTCTTCAATTTATCTCCTCCCTACATTTGGATTAATCTTATTGGTCCATAGGAACCTTAATTGGACCATAATCCAAAAATTTCTGAAAATCTGGATCCTTAGGCTAAGGTCCTTATTACCTATTTTCAATTAATTCCAATTGCACATTGGAAAGTTCTTTTTGAATTTCTGTTTTAGGGGAAACCATTTTAGACACTAGGAGGATTTTTATATCCAAAAATGTCTCAATTTTGGATTACCTCTCTCTAGACATTTTCTCTCTCTAGGTCAAAACAGGGTAAAACAGAATCTTTCTTTTATTTCAAAGAGGGGAATAATTACAAGATCAGAAGGAGAGGTTCTTACACCTGCACACCTCAAAAGCTGGAGGGAAAAATTTTACATTCCACAAGATAGTCAAAATGCTTCCCCAGCATTATTGACACAAAACAATCTTTAAAAAACAGGTTTCACATACAATTATAGTTCCAACAAAATTCCCATCTTTCCTCATCATTATACATTCTTTCACATCATTCCTCATCATTTCTCACCGCCGTCAATTTACATCCAGTCATTCCATATCATTTCTCATTATCCCACATCAATTTACATCCAATCACATCACTCCCACATCAATTTACATCCAATCACATAACTCCCACATCAACTCACATCCAATCACATCATCTCACATCCAATCACATCATTCCCACATCAACTCACATCCAATCCATCATTCCCATATCAATCCATATCTATTCACATCTTTCCACATCAATCCACATCTAATCACATCATTCCCACATCATTCCCCATTTATTCACATCTAATCACATCATTCCCACATCAATCCACATCTAATCACATCATTCCCACATCAATCCACATCTATTCACATCTTCCCACATCTAATCACATCAATCCACATCAATCCACATCTATTCACATCTTTCCATATCAATCCACATCTAATCACATCATTCCCACATCAATCCGCATCTAATCACACCATTCCCACATCAATCTGCATCTATTCACATCTTCCCACATCAATCCATATCTAATCACATCATTCCCACATCAATCATCATCTATTCACATCTTCCCACATCAATCCACATCTAAACACATCAATTCACATCCAATCACATCTTTCCACATCAATCCACATCTTTCCACATCAATCCACATCTAATCACATCATTTCCACATCAATCCACATCTATCCACATCCATTCACATCATTTCATATCCATTCTTATCTAAGTGAATTATATTTATGATCATTTCCATAATTCATCTATAAAATTTTTTAATAATAAAATTTTTGCCATAGTTTTCTCACATTTTCTACAAAATGAGAATACCCAAAAGTTAACTTTTAATATAAAAAATTATTTATGCAAATCCTTCATTTTCTAATAATAAAATTTTGCTATAGTTGCCCTGCATTTACTATAAAATGAGAATGGTTAAAATTACACTTTTAACATAAAAATTAGTTTATGCATAAGCCTAAGCTTAAACATAAACATAAGCACCTTATTTATTTAAGAAAAGTACCCAATATGACTTTCATATTAAAAGAATGTTAGCCCAAGCTCTCTTTCACTTTAGAATGAATAAATATGAATTTTCTTAACATAAAACAAGCATAAATGAACTAATCCTCATTTTAATTAGCTTTAAAAATCATAAAAAATCTTTATCTTTATCTCTAGCTTGTTAGGCCTAGAGATTTGGTTTAAAAAATAAGATTAGGACTAAGATCTATTCTTCCAAGAAGGATTAATCTAATAAAGGTGAGTATTCTTATCCCAAAAGAGAGATTTACAAATCAAAACATTACTTTTAAGCTTAAAAGATTAGCATTAATCCATTTTAACAACATAATCAATAAAAACATGGTTTTAAAAGAAAAACCCATAGAGTAAAATCCTTCCCAAGCATTAGAGGGATTGGGAAGAAGATTGCCATTTAGAAAAAAACACCATTGTTTAGGCTCACCCTTGGTTTTTGGCTTGAGGGAAATGTGAAGCCCTCAAAGAAGTAGCTTGGCCACCAAGTAAAAGAGGGTAATCTCCAAGAGAAGAAGAGGATTAATGAAGCTCCAAAGCTTCACAATAATAGAAATATAATAAACTGAAAATTACACTAGTATATAGTTACTCCAATATGAAAATACAAAGGAATGGGGATCTATTTATAGGTGAGGGAGGCCACCAACCAAGTCCAACTAGAATCTTGATCCATTTTGGATAATAAGTTTAGACTAGTTTGGCTCTTTTTTGTAATTTGGTTTGAAGGGGGAGAGAGGAGAGATAAAATATATCACTTTTTGGAATTAAAAAATGCCCTATTGATGTGATTTCTAGGCGCCTCCTTCATGAGCCCTTCTCCCCATTCTGAGGTGTCAAAAATTCCATTTTTAAACTAAAAAATCTTATTTTTTTAACTAATAAACCCTGTCCTAGTCAACTCTTCATCTTATGTGAGAATTTACTCATTTTTGGGAGATTTTCTTATATTATTTGCCTTTTTCTCATCCCAACACTTGGATTAACCTTATTGACCCTTCTCGACACTCTTTGGACCTTAATAAGAATTTTCCTGAAATTTTATACCCCTAGGCCAAGATGTCCAATTCACATATTCAATTAATTTCTAATGCACATTGGAAAACTCTTTTTAAGATTCTGTTTCAGAGGGGATCTCTTCCTATTGACTGGGAGAAAATTCTTATCCAAAAATATTTCAAAACTGTATTATCTCTCTCTAGAATATTTTCTCTCTCTAGACCAAAACAGGATAAAATAATGTTTTTCTTGCATTCAGAATTAGGGGATAATTATAGAGACTGAAGGGGAGGTTCTTACACCTTTACATCTCAAAAGCTGGAGGGAGGAATCTTACATCCTACCCCACTTTAAAAACGTGAGATGTCCTCATCTCGCAGCTAGAGGATAATCTCTTAGTTCTCTTTCTTCTTCTATTACGTCCAGCATTACTGCCTTGGAAGTAGATGGCCGATTTGGGAATATCTCTCTGTGACTTCCCCTATTGTGCGGCTGAGGTCTTGCATTACTTTGCATTGAAGCTGAGGGTTGTTTAGGGAATCTTCCTCCGAGGTTTCCTTGATTTTGACAAGAGGGACCTTGATTACTTTAGAAGGAAGGAACTGGAATCTGGAATCTTGGTCCTTGACTTCCTTTTCCTAATAAAAACCTTTTCCTTTTCCTTGACTTCCTTTTCCTAATAAAAACCTTGATCCAAAAGGAGTCGGGCAATCCATACTACGATGACCGTATCCTTGGCAGTTAAAGCATTTAATTCCTTTGTTCAAGGGTGGAACTTCCAAAGTTGAGTTCCAGGGGATTGTATTATAAGAAAAAGGCCTTTCTTCCATTCTGGAACTTCCTGTATCCTGGGTTTGACTAGGACCTTGTTGTCTCTTAGGAGGCGAAAAGTTGGAATCACCTTCCGGGGTTAGGTTATCTTTTATCCCGGGTACCAGGGAAAAGATTTCCTAGGCCCCCTAGCCGGATCTCATGCAAAAATTAAATAGACAGACCACTTACACACCCAATATGAAATTACCTTTTCTCTGATTCAACTATTTCCAAAACAGATTTATAATAAAACCACAGTGTTTCCATTCTAATCCTCAGTATTCCATTTCCAGATCCAATTTCTAACTTTTCCACTTTTCAACCATAAAATCCAATTTCAGTCATTCCTTCCTCAGCGTACCTATGGCATCATCGAACAACCAAAATGCTCACCACCTGCTCACTCAGGGGCCTTTTCAATAGTTCCTAGCCCATAGTACCTAGGAGTTTAATCACATAAAAACCATATGGACTCTCAGTTGGAGATAAGCAATATCCATGTAAAAGAGCCATGAACTCGTCCGTTAAAGACCAGCAAGGCCAATCAACCAGATCCATGCCCGTGTTCAGAAAACAGCTCCAACTCATTTTTCTTCCCCATCACACGTGTGGGTATCCTGGGTGACCCAGAGCCCGAGCACCGTATGGTCATCAACACCCTCTAGGTTCCTTCGTAGGTCACCTAGCGCTTCACTCATAGGCCGCTTACCGTACTAGAAGCTCACCATTTTTAATCGAACCGAGGCTGGTCAAGACCTCCGTCGACCTTGCCATGTGAGACGTCCTTCATTGACTCTTTGTCAGCTATTTGCAACTATTTCACTTAGGTCACCACACGACCTCATTCCACAAGATAGTCAAAATGCTTCCCTAGAGTTATTGACATAAAACAATCTTTAAAAAACAGGTTTCACATACAATTACAGTTCCAACAAAATTTCCATCTTTCCTCATCATTACACATTCTTTCACATCATTTCTCATCGTCTCGTATCATTTCTCATCATTCCATATCATTTCTCATTATCCCACATCAATTTACATCCAATCACATCACTCCCACATCAACTCACATCCAATCACATCATCTCACATCCAATCACATCATTCCCACATCAACCCACATCCAATCACATCATTTCCACATCAATCCACATCTATTCACATCTTCCCACATCAATCCACATCTAATCACATCATTCTCACATCAATCCACATTTATGCATATCTTTCCACATCAATCCATATCTAATCACATCATTTTCACATCAATCCATATCTAATCACATCATTTTCACATCAATCCACATCTAATCACATCATTCCCACATCAATCCACATCTTCCCACATCAATCCACATATAATCACATCATTCTCACATCAATTCATATCTTCCCACATCAATCCACATCTAATCACATCATTCCCACATCAATCCTCATCTATTCACATCAATCCACATCAATCCACATCTAATCATATCATTCCTACATCAATTCACATCCAATCACATCTTCCCATATTAATCCACATCTAATCACATCATTTCACATCCATTCACATCATTTCACGTCTATTCACATCATTTCACGTCCATTCACATCGATCCACATCAATCCACATCTAATCATATCATTCCTACATCAATTCACATCCAATCACATCTTTCCATATTAATCCACATCTAATCACATCATTTCACATCTAATCATATCATTTCACATCCATTCACATCATTTCACGTCTATTCACATCATTTCACGTCCATTCACATCGATTCAGATCATTTCACATCCATTCACGTCATTCCATATCCATTCACATCCATTCACATCATTTCACATCCATTCACGTCCATTCACATCATTTCACATTCATTTTTCTTATCTAAGTGAATTATATTTATAATTATTTCCATAATTCATCTAAAAAATATGTGCATAACTTTCTTTATTTTGCAGGCAAATGAATAATGCTCAAAACTCCACTTTTAGCATAAAATTAATTATGTATAAAATTTATTTTTTTTCATAATAAAATTTCTGCCATAATTTTCCCGTATTTTCTACGAAATGAGAATACCAAAAGTTCACTTTTAATATAAAAATTTATTTATGCAAATCCTTCATTTTCTAATGATAAACTTTTGCTATAGTTTTCCCGTATTTACTATGAAATGAGAATGGTTAAAATTACACTTTTAACATAAACATTAGTTTATGCATAAGCCTAAGCTTAAACATAAACATAAGCACCTTATTTACTTAAGAAAAGTACCCAATATGACTTTCATATTATAAGAATGTTAGCCCAAGCTCTCTTTCAATTTAGAATGAATAAATATGGATTTTTCTAACATAAAACAAGCATAAATGAACTAATCCTCATTTTAATTAGCTTAAAAAATCATAAAAAAGCTTAATCTTTATCTCTAGCTTGTTAGGTCTAGAGATTTGGTTAAAAAAATAAGATTAAGACTAAGATCTATCCTTCCAAAAAGGATTAATCCATTAAAGGTGAGTATTCTTACCAAAAGAGAGATTTACAAAGCAAAACATTACTTTTAAGCTTAAAAGATTAGCATTAATCTATTTTTAATAACATAATCAATAAAAACATAGTTTTAAAAGAAAAACCATAGATTAAAATGCTTCCCAAGCATTAGAGGGGTTGTGAAGAAGATTACCATTTAGAAAAAACACCATTGTTTAGACTTACTCTTGGTTTTTGGCTTGGAAAATGTGAAGCCCTCAAAGAAGAAGCTTGGCCACCAAGTAAAAGAGGGTAATCTCCAAGAGAAGAAGAGGATTAATGAAGCTCCAAAGCTTCACAATAATAGAAATATAATAAACTGAAAATTACACTAGCATATAGTTACTCCAATATAAAAATACAAAGGAATGGGGATCTATTTATAGGTGAAGGAGACCACCAACCAAGTCCAACTAGAATCTAGAGGCTTCCAGCTCCAGTTTGATCCATTTTGGATAAGTTTAGACTAGTTTTGCTCACTTTTTTGATTTGGTTTGAAGGAGGAGAGAGGAGAAATGAAATATCTCACTTTTTGAATTAAAAAATGCCCTCTTGATATGATTTCTAGGTGCCTCCTTCATGAGCCCTTCTCCCCATTCTGAGGTGTCAAAAATTTTATTTTTAAACTATAAAAAATCATATTTTTTACTAATAAACCCTGTACTAGAGTCAACTCTTCATCTTATGTGAGAATTTACTCATTTTTTGAGAATTTTCTTATATTATTTTCTTTTTTGTCATCCCAACACTTGGATTAACCTTATTGGCCCTTCTTGACACTCTTTGGACCTTAATAAGATTTTTTCTGAAATTTTATATTCCTAGGCCAAGATGTTCAATTCACATATTCAATTAATTTCTAATGCACATTGAAAAACTCTTTTTAAGATTCTGTTTCAGGGAACCTCTTCCTATTGACTGGGAGAAAATTCTTATCCAAAAATATTTCAAAACTGTATTATCTCTCTCTAGAATATTTTCTCTCTCTAGACCAAAACAGGATAAAACGATATTTTCTTGCATTCAAAATTAGGGGATAATTATAGAGACTGAAAGGGACGTTCTTACACCTTTACATCTCAAAAACTGGAGGGAGGAATCTTACACCCCTTGCGTCTTGTGTGGGACTTGGTTAAAGATTCCTTAGGATTAAATCCTTTTTAAGGCTTCATCCATATCTTTATCACAAAGAAAATGATGATGGGTGGTTGCATGGTAGCTATTGCGCCACACTCTCTCTCTCTCTCTCTTTGCTGCCACCGCTTTCAATCTAGCATGAGAAGGTGCTCCTTTGTTTGCTCTGCATAAGCAAGAGGGCATTCGGGGGTGGTGGCTCCTCCTCGAACATGTCATCTTCCTCCACGTCTTCCTCCACATTTGTCTGATCCTTTGAGTTGGGATCTTTTTCCAACGTCTCCTTAGCCTTTACGACTTCTAATTCCTTCAGATGTTGCTGATGCAGCTTCAGTAGAGGAGATTTTTGCTAGATTATGTAATTCTACTGGTGCTACTATAGGTTGGCCTTCTCTCGCTCTCTTCTCCGCCTCCTCAGAGCAAGACTGCCCACCGTCTGAGCCCCCACGGCCAACACCTTGTCTTCACCCTCTTGCTGGATGAGCCCCTGGGACTTGGATGAGCACTGTTCTGCAACTCCTTTTGCCTCCCTTGACTGAGAGCAAGCTTCCGTAGGGATTGCAAGGTAGGCTGAAGCAAGAGAAGTCCTTGCCGAAGCCAAGGCAAGCGGACTCCATCTTGGGCGGCTCTTCATGTGTAGACTCTCTTAGGCTTCTTTGTTGCTGACTACCCTTAATGTCGTGTGCAACTTTAGCTCCTAGCTCGCTTATCCCATGGTCTCCAACTATGTGTGCACTATTTTTGAAGCTCCATCATTAAGCTTGCCAAAAATACTTCAGTTTGCTGCAATTTTCCAAACTACCTCCTCCCTTAAGGCTTCACATATTCATTCTTGGCCTAATCCAAGGCCACTAAAGTGACTCATGGCCTTTCCTGCTAGTTCATTGGAGAGAGCATTTCTCTCCCACAAAGCTTGCTTGCCAAGCTTTCATGTGCACTACATTTGTGCACCCAAAAATGTGCCATCCTCGGCACCTACCAACACATGCTCAAAATCCATAAGCACTTACCAACAACCAAAACATTTGCAGCAACATAGTGCTTCCCATTGAAGCACTCTGCCAATTTTCCCAAATCCATGAGCATCTTAACATAAAATTGCAACCAACAATTTGAAATAGCCATTGCAACCATACCCAAAATAATTTCCAACAACTCTCTTGTTGAAATTTGATGATGGAAGCTCTCCTCCTTGTAAGCAACAATAATCTCCTTAACAATCCAATTGGTGTAGCCTCCACATGATAATGAGTGTGCCATTTTATGCATATATATACACAAACCATGATAAAATAAACACTGATCTAGCTAGGCTTAGCTAAACCAGGCTCTGATACCATATTAAGAAACTAGGAATCATGCTAAGCCTAGTTCTAATCACATGATTGGCACATACTTAAGAAGGCTCAAAGTAATCAAGGAAATCCATAATGCAAGTTAGCACACTAATGAGATGTAGACACAAGATAGGCACACTCAAACAATCTCTATTGCAAAATGTGTGTAAACCACACAATGATAGGCTCTTGATATAGAGACCTTGACCTTATCTCCTTTACACCTCATCATGCCCATGTGGCATTCTCTATTCCACATCTTGTCATGTGGTTTATCACACCACACATAATATCGCCACTTTTACAATGTGTTCACACATGAGCACATATTTTACATTGCACATTTCAACATACAAACCATGGACATTTGGGGGTCTCTTCAAAAGTAATGGATCACAAAATGAAAACCTAGCATTGACAAGTAACTTATTCACATTCATCAATGCATACATCAATTATAGATTGATATGATCAAGTGGTCTTTTTAGGGTTCAAAGCTCTTCAATGAGAGTTCACCCCTCTTTAAACACTGCCCACTTTCCTAATAGCCACCGACGAGTTTCCCTCTCTAAACACTGCCCAGTTTTGTGGTAGCCATGGTACTTTGACCTTCTCAAGCTCTGCTCCTTTTGTTTCAGCTACACTGCTTTGACCTTCTCAAGCTCTGCTCCTTTTGTTTCATCTAGGATAGTGTGAGCTCCTCCGTTATACATAGTAATATTGCGTCAGAATCGCAGGGCATAGGTTATGACTGCATGATCATTGCCTCATGCTAAACCACCCATCAGGCAGTCCTCTGACCTCTGATCGGAAGTGCTAGAGGCTCTCTGCATCTGTGTTTGATCAACTTTGTTGACTTGAGCTTCCCTGTCACATGCACTCTACACTCAGTGCATGGTGACAAGATGGCTCATCATCAGAAGTGCAGCAGTTGTACAGTTTTAGAACCCAATAGGATGATAATTGTCGTACGCCGTGACCCCATTGTACATCCTCAGTCCAGGATAAGTCAGGCACGAGCTACGTAGGTCATTCCTCAGCCTTAGCGGGTCAGTCAGTTAGTGAAGTCCCTTAACCCACTTGGAGAGAATCATTCATGTATGTAGAGTCAGTAGAAGCCTTAGGGTTTGCATCAGAAAGCACTCTGCATCCTGCATAATATGCATTCATATGCCTGTGCATCATTTAGAACATCCCCGAAGCCTTAGGGAATTTACTGGGATTTATCTGGTATTTTTTTCATATTTATTAGTATTTATTTAGCATTATTTGCATTATTGGGCATTTATAAATATAAACTTTATTAAATGACCAACCTCCAGTTAGTATAAATAGGCTTGCATAGGGCTTGTTTTCTCATTCAGTCTTCATTGTGCTAAGAGCTCTTCTCCTCAGCCCTAGGACCATTCTTGCCTTCAGCCCTAGACTAATCCAGCCCTTGGAGCTCATAAGCTTGCTTCTCCAGCCCCTTGAGAAACCCTAGCTTCAGTCAGCTCTAGGCGCTTGCCTTCAGCATCCATTCAGCCCTGATTCAACATCAATTCAGGCCTAGATTCAGCACACAATCCAGCCCAGTTCAACGCCAGCAGACCTGCGTTTTTCTGTCCAGCAGCAGAAGACCTGCGTTTCTGTCCAGCAGCCTCAGTACCCTGCAGTTTCTGTCCAGCAGCCCCAAAACTGCTGCGTTTCAATCCATCAGCACTCCTACAGGCCTGCGTTTCTGTCCACAGCAGTTTCCAGCCCTGAAGCAACAGTCTACAGCAGTTTCCAACCCTGAATCTGCAGTTTGCATCAGTATCCAGCCTTCTGTGCATCATCCATACATGCAGCAGTCATCTGGTGAAGGTAACACAGCATTCATAAGTGTTTTCAGCATTCTAACATAGTGTAGAACAGTCCACCTTCTTCTTCTCTCAGCCTCAGGTGTGCAGCCCTTCCTCATGCCCTTGGGAAGAGTGCATAGGCTCAAGATCAAGTCATCGAGGTGTTTCTACAGCAGTGTACAGATCAGCCACTCTCCGAGATCTTGCGTTTGGCTTATCTACAGTCCACAATCATTCTCTCTAAAGAAATAAAGCAAATACTATCTCGTTATCGGGATAGGGGGCCCTTCAGTGGGTAATTCGGGACCCAATCTGGTGTACAGTTCTCATATCTCTCTCTCTCATCTCTTTAAAGTTTGAAGTATTGAAATGGATTGCTAAACTCACGAAACTCAGGATACAGAAGACGGTGTGAGCATTTGTGTGACAAGATCTTCCAATACAAAGACTTCCGCTGCATATCACATTGGTATCAGATTCAGATTGTCCACACACACCGTATCCTAGCGTGGGGGCATCCTTGGATGGTTAGATTGCGTTCCGGCACGACCACCGACTTCAGCATCATGTCTACAGGAGAGAGTACTCATCAGCCGGAAGACGTCTCCCCCGAAGGAGACCTCGTTCTTCCACCTACAGCAGACACCATAGCTCTTCTTAGAGCTCAGAACCAGCTGCTCATGGAGCGTCTCCAACTCTTGGAGGCAGCAGCAGCACGTCCTTCTACACCTCCAGTAGCACCCGACTACATCTCCCTCTTCTTTCAGATGGAACAACAAAGGAGAGAGGACGAGGCCCGAAGGAGAAGAGAAAAAGAAGAAAGACGGGACTATGAGGAAGCCCAACGCAGGATCGACGAAGACCGGCGTCAGGCTGAACTCGCCGCTCGGGAACACCAACGTGAGCTTGATCGAGAACGTATGTTATTCGAACACCAACGGGAAAAGGAGGCCATACACTTGAGGTATCAGCAGCTCTCCTCAGTCTCCCCAGTCATAGGTGTCACCAGCCTAGCAGCCCGCAGAGCAGCAGCATCAACCACCATCATTCGCAGTCAACCAAACTTCAGTAAGTATGATGGTAAGTGTGATCATTCATCAGTTAATCAATTTGTTCATCAGTTTAATGCTCATTTTCCATTAGCTAGGATCACAGACCCACAAGACAAAGTCCACTTAGCGGCTCCCCATCTCACTGGTGAGGCAGTCACTTGGTGGCAGCATTGGTCTAGTATTCATACAGACCAGGCCTCAGGTGTCACTGCCTTTGACTGGGACATCTTTGTCCATGACCTGAAGACCAGATTTCTCCCGCCCCAGTACATGACCGGTCTGAAAGATGAGTTCTATGGACTCAGACAGAACGGATCCCCAGTGCTTCAGTTTTTCGGTAAGGTTATTACTTTAGCACATCAGTTAGGGTTATCTGAGCAGGCTAAGATGGAGCAATTCATTCGTGGATTGGACTCTAACATTCGGTTCATAGTTCGTAACTTTGAACCAAGTACATATGACCGGGCTCTGACTCTCGCTCAGAATGAAGAAATGAAGATGAACGGAGGCAAGCCCAAGCAGTCATCTCAGTCCAGTACCACACCCCAATAGGGGAAGGGTAATTCGTCTTTTAAAGACACTAAGACAAACAACAGTCCTAGCTCTAGTTCAGGGGGTAAGGAATCCAAGCCTAAGAAGACCCCTAAGGAAAAGGCTCAAGCAGGCATCACTGGAGGCTATCTTCCTCCAGAGGAGCAAAGACAGTATCAGTCAGAAAACAGATGTTTTTTATGTCATACCATTGGGCATGGTAAGAAGGATTGTCCAAAAAGACAAGCGGAGCAAGCCTCCAAAGAGCCTTCTGCCACAGTTGCCATAGTATCCCCCGCTCCTCCAAACCTGCCTGCTACCACCAATGCGGTTCAGATCTTACCTTCTATGCATTCCGTGCCATCCGTGGTACTTGATGCTAAGCAGGAGGGTGAGGCAACAACCACACAAAAAAGCCTGATCCGAGCTTATGGCTCTGCCAAGGGCCGACAGTTCATAATCCTTTTTGACATGGGCAGTTCTGAGGATGCCATCTCTCCCCAGTTGGCTACCAACATGAGCTGTACCTTAGTGCCCTATCATTTGGAGGTAGACGGGTTTACACCTGGTCTCCGCACCCACATCTCTCAGAAGGCACAACAGTTTTCTTTTCAAGTTCAAAAGGCCTCATTCCAGCGAGAATTCATTCTCTCCTCTTTTGGGATGTGACATGATCTTAGGAATCCAGTGGTTTCGTCAGTATGAACCTATTCCCAATTGGGGGCAGGACACCTTTATTATCTCTAAAGGTTTTCCTGAGCCTATCATGATTCGTGGGGATAGAAGCATTCTTGGCGTTCCTATGATTTCTCATCTCCAGGCCCAACGAGCTATGTGCAAGGGAGGAGCAGGAGCATTAATTTATGCTCAGACAGCTTCTATCTCATCAACAACCGCTGTCTCATCATCTTCAGTCCCTCAGTTAGCAGATCTCCTTTCTCATTCAGACATTTTTAAGGATGATCTCCTACCCAGTATCCCACAGTTAGCAGAACCTCCTAGCAAGTTTCCCTCTTGTCTTTCCAAGACTTTCAAGGGCAAGCTAGAACAGCAGTCAGTTCTCAAACATTTGAAACATGTTCCTTATGGACACATTTTCACAGTCACCACAGACCACCAAGCACTTAAGTGGCTCCCGACGATGCCAAGTGCCCAGTGGAGTGCACAGCACACTAGACAGGGTCAGCTCTTCCACCAGGTTGGAGGAATGATCAAGTACATCCCTGGTCAACATAACCCAGTAGAGCAGATGTTCTTAGTAGAAAGACCAGCATCCCGACCAGTCAGGAGTCTACCATTCTCAACATCTCTGGAAAAGACTTAGAAGATCAGTATGTCGATTCCGCAGAGTTTGGTACTCAACCCAGGTTGGCCCTCAATTTTGAGCCTGGCCATCATTCAGTTCACAGACAGGCATGTAAGTTTAGACGAGATATCCACTTCAAGGAAGGGGATTGGGTCTCTCAGTGCATCATGAAACAAAGATTGAAACAAGTGGGCAAACATTGTCCCAAGCTTTCATTCCGTAGTTTTGGCCCTTTTCCAATAGTTAAGAAGATAAGTGATGTCTCAATGAAGTTAAAGTTGCCTGCCAGTTGGACAATGCATGATGTTTTCCATGTTTCTTGGCTAAAACCATATATTGGTCCAGAAGTGTTTGATGTTTCAGAGATGAACAGCAACCAGACGTGGTAGACGAGGCAGAAGTTATTGAGCCTGAGCAGATCCTTCTTCATCGATGGAAGCATGGTTCCGGTGACAGATTCGTCAGTTCTATACGAAATTCCGAGATCGAGGCACCCACGAAGCCGTATGGCTCGACGAGGAGTTCTTCCAGGAGTACTCCCAGTTATTGGCGGACTACTTGGAAGCCATGAACCTGCCGCCAAGCTAATCAGGAGAGAATGTCACATGCACTCTGCACTCAGTGCATGGTGACAAGATGGCTCATCATCAGAAGTGCAGCAGTTGTACAGTTTTAGAACCCAATAGGATGATAATTGTCGTACGCCGTGACCCCATTGTACATCCTCAGTCCAGGATAAGTCAGGCACGAGCTACGTAGGTCATTCTTCAGCCTTAGCGGGTCAGTCAGTCAGTCAAGTCCCTTAACCCACTTGGAGAGAATCATTCATGTATGTAGAGTCAGTAGAAGCCTTAGGGTTTGCATCAAAAAGCACTATGCATCCTGCATAATATGCATTCATATGCCTGTGCATCATTTAGAACATCCCCGAAGCCTTAGGAAATTTACTGGGATTTATCTGGTATTTTTTTCATATTTATTAGTATTTATTTAGCATTATTTGCATTATTGGGCATTTATAAATATAAACTTTATTAAATGACCAACCTCCAGTTAGTATAAATAGGCTTGCATAGGGCTTGTGTTCTCATTCAGTCTTCATTGTGCTAAGAGCTCTTCTCCTCAGCCCTAGGAGCATTCTTGCCTTCAGCCCTAGACTAATCCAGCCCTTGGAGCTCATAAGCTTGCTTCTCCAGCCCCTTGAGAAACCCTAGCTTCAGTCAGCTCTAGGCGCCTGCCTTCAGCATCCATTCAGCCCTGATTCAGCATCAATTCAGGCCCAGATTCAGCACACAATCCAGCCCAGTTCAACGCCAGCAGACCTACGTTTTTCTGTCCAACAGAGCAGAAGACCTCTGCGTTTCTGTCCAGCAGCCTCAGTACCCTGCAGTTTCTGTCCAGCAGCCCCAAAACTGCTGCGTTTCAGTCCATCAGCACTCCTACATGCCTGCGTTTCTGTCCACAGCAGTTTCCAGCCAAAAAGCAACAGTCTACAGCAGTTTCCAACCCTGAATCTGCAGTTTGCATCAGTATCCAGCCTTCTGTGCATCATCCATACATGCAGCAATCATCTGGTGAAGGTAACACAGCATTCATAAGTGTTTTCAGCATTCTAACATAGTGTAGAACAGTCCACCTTCTTCTTCTCTTAGCCTCAGGTGTGCAGCCCTTCCTCATGCCCTTGGGAAGAGTGCATAGGCTCAAGATCAAGTCATCGAGGTGTTTCTACAGCAGTGTACAGATCAGCCACTCTCCGATCCTCCGAGATCTTGCGTTTGGCTTATCTACAGTCCACAGTCGTTCTCTCTAAAGAAATAAAGCAAATACTATCTCGTTATCGGGATAGGGGGCCCTTCAGTGGGTAATTCGGGACCCAATCTGGTGTACAGTTCTCATATCTCTCTCTCTCATCTCTTTAAAGTTTGAAGTATTGAAATGGATTGCTAAACTCACGAAACTCACGATACAGAAGACGGTGTGAGCATTTGTGTGACAGGATCTTCCAATACAAAGACGTCCGTTGCATATCACATTCTCAGCATTAATGTCTTTCGATATTGTGCTTGATTGGGCTATCACTTTCTTCAGATGTCCACCAACAGACTTGAGACTCAACTTTTGCAGCTTTGACAAGTTCCTTCGTTACCTCTGCTATGGACTCTTTCTGTTGGGTTGACTCTGGAATATTCAAAATCTCTGAGCTTTGCTTTGAGTTAGATACTGCGTGCACTCATTTTGCCTGGTTTATGGAGGGTAAGTGCTCCTGCAAAAGTGATTTTTTTCCCTCTGCTTCCTCATGCATGTAAACCCCCCAACCCCACACAACACACACACACACACATTCCCAAACTACTGTCAAAATTTTCCTCTCTTCTCGACAGCCAAATGACCTGCATTTGTAGCTATTACCTCCTCAGCTAATGTCTCACAGCTGCTCAGGAGATTCTAGAGGCTGGACTAAGTAAGCATACCGGCCTGCTAATCTGCAAGGCTACCTGTTGGGCAGCTGTGGACCACATTGCGACAATGTGCTTGAAGATGGCATGTACCAGGACTGATGGTTGAATGAAAGATTGTGAGACCCACGTGAGCAAACAAGGAACCCCTAAGACAAAAGGCAACGTGGAGGCCACAAAGCCTCTACCTAAAAGAGATGCCCTCATGTGCGCAGGAAAGCCGCAAGTCAGGCAGGGCAGCAACATATGGACTTGTTTATCATCTTGCATACACATGCTGCACTGAAGTTCCAGACGCAATTAAACTTGAACTTCCTAGAGTGCACTGATCTGAAAGGAATCATATCAGCCATTGTAAGCTCTACAAAACTCATACGCATCAAAGGGGCAGGCAGTTGAGACCCCAGAGAAGTGCCATAGTTCTGTCTCCTTATTGTCTTTCAGCCCAACTCAGTGCAATTGTGCAACTTGGGCTCCCAAATATGACTGTAAGCACCCTTGCTGCTGCAGCCATGCTTCTTGCTGGCTTCATGGTGCTTTGGCTTGTTGTCCCTACTATCCTTAATGTCATGCATGGCCTAGCTCTTGATTATGGAGGACTACCTGGCCTCTGTCATTTCACAAACAAGATTGTAACACGTTGCTCAAACGGTAGATTGTGTCTGCCGTACAGCCAAGTAAATGCATGTGAAACACTTGTTCAAAAGGCCATGCTTTCCCCCCCAATGCTTGCAGAATATTGCAAGTTAGCTTCAGTACATGTGGCAACATCCTTCACATTTGAGGCTTGACGACTGAAGAGGCCCCAATCACTAGAGGAGTGAAGCATATTAAAAGAATCCCCGACTGCTGACGGGGGCCCATTTGCAGCTGGCAGTGCCCTATGGCAACATCCCATGTTATGGATGATGGTATCGTAGCATGTTTACTCTTGGACCCCTACTCATCACCTGCTTCAGTATGTTCCACAAAAGCCACAAAAACAAGCAAGCCCAATTATGGATGCATCATTTTAAACTTTATGTTAAAGCAACTATGTGATGTGAAAAATCGTAACTCATGATCCATGTTATGTGATGACTTGAAGAGCCATCTTCTCTCGGCTCCCTGTCTGAGATGGACCCCTGTCCCAATGATTGTTCATCAACGCAATGCCATGCAGGGACCATATATTCTAACCTCTTGACCATGCTTCACCAATGACCATATAAAAGTATTCTGGGAAATACAGTACAAGAAATATGCAAATACAGTAAAAGAATGAATGTCCACTTAAGGCAAACGGCTTCACAACAGTAAAGATGTCCACATTCACTCTCCCTGTAATCTTCAGCCGTAAGAGTGACTAAATTCTGCAAAATCTTGATGAGGAAGGACAAGTCGACTTATGCAGAAGAGGCAAGCCCCACCAGTTATGGATGAAACCCTACCTTGAGGGAGCTCTATTATTAGCGAGTACCAGCAACATTCACCTTCAATGACCGGCCCTCTACCTGTCGGCCATCCAGAGCCGCAATGGCTACCTGCACCTCCTCAGATGTCGACATTTCCACAAACCCAAAGCCGCGTGAACGGCCACTTTCACGATCTCGCATGACCCTAGCTTCATAGACAGTCCCATGGGGGCTAAAAAGCTGCTGGAGTCCATCATCATCCATGGACCATGCCAAGTTCCCTACAAACATTCTGTTCTGAGGGGTGATGGCAGGGTTAGCACTAGGGCGGCTTTTTCTGGTAGGGATGTTCCTCTCATGGGGCCGCCGTTCGACAAAGTCCATTCTGACATAGCGACCCTTGAATTTGGAGCCATCCAGTCGGGCAACTGCCATGCAAGCCTCCATTTTGGTGCTCATTTCGACGAAGCCACCGACCCCGGCAGAGATGAGGTCAGGGTCATCTGTGAGCTCCAGAATGACAACAGTGATGTCTATGCTTTGGAACCATTCGATGAGCTCCATGCGGAGCTTCTCTCTATCTTGGTCTTGGGGCAGGTTGAAGAGCTTAAGCTTGGCTCCCACAGGGACCCCTTCCACATAGGGTATCTTGTAGAAGTCCGGGTCGAGGGCCAGAATGGCGGTCCTTCTCACGGCCCTTCGGGAGGGGGAGCAGGAAACCAGGCTTATGAAACGGGCGGTGGTGCAGGCACGCTCGCAGGAGAGTGAATGGCAGCCTCTAGAACCCGCAGCGGGAGCTCTGCAGCGCGCTACGGCTGTTCTTCTACCTGCTCCATTTTCTGAGTGGCAAGCTTTCGCTGTGGAGAAAGATGCAGAGGGAGACAAGGCAGCCATGTCCTTCGTGCGCGCCCCCCTCTCCCCTGCTCAACCACCATCATCCAGTGAAATCAGAAGACCAAACTGGGCGGACAGTGGGCCGACAACTCTTGGCGTTTCACAAGAGGGCGGCGGACACAACAATAGGATCTTTTTTTTTCCATGGACCTGTTAATCATATGCAAGAATATCCCTTTTCTTAGAGATTGTCATGAGGCTCCCACTGAATATTTCATCGTCTTCCACTTTTGGCAACTTTGACAAGTGTCTTACAGGTGCGTAGGACTCCTCGAGTTTCTCGAGTCTAGTCTCGTGTCCTATAGGTGCATGCCTAGGATGCCTCGAGTGTCTCGAGCTGGCTCTCTCTCTCTCTCTCTCTCTCTCTCTCTCTCTCTCTCTCTCTCTCTCTCTCTCTCTCTCGCTCGTCTGGTTTCTCTTTCTTTTCGATTTCTCTAAGCTCATCTATGTCTCTGGCGGTCCACCTCTCTCACCTTGCACGTTGAGAGTGTCGTCTCTTTCTCTCTTTCGTGCACATAGAGATTGATCTCTCTCTCCTTGCAAATCGTCCAAGAGCTCTCTCTCTCTCTCAACCATGTCTAACTTGCTCATGCCTTTGTCTGTCCTTGTTTGTTGTCAGATGGAGAGTCCAATAGACAAATCCAGATCCAAAAACTCATGCGATGGAGCTTGAGTTTTTTGACTGGGGTTCCTTGAAAATAACCTTCCTAGAGTAGTATCAAACAAATTAACCTTCAATTTAGTTACTTCAAATAAAGCTTCAATTTAGTTACTTCAAAAGTTTTAGTCTAGTCCGTAAAGAAGTCAAAGTTTGTGGCAAAATATGCTTGAAAACGTTGAATTATTTATAATTTAATTGATCGAGCAAATTGATCTAATGATATTCTATTGCTTGAGTGGTTTCTAATGGGTTTGATAAGGAATTTCAAGACTGATGGCTTTGGTGGATACACAACATGAACCCTTTAATGCTATGATGGTGGTATTGGCAATTGATTCCTTTAAGAAGGATAAGAAAGAGAAAAAGAAGGAGGAAGAATCATCTAATTCTAATTCTAATTATTTGATCGATGATGGCTTTGATTTGGATGAATCAAAGGATGAAAAGAAACCAAAAACCGAAGCTAGGAAAAGAAGTTGAAAGGTAAGCTGTTTGTGATAATCACCAAGCTTAATATTCAAAATTTGACATTTGAAGCAAGATTCTAGTAATGGTGTAAAGTGCTCTAAGAAGAGCAGACAAGGAAGATTGTAAAGTGAATAAGGTGAATGTTCGTGCAATCCCCAAAAAAAGATAGTGGAATAGACAAAATGGCATTTCAACAAATTAGCTCAAGAAATTGGAGGTTAAACACCAAAATTATAGAGGCAGTGAGAGGATCTCTTAGCCTTCAATGTTTCTCTTTTGCTGACATGACATTAAAAAAGAGAATGTCCATTGTGGTTAAAACATCTGCAAGGCTTCAACCTTCAAAAGGCCTCTAGTAGTAGTATAGCTGCTAATATGGTCAAAATTGACATTCAATGAAGAAAGTAATGATAATGAGAATCTCTAGTAGTATAGCCGCTAATATGGTCAAAATTGACATTCACATTGAAGAAAGTAATGATAATGAGAATCACTAGGTTTTCATAGTAATAAGAACCAAGAGAAAGGTAGGTTTTTCCTATTGAAAATAATGAACTAATAAGGGAAAATAAGTATGTTCTCGAAAAAGCAAAAACAAATTTGGGACACATTTGTGCGGAGTGCGGTTCAAACACTTGTAGCTAGTGCAGAGCACAAAGTGCAATTCAAATATTATTAGTGTTTAAACTAAACTTTTTTGTGCTTTTTCTCTCCCAATTAAGAGCCCAGTGTAGCAAGCACAAAGTCTAATTGGTAGTGTTTAAACTACACTTTTTTGTGCGTTTTCTCTCCCAATTGAGAACCTACTTATTCTCCTATTAAAGAAAAAGATATCAATTAAGAGCCTACTTATTCTCCTATTAAAGAAAAAGATATCAATTGAGAGCCTTCTTATTCTCCTATTAAAGAAAAAGATATCAATTCAAAGCCTATCTATTCCCAATTGAGAGCATGTTTATTCTTTTAATAAAGAAAAATATTTCTCTTTGATCTTCTAACCTTGAGAGATTCTCATCCTTAGTATTTTCCTCACTATGAATGCTAGTCTTTCCCATGTTAATGTGTAGAGCCTTTCCAAAGGTTAAAGCCAGTCTTTCCCATGTTAATCTGTTGAGCCTTTCCAAGTTACCATATCCTTTAGCTCTTGTTGGTGCTTTAACAATAATGGACATTGTTAACCCCATTTTGAGGTTAACTTAGCATCTCTCTGTTACTACATATAAGAGACATCACAATAAGTGTCATGAAATGGCACTATAAATGTTGTAATTATGAGAACGGATAGCCATGCCCACACCTATGTAACTCTTGTAGTCATTTAGTTTATCTATTTTTAAGTTTTGGGCACCCAAATGTGAATAAGGGCCAATTGAATAAATATCAAATTCTCATTATGCAAAGAGACAATCCCCTTTTGTGCTAATTGAGTCTAGTTCTTATATCCTTGCTCTCTTGTGTCTATGGTGTGTGAGAGAGAGAGAGTTGAGAGGAGAGAGTACTTCATTCTTGGTACATGTTCCTCTTATGCTTGTGTTCTTGAGTCTAGTTCTTATATCCTTGCTCTCTTGTGTCTATGGTGTGAGAGAGAGAGAGTTAAGAGGAGAGAGTACTTCATTCTTGGTACATGCTCCTCTTATGCTTGTGTTCTTGAGTCTAGTTCTTATATCCTTGCTCTCTTGTGTCTATGGTGTGAGAGAGAGAGAGTTAAGAGGAGAGAGTACTTCATTCTTGTTGGTACATGTTCCTCTTATGCTTGTGTTCATGATGAGTGTGATAGTAGAGAGGAGTGAGAGTCCTTGTATGGAGAGAGGCAACCTCTTGGTGACATCTTGAGGAACAGGGCAAAGGAGTGGAGCTAGCCACCACTACTGTAGCTTGGAGTCTTCCAAAGATATGAGCTTGGAGTCGGCAAGTTCCCCAACACGATATGTTAAAGTAAGCATTATCCATTATTTTAGAAGAGGGATAATGCAGCCATTAACAATTTTTGGCGCCACTGTCAAGGAAAAACTGGTCTCTTTCTCCTCTATTTGCACTCCATGCCATCTTCTTACAAGTCCCTATTCCCTAGATATAGCTTCTTGAAGCTATGTGGTTGGTTGAGAAGAGGATAAGTTATGGATAAGGTTGTGAGAGAAAGGAGAAAAAAGAGAAAAAGAAGGATTATTTTTTATTGTTTTAGCATTTTGAATGTTTGTTTCCATTGATTAGGAGTTAGAAAATTTTAAAAAAAAACAAATCATGTGCATCTATACTTGCATGGTGGGAGCTCATTAATCATGCCACGATTATGCAGTGAACACCCTTTTTACCTTTTTCAAAATCTAAAAAATTTGGAAAAATAAAGAGTCATTGATCCTATTGCTTGTTATCACATAAACATCATGTTACAAAGGAACACTCTAGAAATTTTGAACTAAAGAAATTAATATTTGCACCCCCAAACCATTGATTTTTCGTCAAAATGTGCACTCATGTCATCGTGATTCTGTAGATTACAAAATCATGCGTGTGATTGTCAATCATGCCCATGATTTTCTAAGACTCCAATTGTCCCATTGATCCTAAGATTGCGCATTAATTGTGCCCAATCATATTTTATTTTATCTTATCTTGTCCAATTGTGATAAAGGGTTCATAGTTTTTATAGTTCACGAACTCAAGACTGTGTTGTAATCACGGTCATTGCTAACATCATCAATCACGGTGACCCAACTTGATAATTTGATTAGATTGACATTTGAAATAGTCACTAAGAACCTCAGGGAACTCACGTATACCTTCATTGAACTTGTTAGGGTGACGATCATTATAGTGATTCTACAAAGGATCATAACTGTTATTCTTGACCCTACAAAAATCATGTCAACCGAGACCTTGAGTGCCATCAAACTAAGTGCTCAGGGGTGTTTCTAAGGTCACCTTGACACTAGGGGTATAGTTGTAAATAGTTGAGAGTAAGCAAAAATTTTACCATGATTCTTGGCATGATCACACCTATGATTCTACAAAAATTTGGTAATTTCCAATCTGAGTAATTCCAATTGTGTAAAAATTGACATTTTTACCAATAGTAAAACCTTTTTATGCACTTAAGGTTTATGCACTTAAGGTTGAGAAGGCTTGTTGGTGATGATGTTTCCCCTGATGACAACACATCTAACCAACCGAGATCCTCCTATGAGAGAAGCCTAGGGTCAGCTCCACACAAAGGAGTGTGTTTGCTTTGCAAAGACTGAATTCTTTTGAATTATCAACAAGTAATGAGGAAAAAGCTATGGAAAATCCTCTTAAATGACGAATCGACCGGAGAGAAGGGTACTTCTTTTCTAACACTATCTAGTGGGTTCACGGGCTTAGCCCGAGGAATCCTAGGATACAATTATGAGCGTGAAAGAGAAGCTTCATAAGCTACCAAGGTACAGTCAGTTGAGCTCAAAAAGGGAAGTAGACACTGGAAGACCCAGGAATAGAGGGCAATGGAGGAACAATTACCAGGGGGAGAAATCCTCAACCCCCTGGCACTCCTAGAATTAGAAGAGATTCCCAAAGGATGGGTGTAACGTATTATCCTACTTCCAGCAGGGAGCTAGAGATTGAGGAAAGAATGAGGGAAGCACAATTCCAACTCTGAAGGCTTGAACAAGAGAAAGTAAGCCTAGATCTTCACAGGGAATTGGTCAAGAGAAGTGCCTTTGACACGATAATGCATAAGGAAGGGTCTTTTAGCCTCATTGGGTTGAGACACAAGGAAGACTTGGTCACACGAGATAGTGCTAGAGAGATTGAATAGGCAATGGAGGAAGGCATACCACCTCTAGAACCTATTCTGAAGGAGTCTTGGGAAGACATAATTGCTCTTGTAGCACCTCTCAGGCAATGATGATCTATCCAGAGAAACTTCCATCAAGGCAGAAGCAGATGTGATGTTGAGAACCCCAGAGTTTGAGGATTATATGAGAGAAATATTGTTACGTGAGGGTAACTTGAGAGAAGAAATCTTGGTGGATGGTGATGTTAACATGAATGTGGGAGATCTTCCAATACCACCTGACTCAAGGATACATGAAAATCGACATGTTGGAGCTACAAGAGAGGCTAAAAGCAAGTGTTGGACAGCCATAGGAAGGATGGCATATGAGGCCCTACCAAGGGAGCCAATCAGAGTGACCCCTCACATGAGAGTCATAACATCTATTAAGGATGGTTGACGAAATAGAAAGGGGGATTGCTAGGGAACTAGGTACCGTGCACTGGCACCACAAAGAACAACAATGGTCAAGCCCAACCATGTGGCAAGATTAATGCAAAAATTCTTAGATGATGGCGATGCCATACAACACCTCGAGATATTTGAATCAATCGGTGTGCAAAACTTGTGGTCCTATTAGTGAGGCCAAATGAAAATATTAGCGACCAAATAAAAATATTTGTGTTCTCCCTTACATTAGAAGGAAAAGCACACCAATGGTATCGATTACTTAAGCCTGATGATAGGATTAACTTTGCATGGCTTAAGAATGTGTTTATATATACGAAGTTTTGCACAAAGCAGAGCTAAGTGGAGCCATGTAGCTCAGTTATATAACATTAAGCAAGAAGAGCATGAGTCTATAACACATTACATCTCATGTCTAAAGAACCAAAACTCAAGGTGTAAGCCTTGAGATTATATCTCACGTCTGAAAAACTTGAACTCAAGTTGTTGAAAAACCTAAACTCAAGATGTCAACCTAGAGAAAGGTTAACAGATGAGCAATTGATGCCCTACTTTGATAGGGGAGTAAGACTCATGATGATGCATGGCTACATGTTGTTGGCTAAGCCAACAACACTTAATGACTATTGCAAATTAGCCTGCAAATTAGCCATCGACTTTGAGGATAACATGCTTGAGTTGGTGGCAACACCGTTAATGTCATGACCTATGTGCAAGCATGAAAGTCACCAAGAAATGATGACGACAAAGAACCCCTAGAGAATTCTTCTACCCATATGTCAGGTTCAAGACGAAGGGCTAAGAAAGTGGGACAATACACACCGAGCCAAGTCAAGAGAATGTGGTGATAGTAGGAAGAAAGGAAATGGTGACACGAAAAGAAGCCAAACTAGCCATTGAACCGAAAACACCTAGAGGGGTGGGTGAGTATCCAAATTCCCAGAAGGAAATAGAGAAATTGGAGGTCACATGAGCCCTAGTTCAAGAAAGCCAGAAGAAGTTTGAGAAACGGTTGCCAACTAGCCTACCGAAACAATCTATCCTAGATGAAACACCACGAGGGAATCAAAACAACTGAATGTGCCAAAGCTAGCCAGTCTACTAAAATAATCTATCCTAGAAACACCACGAGGGAATCAAAACAACTGAATGTGCTAGAGCTAGCCAGTCTACTGAAAGAATCTATCCTAGACAAAGCACCACGAGAGAATCAAAACAACTAAATGTGTCGGAGCCTATGCCAGATTGTTTCAGCCCCAGCAAGGCTACTAAAACAATCTATCCTATAAGAAACACCATGAGGGAATATAAAAACTTAATGTGGCAGAGCCAGTGCCAAAACACAGTGAGGCTGAGACCGACTCTGAAGAAGGAGTGAAGAACAATTTGTTCTCAAGGATGTTTAAGGAAGCAAGAGAATATCCTTTGTATGACTCAATAAATCCTAACTTGGAATCATACAATAATGATGTTGGTTGAGTTCAAATGCATAGGGATGTGGTAGGGCTAACAACATTTCTCTCTACAGAGATAAAAATGCCATTGGAACCTAAAATTATACAATAATGATGTTGGTCAAATCCAAATGCCTAGAGATTTGGCGGGGCTAACAACGTTTCTCTTGCATAGATAAACATGCCAATTGGAACTTGTTGAGAGAAAACCCCAGCTTTATTGAGAGGAAACTGAGGTATGTGGCAATGCTAACAACGTTTATCTCTACAGAGATAACATCGTTTCTATTTGCACGTTTCTATTTGCAAAGATAAAAATGCCAATTGGAACTTGGCTGAGAGGAAACCCCCAACTTTGGACTAATTTAAAAGATTAGGTAGAAGGGAGAATGTAAGCCAATCAATCAAGGAAGAATTACCCTTGCTTGGTGAGGAAGATTTGGAATTAGTTGAAGGAAGAGGGAAGACCTACCATAACTAGTTCAAATTCTTGTTAACACCAGATGGGAAAGTTTTATGGGAGTGATGACATGAATGCAACACGTCTAGTGGTGCATTAAGGGAGCTCTTGTGATCCTTAATGGTGGTGGAGTTGGAGTAAGCATCGTCACAAAGCAATGTTGAGAAAAATGGGGAAAACCAGCCTTAGAGTGAACAAATCTCATAGTGAAAATGGCTAATGTTACCATGTTGCGACCTATGGGAGTTTTGCAAAACCTAAAGATGAAAGTCTTCTCGTTCTGCTACTACCATTTGTTTGTAGTCATGAACTTTATTGAGACGCAAATTTGTATGATGTGATACTTGGTAGACCTTTTATAGTGATAAGCTAGTTCACGAGACGTGACTACTCTCGGAATGTGCAGTGGAAATGAGACAAAATACTCAGAGAAAAAACATAGAAATGCAAGAGAGGAGAAGGTTGTATAAACTCTACTACATACACCTGAGTCTGGTACAAAAAGTGTGGGGGAGCATGAGCCCCAATATATATGGGCAAGGGGCTGCAAAACAACAGTCGGCCTATAGAAATAGGGCTGCAATAGTCGGCCTATAGAAATAGGGTTGCAATAGTCGGCCTATAGAAATAGGGCCAACAGCCCCTACATGGTCCCATGATGAAGCATAGGCTAGTTGGCGGGCCCACAACCAACACAACCTGGTCAGCCAGCCCCTAGGTGGGTCCCTCTTGGCCAGTCACATCCTGCAAGTCGGCTAGGGAAAAAACAACCCCCATGACATAGCAAAAACTGGAAAAAATGGGAAGAATATGGACATGATCAAGGACACCTCCCACGGGTGGGCACACCCACATCACATCACTCATTATGGTACAGATAGGAGATGAATGCTGACACCCCCTCTCAACTCCTGGGGATGTGGAACCAATCCCAGTGAGCTGGAGTGCTGACAAAGCATCTCTTGAGGAAGAGGCTTCATGTGAAAAGGTCTGTCGCATTGTCCTCCATCAAACAAAAGGCAAGCAAGATGTCACCATCCAAAATCTTCTCTCGAACAAAGTGATATTGTATCTCTATGTACTTTGTATGGGCATGGAAGACCGGGTTCCGAGCAATAGCTATACAACTCTGGTTGTCGCATTGGATGATCGTGGGTTACTTCGTTGAAACCCAATCTCGCCAAGTAACCTCCTAAGCCAAACCACCTCGCAAGCATGACCACAAGTAAGCTGAGACTCTACCTCAATGGAAGACAAGGTAACAGTTGGCTACTTCTTGCTGCTCAAGAAATCGCTCTTGAGCTAAGGGTAAAGCCGTATCTTGAAGTAGATCACCTCCTGTCTATATCTCCTTCCCCAATCAGAGTCACTCCAAGCTCGGAGTCTAACTCGATCCTTCGATCCCCCTCCAGTGTAAAAGAGTCCACGATCCTTCGTACCCTACAAATACCACAAGATCCACAATCCTACATCATCCCAATGAGTCTTCAAAGGTGTCTACATAAATGAGCTCAACAACCCCACTGGAAAACTCAAGTCCAATCTAGTGTTCAGCAACCAAATCAATGATCTGACAAGTTTTCGATATATAGAGACATCAACCTGCTCATCACAAGGATCATGTATAGTAAGTTTGGTATCTGGGTCCATCAGAGATGAAATAGGCTCACAGCTCTCCATACCAAAGGCCTCCAACAACTCATGAACATACCACTACTTGAGAAACAAAGAACCCCCTCTAGGTCTGCCAAATCTCCAATCCCAAAAAGAAATGGAGTAAGCCTAAATCCGTCATCTCAAACTCCTCTGACAAGGCAGCCTTCGTTCACGGCTGTGTTCCACATAACTGCCAGTGAGGACAAGATCATCCACATAGAGGATTATCAATATGACCATACCACATTTGCAAAAGAGATACAAGTTTGGATCTGCAAACTGATCTCTGGAAACCCTGTTTTTGAAAGAAAGTATCAATCTTCTGGTTCCAAGCCCTAGAGCCTGTTTCAAACCATACAAGGCCTTCCGTAACCTATAAACAATACCTTTTGAGCTCGGAACCTCAAAGCATGGAGGTTATTCAACATACACCTCCTCTTGCAAGTCACCATTCAAGAATGCAGATTTAACATCCATCTGATACACCGACCACCACTACTAATAATGAGAGGCAAGGGTAAGAACTGTCCAAATCGTGGTCATCCTAGCTGTCGGTTGCAAAAGTGTCCTCATAGTCTATACTTAAGTTGAGAATTACAAAGGACATCCTATACCCTAAAGTGCAACAAGTACATGTTGGACAGCTCATATCCTATGTGTACAACATATGCTAACTCATCCATACATTTTAGGTTCACCTGCAAATCAAGAAAATATCTAATTTTTCCCTCAATCTGAAATCTGAATTGTCTTTTTCCTCATCTAAACTGAACAAAAACTTATCTGTAACTTAGGTTGATAATGTTGATGAAGATTCACACCTTGAATTTTGTTAAAACCTTGAATTTTGCTGAACATTAAAACTATCAAACACTAATCATGTCTTGAAAACTTGATTTGAATTGTTGGGTGTCCAAGATGAAATCCAAATCATATGAGACTTTGTAGAGGTGTTTCTATGATGTCTAATCTCCATTTGATAGATCAAATGCATGTTTGGATGCAAACCTAAAAACTATCTTGTATCTGAAATCTGGATCTGAATTGTGCACAGTCCTCTGACATTGGTAATCCTTTTTTTTTTGGTTCTGACCTTGCAACGTGTTAGTATTGATTTTTATAATGATGGTGGCTGAACTCCTTAAACTCCATTTGAAGCCCTCAAACCAGATCAAATTCGCTACTGTTTACTATATGGCATGAATTGAAAGCTGATCGTATGTATGTTCAAATGAAGACTAAATGGAATGACCTTGGTACAGGTGTTCTCATACCTTTGGAGAAGAGCCCTATAAGATCATATTTCAGTTTTATTCAAGATCTTTGTCTAAAATCCTAGATTTCTTAATTGGTCTAAACTGTATCTGTATTGATTTCCTGAATTATTCATGACTTCCTTTTTGCGCTACTCTTGCATACATATGGTGAAAACTTGAAGAAGAACTTCATATGTAAAACCTACCTTGTGATCCATACTAGTCTAGGTGGGAAAAAAGCCTTGGATTTATTCAGCACAAACTACATGTCCATCCATGTCTTTGGCACTTGTTTACCTGAAAAGAAAAGGGCATATGTAGACTATGTACAACATTCAAAGGGATCGGATTTTCTTGCATCAACATCTCCAAGCTCATGCGTGTTAACTTACGTATTTGACTTACATCTTTTTTCACGAGACTCTAGGCTCATATCTCCCAAACCCATAGCTCATTTAGCCTTGTTTTTGAGTTTTTTGAGGTTTTAAAATTTGATGAGAGTGATCGAGGGTCCTAATTCTAGCTGATGATGATTATGCAGGTAAGTAAGTGTCATTTAATTGTTTAAATGCTTCTAAGTTACTAACTCAAACAATGCACGAAAAAATATGAATTAGTTGATGGTGGTTATGCAAGTAATTAAGTGTTTTTTTATTTTGTTGGATTTATACACTTCTAAGCTTACCAATTAAAACAATGCATGAATTAGATTATGCAAGTAATTAAGTACTTTTTTATTGTTTTTTATTGGATTTGCATGCTTCTAAGCTACCAATTCAAATAATGCATTAAAATTTACCTATCCCACTCTAATCCATGTCTAATGAAGCTTAATGCTCGTGTTTTTGGAGTGAATTTCACTCCTAGTCACAATTTATAAGCTATTTCTTGGCTTAATGCAATGACATCTAAGCCTTTTTTGGCTCTAAAATCATGTAAATCACCAAGAAATTATGGTTTCTCCCTTCCAAGAGATGAAAATAGAATACCCTAATGTAATAACCTTTAAATCAAAATAAAAAACAATATAAACACATTCAAGACTCTAAACCATATGTTGCGACCTCCTTTTTCACACAGCAATATTGGGTAGTCCCAATAGCTTAGAATAGTGGATGGATGAGCCCTAGGCTATTCTTTAGGAGTGGCGCCACATACATTTAATTCAAGATCTTACTTTAGCCTTGCCAAAATAAATATTGCTTATTATAAAAAATGAATTATATACAAGTGACTAGGTTTCACGCTAGGATAACCAAACTTAAAAATGGTACGGCCTATATGTTCCAACATCATCTTTTAAAAGGTACGTATCCATTCACATTATGGTAGGTCAAGCAGGTATGAAAGATGGCAAGGCACCTTACGATCAGTGCACCTCACAAACCAGTCAAGAAACTAGAACCCACCCAACCACCCCAAGTTGAGAATCATAATCACATGACAAATGCGGAACGCAAAAAGCAAGCTTAAGAGAGCATGCCTTAAGCATTGTTGAGTGTCATTACGGTTGTGATTGAACCTCATAATATCAAACCTAAAAAAGCAACCAAAATATAAAAACCGGAGGGGTATCGCTTCCCCTTTCAAGAAGAGGATGTACTCTCTACCGAAATAAACTCATCAAGCTAAGAAGAGTCATCAAAGTAAGATTGCATGAATGTTGCGATTGCCAAAGCACGTGAGGATTTCAGTGAATCCCTTATGAAATTTAAGCAATCTCTTAAATCCTCATTTGGAGGAGTGCTCTTCTCTCATGGTGGTGAAGCTAGCATAGCTTCAATCCTTATACCTTTAAAGGCTAACTACCATGAGTTGTACCAAGATCTCCATAGCTACATAGAATAGGACTATAAGGATTCACAAGTTTCCAAACAGACCTCAGTTAAAGTTGTCAAAGGACCAACTGTACCATTGTACACTTTTGGCACTCTTGAAAAAGCTAAAAGCCAAGAAGAGAATGAAAGTAAATAGGAATATAAAACCGAAATAGGAACTGAAGCTGAAACAAAAACTGAAACACCCATGGTTCCTCTTGAAGATTCTATCAGGGTATGGTTAGATTTCCCTATGGGTAATGATGTTAAGCACAAACGCGCATTGATTAGCCCTCAAGCTAGTCATAACATCATAATAGTAGACACGGGTGTCATTAGGACAACCTAAAATCATCCCTAAAGACAATGGTCTTGTAAGAGGTGTCAATGGAGAGAACATTGAAGTCCCAGGTTGCTTTAGCTATGCTACTCAAACGATCAGTGGAAATGTGGAATTTAGATTCCATGTTACCCTAGATCCCCTTGATTATGAATGATATCATCCTGGGTGGAACTTGGGTACGTGACTTGTGGTATTCAATTGACAAATCCATGCAAACATTCACCTTGAACACTCCTGCAAGCATTGTGAAATTGCTATTTTACGGGAGGAAAAGACCTCAGCCAACCAACGTCAAGGAAGGCCCCAAACCTTCCACCCTAACCAACAAGAAAACTCCACCATGACAGACAAAATCAAGGTATATGAATGGTATCAAAATGTGGGTGGAAAAGCAGCTACTTGTCGCTCCAGGCTACTGCAAAGGTGCCAATCCAATTTGGGTGCCTCGATCAAAGCATCTTCCTTAATGCAACAATCAAAGGCCAAGGAAGAATAAAAGTACTCCACAACATCGTCCACAAAAGACTAAGCAAGTTCCTCAAAGAACTCCGGCAACTCAACAAGTGTAGGTACCAAAAAGATTACTGTAAGCACAAGGATACTACCAAGGTAATACCAACGTTTGGATTCCCAAACGCATCAAGAAGTGCCCCAAGTCTGCTCAAAGGCACCATTAAATCCTAATGCTCATCAAAGATGGGTGCTTGTAAACGTGCTTCAACAACAAGGGTATTATGATGGTATTCTCATCATATGGTTGCCAAGATCAAACAACGAAAAGAACGCTTCACCAACACCTTTAAACCCAACAGCTTCACCTAAAGCTCGACAAAAAAGGAGGCCCCAAGCAACACCAAACAAGTCACTCAAACCCTCTCATGCATAAAATAAATACACAAGAGCTTGCGTGTTTAGTCAACACCAATGGCAACTAACTAGAAGCTGTCCCTACTGCCTCGACAACAATTGAGCCACAAATTCAAGAATCAATCCCCACATCTGCACAAGGAGACTTATGAGCGCATTAAAGACAAACTCACAATGTTCTTTTTACCCCTTTAGATGAAAATCATGAGTGTGGTAGACATAAGAACCTATTCTCTCAAAAAGAAGAGTAGACACATGAACCTGTTACTCGCAAGTTGGTAACAAAAAAAAAAAGGACAAAAACAAAAGGGAGCCATAGTATGGCCTACCTAAAAATGGTAGAATATCACAAGAAAATCCCAATGATCTTTGCCAATACATTTTTGTTAAGCTTATAGCTTACTAATCTTTTAGCTAAGTTAATGTAGTAGCTACTTGTTATGAGATTGACAGGAAACACTATAAGGTAAGACTATAAAATATTATTTATATATGTAAAAGGTTTACATATAAATAAAGTTATGGGGATTTCAAATTGGAAATACTTAAAGGAATGGTTAATAGGCATTTAAGGTCAATGTAAAAGGGATTTAGAAAGGGATTTAGATGGTGCATAAGGGAAGCCCAAAGGCCACAAAAGTAGGCACCCCCTTCTAGGGGGAGTTGAGGAGGCATTGGATAGTGAAAGGGCCATGCCTAGCCATTGAAAAGTCAAGGGGCTGAATTTGGAAGTTCATGCATCACCTAGGCCTATATAACCATGTGTTTAGAGTCCATTTGGGATATAGTTGGGTGGAGAATCAAAGTTCTAGTCTTATAGGTCCTCAAGCTATTGATGCAAGGAGCATTACATTGATATCAGAGCTAAGTTCTATCTCTTTCATGCTTCCATTGAGCTACTCATTACTAATTCTAATCTCTACTTCTATTCATTTCCATAAGCTAATCCTTAATCTCTTATCTATTCATTTTCATAATCCTCATACTTCTCAAATCTTCCCCATATAAATACCTATTGCTTAATAGAGTGGGCATACATCTTGCCTAATTGATTGAGCATACCTCTTGTCTAATAAATTGGACATACTTTAGAGATTCTACATGAAGCAAATTGAGTACATGACAACCTTGAAGAATCATTGAAGCAAATATCAACAAGGAGGAATCAACGGAATTGTTATTCACATCACGAGAGACAATTCATATTTACACCGCCAACAAGTAAGGTCGTTGTGTTGCATCTTTTTTGCTTTGTAAGAAACTTTCTATTTTGCTTATTGATAGAGTAAATGGCTTCTCAAGGTGGGAAGAATGAAAATGGGGAGAAGGGGGAAAACCCAATGTCCTCTTTCCACATGGAAGAGGATATTACAAAAACAAATGAAATAGATATGCAAGATTTAGATCTTAATGAGTATGAGGATATAGAAATGAAGGAAATGAAAGAAAAAATCTACAATATAGAGAATAAACTTGAGAAAATTATGGGTCTTCTTAGCTCCTTAATGGGAGGATGGGAAGGATTGGGAGTAAAAGAAATATCTAAAATCATTGATGAGGGAAGAGAAAAAACTCTAGAGAAAGGATTGAATGGAGCCATAGTTGCAAATGGTTCCAAAACTAGAGACCAAGGTATGGTATTCAAATATTTAAAGGCACCCACTTTTAGTGGAGAAGCGAAGGAGAGAAATAAATATGCGGTTCATATTTTTCTACAAAAATGGAAAGATTTACATCTTTTAAGAAATGTGCCTGATCACAACCGCCCCATTGAAGCTAGCCTATCCTTATAAGGCAAAGCTAGCCTATCCTTACAGGGCAAAGCTTATAAGTGGTGGATGAGATTAGCAGAAGCTAGGCAAGTACTCGATTCTTGGGATTCATTTAAGGAATTATTCTTAAAGGAATATCTTCCTGAAAATGAAGAAGACCGAAATTGGGAGGAGTGGGATAATTGTTCTATGGAACAAAAGAATTTAAATCTCACTCAATATAGAGCTTGCTATAGATAAATTATCTTAAAGCTTAAGGGAATAGATAAATTTCAAAAAGTAAGAGGCTTCATTAGAGGCCTAAAAAGAGAGTACAAGAAGGAAGTTCGCTCCAAAGAGCCAAGAAACTTAGATGAGGCTATAAAATTTGCAAATAATTTTGACGACACCATGGGTAATGGTAATTGTAAAGAAAATGATAAAAACTTAGCCTCATGAAAAAAAATCTGGCTCTCAAAAAAGAAAGGGTTTTTTCTTTAAAAAGGAAGAACCTCTTAAAAAGCAAAAATCCAATCCTAGTAAGTTTCTAAAAAAGCAAGATTTTGAGAGAGCGGTTAAAGAAAAACTTTGTTTCTCTTGTCTTGAGCTGGGACATGATAAAAGGAATTGTCCTAAGTCCCAAGGACAAGAACTTACTAGGAATGGTAATGATAAGCCTAAAGGAATGCACACTTGAATTATTTGCGTATGTGCATATATTATTGTGGATTAAATTTAATCACAATAAAAAATAAATTTCCTATTTCTAGGATAGATGAGTTGTTTGATCAATTCAAAGGTGCTAAATATTTTAGTAAGATAGATTTAAAGTACGGATATCATCAAGTAGAAGTTAGAATTGGACATGTGCCAAAAACAACATATAGGACATCTTTTGGGCACTTTGAGTTTTTAGTTATGCCTTTGGTCTAGCTAATGCTCTCACTACTTCTATATTTAGAAAAATCTGTGGTGTTTTTTATTGATTATATATTAGTCTTTAGTCAAAATAAACAAGAACATATTGAGCACCTTAGAAAAGTATTTCAATTATAGAGGAAAAACAAATTATTTGCCCAACAAAATCTAAATTATTTGAAAGTAAAAGGAACAAAGATCAAAGTAATTATTCAACTTATTAAAAAGAACTATTTGCAATTGTGCATACTTTTAAAAAGTGGCATCATTATTTGTATAGTGCCAATTTGGAAGTATTGTCTGACCACCCACCATGAAAGTCTTAAATTTTAACTACTCAAAAGGAGTTAAAAGGTAGGAAGGCTATGTTGGCTGAAATCCTACAAGAGTTTGATTTTCAAATCAGATATAGGAAAAGAAAATTTAAGGTCGTGGGGCAGATGCTCTAAGTCGAGCACCCATGATAAATGAGTTGAGTTTTACCCAACTAGAAAGTGAGTTGCTGGCTCACTTAAAAGAAAAATGTGCTAACGACCCTAGCTATCAAGTAGTTTGGAATTACTTGATTAAAAGAGATAACTCTCAAATAGGAAAATGCAACTGCTGTTAGTGATAAAAGGGAATCACTTAAAAAGATAGTGGTTCAAGGAATCACTTAAAGAAGGGTCACAAGTGGAAAAGATCGTTAATGCCTGGTAAAGATAGTTAATGTCTGGTAAAATCCACCTATCTGTCTCAGTAAATAAGAGTTTAAATCCTTGGAAAAGAGGAAAGACTATAATTCTCATGGTGGTGATATAATAAAGTGATGTTTTGCTTCAGCCACACAATAAAGGTATGAGTATGTGATTGTAAAAGAAAGTAATGACATGTACTCATTTGTGAAAAGAAAAGTTGGCCATATTAAAGAGAGACATTATTACGAGTGGTTATGGATTCCATAATGGTAGACATAGTACAAGGAACCTTATAATTGTTTCTATATATGCATAAAAATTTATCAAGCAAATAAGTTGCTTGAAAAAGGTTTACAAATAAAAAGAAATGTCTATGTGGACATTGTTTCACTTGAAGTGTAACAAAAAAGAAGTTATTACCTAGATCCAAATTCAAGGACGTCTAAACTTTTAGAAGGCAGGGTCTAGTGTTATTGACCAGTTACTCAAGGTACTTAGGAGAAACCAAGTGGAATGGGACGCCCAGTGATGTATGCTATGCCAACGTATGAGGAATCGAAAGGACTTGACTGAGCAAGGTTGAGGTTGTCTCATTCCCAAAAGAATTACTCGATTGAGTTGACAGTTGAGAAGTAAAAGGAATTGGCCAAGGGAGTAAATGGTTACTTTAATCTTCATTGCTTATGGTATGCAAGGTCGGTCAACTAGTATGCAAGGTACTAAAAGGTAATAGAACAAATATTATTTGGAAATTGTGTCTTACGGAAAGGAGGTTATCCGGTAAGACTAGTTCTAGTTAGTGTATACAAGTATGCACTAGGAAAAGAGTTGATGGTATCCAGGTAAAGCTTCTGAGTGATTATGACACTCGAGAAGTAAAAAAGAGCAATGAAAAGTCATTAACTACATACAAGCCTCTGATCAAGGATATATGCAAAGTTGGTGGACATAATCATATTGGTTTGTCCTCATGTTTAGCATCAACCAAAACAAAATATTCATCTTAGAAGAAGGTGTTAAAGCCAACCTCATTGTTCTAAGGGTAACATAAAGTTCAACACCATGTCAAATATGTATGGTGTAATGACACTTACATGGACAATAGGTGTTTTTAAAAGAAAAAGACACACTCTCTCATAGAAAGGGAGTTTAAGAACACATGAATGAGGAAGTAATGTTCCTCTACTAAAGGAAGTGTTTCTATAATTGAAATACTTATAAAATAAAACTTATTCCAAGTTAAGTGGCTATACTGAAGAAAAGGTTTCCTAAGTTTGTTTTCGAGGACGAAAACTTCTCTTTCAAGGGGGAGGAAATGTTATGAGACTGGGAAGACTAGAAAATATTATTTATATGTAAAAGGTTTGGATAAATAAGATTCAGGGGATTTCAAATTGGAAATACCTGAAGGAATGGCTAATAGGCATTAAGGTCAATGTAAAAGGGATGTAGATAGTGCATAAGGGAAGCCCAAAGGCCACAGAAGTAGGTGCCCCCTTATAGGGGGAGTTGAGGAGGCATTGGATAGTGAAAGGGCCATGCCTAGCCACTGAAAGGTTAAGGGGCTGAAGTTGGAAGGTCATGCATCACCTAGGCCTATATAACCATGTGTTAAGGGTCCATTTGGGATATGGTTGGGAGGAGAATCAAAGTTACAGTCTTACAAGTCCTCAAGCTATTGATGCAAGAAGCATTATACTACTCCATGAGTACATATCCATACTCATGCACTGGAGAGCATTTGCACCAATTCCTCATCATCGACAACTTTCCAAGTGCATCTCTGGATGGGGGGGCCAAGGTGGGCAAAAGCCTCGTCAATGGTATAACCTATCACCTGGAATTATTCTTCAAATTACAAACCTCTCCAAACAACAATCTTTGCAAAACAGATTGACCTCTAATCCTTAGTGAAGATATCTAAATTAGCCTCGCAAGTCGACATAATTCTTTCATGCCTCACCAACATTAACAAGCAGCAGCTCAATAAGAGTTTATTTGACTCTATCCATATACTTCATGTATATCAACTTCATTGAACACTTAAATATACATAAAAGCATAAAAAGCACATGGGAAGAAGCACGCAGGAATAGGTCCTACTCAACAACTTTGACAAGAATCCTACCACAAAAAGGGGACTTCATCGAAGCCCAAATTCTTTAATTGATGAATGTTGCTTGCATCAGATGAGGAGCTCATAATCACAATCTCGTTTTGATGATTTTGTCTACGTTCCTCCAGATCCTTCCTTCTCTTTTTCCCCATCATTAATATCTCTTACTTTCCCACCTAACACAAATCACACGTAACTCTGCTTATGATTGCCAAAAACAAAATAGGTATAAAAAATATATATAACCCATATAAAAAATGCTTACAAAAATATAGTAATGCAATCACTCGCAAAAAACCCCCACCATCCCCACCCATTAGGAATTCCCAGTAATCTCTAACCTTTTCATTTACTATAACTAGCTTTTCTTATTCCTTCCGGAGGAACAAGACCATTTAAGATATTCAAGATATGGACGGGCACCCATAATGGTCCTATGGAATACTTGTGGGCGATTTCCGCTTCAAGAGCGTGTGGTAGTAGATTAGAAGAAGTCCCAAGTGCTGTACTTCATGGATATATTATGAGAGTAGTCATTATAATAGAATTAGGCCTCTTATGAGCCTAAAGGGCCCGATCGGCCACAATTTAAGTGAGTGTGAACACTTATGGCCATGTATATAAGTGAATATCTTTCATAAACAAGGGACTCTCCCATTGTGCAACAGAGGCTCGCTCTTGCTAATCCTCTTGCTAATCTCTCTATAATCCATGGTAGTGAGTGAGTGTGTGAGGTGAGGTGAGAGGAGGGCCGAGTACATGTAGTGCAATGCAGCAGTGTGACAACGCTCATGAGAGGTGCGGTGGAATTGCTTCTCAAGGAGTTGTGGAGCTTGGAGACCTCAAGGGTTATGAGCTCAGCCATTGGAAAGATCCTCACGATAGTTACGGTTCACCAAGTAATCTTCTTGTTGGTGTTTCAAGGAGGGTTTGGGTGAGTCATAACATGTACACATTCACTTATACATGCACCCTATCCATTCACATATATATGCACATTTACTCCCATACTTGTGCCCATGTGTAGCATGTGCATGCTCACACATTTACACATGTACACACCCATTTACACATTCCCACATCTGCACACCGTATATGCACATTCATTTATACCCCCACATACACACACCTTCACAACTCCGAGTGTACGTACACCACATTGCTCACGTAAACCTCGTGCATGTGCACACATGCATGCCCACATGTATTCACCCACACATGCATAATCCCCCTCTCTCTCTAAAAATATTTAACCTCCCCCCCTTAAAAATTTAAATCCCTGTCCCTTTTTAAATTCACCAAATGTGTGTGTAAATAAAACCCCCTGCTTTTTATGTTTTTCATATTATTATTATTTTAAATCAAATCAAATAATAAATTAATTAATTAATTGAATTAAATTAAAAAGCCATGTTGCTTGCATCCCCCCTACCTAGCCCCGATGCCCTTTAGCCCTCCCTCCCCTACCTACCCCTTGCACCCCACAGTCCTCCCCTACCTAGCCCCCTTGCCCTTTAGCCCCCCCTCCCCTACCTACCTAACTGCACTCCATAGTCCCCCCTACCTACTCCCTTCGCCCCACAACCCTAACCTCGCAATATCCCCTCCTCCACCTCTTCTCCCCCTTCTTGTCCATCTCCGTATGCCCACCTTACGTCCAGTCCTACAACTCCTCCTCAACCACCTATCCTTCTCCACCATCACCTTAGCTATTGTCCACCATTGCCCGAGTCTTAACCAACCACACACCATGTCACCTGCACCCCCATTTTTTGCCATATCCACTGCCCTACTCGGTGCTCATCCACCGTTGATATGCAAATAGCCACGGATCTAGCAGAATTTAAGGTAATGTTGGACATTATAGAATATGAGAAGGGCCCGTGGTGTCGAAGGGTTGAGATAGGACAATACCACAAGAAGACGAAGACTTGTAGTTGCTAAGGTGGTAGGTCGTGCTTCTAGCTGACACTCATTTTTCATCAATAGTGAAGGCATGGAGGAGGGGGTATTTGGCCAAAGAGGCAGTGCATTACAAGGAGAAACTTGGGAAACCAACCAAAATCATAGTAGAAAGAGAGAGGTTAAACCTTCATATGTGACAGGAGAGGCGAAGTTCTACCTTCACCTGTCTACAACTCCTAGTGCGCCACCAACCTGAGAGTGGTGGAAGGAGGGGGAAAGCCCTTTCTGGTGGTAAGTTCTGCCCAAAACCTACTAACCTAATGGATAGCACGATGGTGAGAGAGCAAGAGCGTGGAGAGAGTAGTAGCAATAATGTAGACATAGAGAGAGAGAGAGAGAGAGAGAGAGAGAGAGAGAGAGAGAGAGAGAGAGAGAGAGAGAGAGAGAGAGAGAGAGAGAGAGAGACTTTATTACCTTTAACGTATTCATCACCACTACACAAGCATCGGACCCTCTCAGCAACAACTAGTTTGATGCACTATGATATCTAGGTTCTCTAGATCTTGTGGGGGAGGTGTGTGTGTGTGTGTGTGTGTGTGTTTATCTATATTTAATAACATATCACAAGCCGAAAAAAAAGTTTCAGGACCCAAACAATCTTGATAAATGAAGTGTTTAACATGATTACACAACAACAATATTGTTTACAATAACTATGTCACAAGTTAAAGGCTCCATGTCTACAATGCAACCTGTGTCGTAAAGCTTAAACTACAAGACATTTGAGAGGGTAGATCATGTTACCTGCATCCATCCAAAAACACACACACAAGTTGTTAGCCTGTATGTGTATTACAGGTGTCCTAAGATCTACCACATGCTATAAATGTCACCCAAAGATCCTCAAATTTAAGCTATATTCGGGTCAAGTAAAAGAACAATGAAGTGGATCCATATATTAGGCCATAAAGTTAAGACCTAGTATTCATGCAAAGACTTAGGACCAGGAGAAACCCCTTTATAAGATGTCCTTATTAGTAAACACATGATTAGCATGTAGCCAAGCTTCAAAGATCACGTAGATTATAATCAGCTAAGTGTAACTGAAAAGAGATAGGTGCCAATTCGGTATCCTAGTGGGCTTTAGCCATGGACCTCACCATATTTATTCAAAGGTACCTCATAATTGTCTCGTCAAAGAGCTAACTGCAATATGCCCAATCCCGCAAAATCATAGAAAAGAATTGTGTAAGTTTCTACAAGACACATCACGAGTGGGTTCATCTATCAGAGAGAAAATATCCCGATGCTAGGTCTGAAATCAAGATAGCTATACGAGATAGTCAACCTTTTATCACAAATGAAGACGAAGCAATGCCCTCGTAGAGAAGTTAGACTTAATCGAGGGTGGTGACTATTATTAGAGATACATCATTGAGAAGTCAGACTTAATCGAGGGTGCTAATAACTATTATTAGAGATACAGTATATAGAACCCAAAGGGAATGCATTGAACCTAGCCAACAAAAAATATATATATTTTTAGAGTCACGCTTATCTCAGAAGCCCGCCTCATATACAATTAATACATCGTTTAATCATTAATTCAAGAGAATACATAGCACCTGTACCCATTAATTCAAGAGACAACATACTACATAGTTTAAAGCATGGGACGAAATTTCAAAAATAACCACACGACAAGTCCCCACAGGTAGCCGATATTAAAGGTCCATTGCTTTGACATGCATTAGGGCTAACATTCGCAAAAATTAGAGGAGAAAAATTAGAAGCTTTTTCCATAATATATATGGAGAGATCTCATTAAATTGCATAGAGAGATCTGGATGCATGCATGGCGAGATCTCATTGAATTACACAGAAAGATCTGGATGCATCCATGGAGAGATCTCATTGAATTGCATTGATGAGAGTGGAATGTAAGAGAGCAGTCCTTGGATGCATGCATGGAGATATCTCATTGAATTTCATTGAGTAGAATGCAAGAGAGCATTCCTTGTAGATCTTATACTCTTATAGTAGCATGAGACCCAAGACTAGTATGGCTGGATAATAATGAGTTGTAACTCTCCACTTTAAAACATAAAACTTCTTTGTTGTTATATGACTCAGTAATAATGAGTTGTATAATGCTTGGATATTATATTAATAGAATACTCTCCACTTTAAACATAAAACATCTTTGTTGTTGTATGACTCTATAATAATGAGTTGTAATGCTTAGATTATAATAATATACTTTCCACAATATAATGCTTGGATATCAATAGTGTCCACAATAAATAATAATAACGAGTTGTAACACTTGAATTATACTATATGACTAAATAATAATGAGTTGTAATGCTTGGATATCAATAGTATATTCTCCATAATAAATAATAATAATGAGTTGTAACACTTGAATTTTATTGATAGTATATATTCTCCACTTAAAAAAGTGGAATATCTTTGTTAGAATCTAAATAATAATAATAATGAATTGTAACACTAGAAATATATTGATAGTATATATTCTCCACTTTAAAAAGTGGAATATCTTTGTTAGAATTTAAATACCTATTTGTTATAATCTATATCAAACTTAATCAACGTGTCCTATAATATAATGCATTAATTAATTAACTAGTGCATTAATCATGTTGATAATATTTGGTTAATTGTTGATTAGTTTTATATAAGGAGAGAGAGATTTGTATATGCGAGTAAAGAAGAACTCAAGATGTACATGTGCTAGGTTGAATGTTATTTAGTTTTATATAAGGATAGAGATAGATTTGCATGGGAGTAAAAAAGACCTTGTTCATGTGCTACGTTAATTATTGGTTAGTTTTATATGTGTGGAGAAGAGGGGTTTGCATGCAAGTAAAGAACAACTTGTACATGTGCTAGGTTAATTGTTGGTTAGTTTTATATATGAAGAGAGAGAGGTTTGCATGCGAGTAAAGAAGAGCTTGTACATGTGCCAAGTTTGGATATACAATACTACATCTATAGTTTCTCATACTTATGTTACAAGCATGTGTCTCTCTCGTCTTCTAACTTGGGCCACCCCTCTTGCCAAGTTTGGATGTACAATACTATATCTATAGTTTCTCATACCTATGTTACAAACCCTCTCTCTTACCCCTATGTTACAAACCCTCTCTCTTACCCCTATGTGTCTCTCTCCTCTTCTAGCTTGGGCCACCCCTCCATCTCGTACACCTTCTTTCTCTTGCATTCCAGGTTCACCATTCCATTTCATCCAACCTCTCTCTCTCTCTCTCTCTCTCTCTCTCTCTCTCTCTCTCTCTCTCTCTCTCTCTCTCTCTCTCTCTCTCTCTCTCTCTCGTGCGCGCACGCACAAACACACACAACCACACAGCTCCCCTAAAGTTTTATTAAAAAGGTAAAATGAATAACATAAATACTATTAATTTGAATTCATTTAACTTTATAGATTATATAGTAGTGTTTAGAAATTAAAGTATAGAAATTATATGTTGATATAATTTAAAAATAGTGAAGTGTTAATTGATTTACACAAGTACATGAAAATTAGCATTAATAGTAGATTAATATGTATAAATAATAGTATTAAAATTAAAGAAAATATATTACGAGATTAAATGATCATCTTTAATGGAATGTAACATTCTTCTTAACTATTAGCATGCATACAAATAAAGCTCGTAGGTCTTAAAGGGAAATACTTAAAAGTT